>NW_004955491.1:5847592-5853766 GCF_000276665.1 Chinchilla lanigera | reverse complement strand
TAGCTCAGTCGCAAAGCACCTGCCTGGCAAGTGCAAGGTACTGAGTTCGATTCCTGGTACCAAAAGAAAAAGGGTAAGCCGTAAGAGGGAGGACAGTGGGAGCAGTATGCGGAGGCAGTGGAGTGAAGTGCCAGGACAGAGGCCTCCGCTGTAGGGTGACTTTGCAACTTCTGCTCCCCACTCCCCCCAGGTGCCACGCCAAAGGAGACGGAAACAGAATGACCCCATGAATGTCCCGCCTTCGCAGGAGAGCTTGACGTCCCGGCTCACATTTGCCTCACGAACACCCGCTGTGACAGAGGAGAGGAAAACGGCTCAGAATGTGTGTCAGGGTTTAGCGATGGGTATTTTTTTCCAGTGATGTAAGCATAAAAAAAAATGATTTTCTGTGCTCGAAGATGCAAGCTTGCGTTGAGAGACTGTTCTCAAACCTGCGTCTGAAGGGCTCAAATGCTGTCTGTCATTAAAGTGCACTGTGTCCTGAAGGTCTCCTCACTTTTCATTTCAAAGAACGCACTGGTTCGGGCCAGGTGGTGCGACCCGGGGGAGTGCACGACACTCAGACCCGGTGCCTCGTGTCCGCCCCCCGCGTGAGCGCCCGCGAGGCCGAGCTGCGCGTGGAGAAGCCTCTGACCGCGCCGGACTTGCGAGGGGTCGCAGGCCAGATATAAATAATCACTTCGCAACGTCAGTGACACTTTCCTGTTTGAAGTGTTCTTCTTCTGAGCTACCATGTGAACGAGGCTGCTTGACAACAGCTCTATTTATTTTTATTTCCGTGCAGGGGTTTTTTTATGTCGTGTTTTTTTTTTTTTTTAAGCGTATCTTTTGATGGGGAAACTTCACCGCGTCCATTAATAAACTCCTGGTTGCTGTTTGAAAATGGCCAACTTCTCATAATTTAAGGGACGTGGCAGGAGATGATTTCTAAAAGAGCAACCATGGGGTTCTTAGAAGCAAGTGTGGAAAAGGGGAACCAAGTGCCGGAGATGTTTGGGTTGTTTTGTTTTGTTTTGTGTTTTGTTTTGGTAAAATCATGACGTTCCCAGGACCGCTGAAGAGATTGTACATCGTTGTGTGCGCACAGTACTGTCATGCCGTTGAAGGAATCCAGGGTTTCCTCTGGTGAGTGCTTGGCAAATGTTGACACTGTATAAATACGGGGAGAGTTTGAGATTTTTGTTTTTTGAATTTTTTTGAGATTGAAAAATTAAAATAAATCCTACTATCGACCATTTTGTTAAGTTTTTTTCAATACCATATGTTTCAGCAGGTATTCATTAAAATTCCTCATGCAGTTTGCCCCTGAGCCATTTTTCCCTGAATAAAGGAGTACACAAGCCAGGCGTGATGGTGCAAGGCTGTTATCCCGGCACTCTGGAGGCTGAGGCAGGAGAATTGCCACAAGCTTGAGGCCAGCCCGGGCTTCATAGTGAGTTTAAGGCCAAACTGGACTGCCTAGTGAGGCCCTGTCTCAAAAGAAAAAAAAACTACATGAATTTTCACCACCTTTGACCCAGTATCAGGAGGAAAAAATAAAAGATTTAGTGCATAAATTCCCTCTATTATTAAATGTGAACATAATTAAAAATCACCACACAGCTTTTCTTGGGCTACGTTGCCTGTTTCCTAGTAGGGTAATCCAAGAGGAAGCACACACACCTTTTCCCCACCGAAACCACAGCAGTTTGATTTACCCTAATGGTAATATCTGGGAGAAAAGTCACAAAGCTGCTAAAACAGTTCTAAACAGCCCCTTTGCAATCCAGTCCCTGTTTGTGCGGCCACGCAGGGCTGTGGGCAGAGACTGCGCACACATAGGTGTGTGTGTCGTGGCATGGATCAGAAGACAGTTTGGGGCCACTCTGAAATGGGTGAGTGGGCTCTGGTCGCTTTTTTGAGACAGGGTCTCGCTAGGCAGTTCAGGCTGGCCTTGGACTCACTTTGTAGCCCAGGCTGGCGTCAAACTCTCAACAATCCTCCTGCCTCAGCCTCTGGAGTGCTGGAATGACAGGCGTGCGCCACCACACCCAGCTTGCTCTCTCAAGCATCCCCTTTAGGGTCTCTTCTCTGTGCAGCTGGCCAGGCCCGCCAGGCTTTGGGGCTGTCTGCCCACTTCTCTAGACCACAGCTAATGAGGGTCGGTGTGATGTTTTGTCCAAGGGCCCAGAATAAAGGCTTGGGTGGAGGCAACGTCACCTTTCTAGGAATAAGGAAACACACACCTACACACACACACCCTCAGGCCACACACCCCCCACACACACACCCCACCCCACCCCACCCCCCTCGGGCCAGGCTGCAGCAAGTACCGTTGCCCTCCAGCTGCCATGAGCCACGGGAAACATCACATCCCTCCCGGACACGGAGGCCCCGCCCGAGCCCTGCACTCTAATCCCTAAGGCAAGTCTGTAACGTCAGCTCCTTCAGCTTCTTCATTTTTTATGAGCCCGTGTTCACAGTACAGACGATGCCACTCCTCACGGGAGCTGGTACCGCACGGAACAAACCTCAGCTCTTTTTACTTCCCTCCCTCCGGCTCCTGCTCCCCTTCTTCCTGCAGAAGATCGCGCTCCGTTTCTTGTTCTCTTGTTTTGCACCTGAATCGGGTCCTACAACATCAGAGAAACGTGTACACCACAGTCCAAGAAAGCGGTGTTTCCCAGCCGCAGGACCCGTCGGCAGGGTACATCTGGCAGCGTGGGGACGTTTCTGGTTGTCACTGCTCGGGATGGGGAGGGGCTTGCTGCTGGCCTCCTGGGGAGCGGGTTCCCCAACCTGCGTGCAGTAGTGTGGTCACAAACCTGCCCCGGCCTGGCAGAACCCCTGGGGACCTGGGCTACCTCTGTCACCCTCTAACCGACCCTCCCTGTGTGGGAAGCATGTGTCAGCAGGCCCTGGGGAAGGAGGCAGATGGAAACAAACCATGGTGAACATGAGACCCCAGGGCCCTGTCACATGCCTTTCAAGGGAATCCGCTCCCAAGGGGGAGTTTGGCTTTTCCTCACGCGCCCCCAGGGGAAGTCTCTACCTGCCAGGAAATGCTTGAGAGTACATTTCACTCAGTGTGCGTGGACATCTAGAGCAGACTCCAGCATTATTTTAGCCCCTCACATTCCCTGGTGGGGACCAGAGTCTTGTTTCCTGACCTGTTCCGCTGGCTGCCTGTCTGGGTTCCCTTGGTGGGGGGGGGGTGCAGGAACCCCTGTGTCCAGCCGCTGTGTGCCCCGGGTACAGGCAAGGCCTCGCAGGGCTGAAGCAGAGACTGCCGGGCCCCTCTCTGATACCAAGCATGTCTCTCCTCCCAAAACTCCTGCAGCAGAGCCCCGACTTCTGGCTCATTGGTGCGCAGCCCTGGGCCTATCCCTGGGGTCCCGGCCTCGGACTCTGCAGTCAGCAAACAGGGCCGGGAGCATCCGAGACCCGCACCCCCAGGTCACTGCTCCTAGTCTCAGCAGGAAAAAGCAGCCAGTGTCTGCCCGTCTGCGGCTACCAGGGACTTCCTCACCCTGTGTGCCCGTGGCTCTGGGACCTGTGCAGGCAGGGATGTGTGCCCTGCCCGCAGAATCAGACACAGCACGTGTACCAAGGGAAGGCAAAGAGAGACAGTGACGGGCACAGCGCCTGGCACCGCTGCGTGCGTCCTGCGTGCCCCGACCACCCTGAGGCACCAGGCCCAGCAGCCAGGCCTCTCCCACTGGAAGCAGGGCGCTGGTGCCCTCATCCTCGGCACCCCGGCCTCAATGCCATGCTGAGTGCGTGGTCACAGCCAGCTCACGGCTGCGCTCACGCACGCATGCGGCCCGCGGTTTCTCCCAGGGCCCAAGGTGCGCAAAGTGTGGCCGTAGCCTCTGCAGTGCCTCCAGGACCATGGGGCTACGCCCACGGCTGCTCCAGGACTGCTGTCCCCATCGAAGAACCGCTGTGTTTGTGGCCTCAGGATGACATCACTTCCCCGTGGGCACACTGCCCCTCAGCCTGCCTCCCAGCTGCACGCCAGGCAGCCTCACCCCACCTCGGGGGCTCACACCAGACCTCTGGTTCCCTCGCTTCCTACAGGAGGGCATCCCACTTCCCCGCACGCCTGCATTGCTGCCATCTGCACACAAAGCAGAGAAGCTGGCCGGGCGTAGTAGCGCACGCCTGTAATTCCAGCACTCAGGAGGCTGAGGCAGGAGGATCGTTGCATGTTTGAGACCAGCCTGGCTACAAAGTGAGCTCAAGTCCAGCTTGAACTGCAAAGCAAAAAAAAAAAAAAAAGCAGAGACTCTAGAACCCTGAGGTGTTTTCTTGGTTTTTTGTTGGTTGGTTGTTCTTCTGAGGCAGGGTCTCAAGGCCCAGTGTGGGACCGGGGATATAGCTCAGTGGCATAAAGCGCAAGGTCCTGAGTTCGATTTCTGGTACCAAAAAAAGAAAAAAGGCCCAGTGTGGCCTTGAACTTGCAATGATCTTCCTGCCTCAGCCTCCCAAGTGTTGGGGTTATAGGCTTGCACCACCACATCCACCAGAACCCCAAGTTTTCCACATGACTCTCTTCCTCCACTACCCTGAGAAAAACAAAAATGATGGCCTCTGTGTGTGTGCATGCCTGCGTGCGCGCATGTGTGCGTGTGTGTACGCACAGTACTGAGGATTTGAACGCAAAGGTGCTCCACCACTGAGCCATAGTTTTTTTATTTTGAGACAGGGTCTCACTAAATCACTAAATTGCCCAGGCTGGGCTGGAACTTACAATTCTCCTGCCTCAGCCTCCCACAGTAGTGGGATTACAGGTGTGCACCACCACCCCTAGCCAAATGGTGACATTTCTGTCCAGTGTATCCAGATGGATCAGCCCCAAAAGTTGTCCCTCCCTGTCCTCACCATTGGCCACAGCTTTAAGTCAAACCTAGGCATTTATTTTTAGAAGCCCCCTGCCCGAGCTGAGAAATCAGACCAGCCTGACTGCCACAGCCAGTCAATGAAGGCCTTGCCTGGCCACCTAGCCGGGCCTCTTCTCCCCGCCCCAGGATGCCCTCAACTCCACCGACAGAAATTCAGTTATTTGGGCTGGGGATTTAGCTCAGCGGCACAGTGCCTGCCTGGCAAGCACAAGGTTGTGAGTTCGATTCCCGGTACTGGGAAAAAAAAAAAAAAAAAAAAAAAAAAAAAAAAAAAAAAAAAAAAAAAAAAAAAAAAAAAAAAAAAAAAAAAAAAAAAAAAAAAAAAACAAAAAAGTCCTTTAAAAAAAAAGAAATTCAGTTATTTGCCAAAGAGCTAAAGACATGATATTACAGTGATCCATGTACACCCACGTTTACAGCTGCACGACTCATCACAGCTAAATCTTGGAAGCGGCGTATATGTCCATCAACGGATGGAAAAAGTACCATGTGGTCTTTATACACACTGGAGCACTACTCTGCCATGAAGAAGGGTAAACGAAACATTTGTAGGAAAATGGATGTACCTTGAAACTATAATATTAAGTGAAATAATCAGACACATGAGCTCCAATATCACGTAACTTCTCTTATATGAGAAACCCAAAGTGTAAATGGAGAACAGAAAGCAGTAGGATCGATCTTTCCTAAACGGGGAAGGAATCTAGAGACGGAGCAAGGGCAAGAGGGGAGAGGAAGGGGCATAAAAATTAAAAGGTGTTAAGTACATGTGCACCTCCCTAAAATGAGCGTACACACGCACTGCAAACGCGGACTAATAAGAAAAAGAACTGGAAGAGGGAATTCAGCCCATCCCCCACGAAGCAGCACTTCCGGCGAGGCCCCGGAAGTCATCCTGCCTCGGTGCGGCCTGATTCTGCCCGCCCCACCGGGAACCCTGCCTGCCCTTCCCTGGCTCAGCGCGGCTCTGTGAGGTGAGGGCTCCCATGCCGTCCTGCCCGTGCAGCAGCCCGCGGCCCCAGGGGCATGGGGACAGCAGGGACCCTGCAGGATGACGGAGCCATGGAGGTCCTATCGCCCCGCCTCCTGCGAGGTAGCGCTGGTGATCTCGCGCCTTCATGATGTCTCCGGGCGTGGCGCACACGCCCGCAATCCCAGCACTCTAGGAGGCGGAGGCAGGAAGATCGAAAGTTCCATCCCAGCCTGGGCAATATAGCAATTTAGCAAGACCCTGTCTCAAAATAAAAAATACAAAAGGGCCAGGTGTGGTGGAGCACGCCTGTAATCCCAG
>NW_004955491.1:5833802-5845527 GCF_000276665.1 Chinchilla lanigera | reverse complement strand
GCTTCTTCTTTTTCCTTCCTTCTGCTTTCCTTGAGTATATGCTTTTGTTTGCTTTTTTCTTTCTTTCTTTCGTTTGCTTTTTGAGACAGGGTCTCACTCTGTAGCCCAGGCTGGCCTTGACCTCACTGCCTCAGCCTCCCTCCTGAGTTCTAGGATCACAGACATGTACTACCATGCCAGGCTGCATTTATTCTGCTCTTATTACTCTTTAAATTAGCCCCTAAACTCACAAAAGTTCAGCATTTTTTCCTCCTTTCATGTAGGCGTTTACGTTCCTGTGAATATTTTTTGTGTGTGTGTCTTTTCAAGACAGGGTCCCGCTATGCAGTTCAGGATGAACTTGAGCTCACTTTGTAGCCCAGGCTGGCCTTGACCTCTCAACAATCCTCCTGCCTCAGCCTCCCGAGTGCTGGGATTACAGGCATGTGCCACCACGCCCGGCACGTTCCTATGAATTTTGACTGGTGAGGCTTTTTTTATAGCATTCTTACTACCACTCAGGTCTAAATATTTTCAATTTCTGTGTTGCTCCTTTTGACCTGTGAATTATGTAGAAGTAGATTTTCCGCTTTCCACCAGTATGGAGTTCTCCTGTGTTCCTGTTATTGATGTCTAACTTCATTGCATGTAGTAGGAGAATGTGATCGATGTAAGAAACTCTTGGAAATTTGTTGATATTTGCTTTCTGGTCTATTACGTGGTCAATTTTCATAAATGTTTTATATCTGCTTGCAAAGAATCTGGACTCCCACTCTGTCTGGTGAGTGTTCTCCTCTAAGTGGCCATTGACAAGTTTCTTACCTCTGCTGTTCAAATCCTTCTTTTTGTTTTTTTTCCAGTACCAGGAATCGAACTTACGACCTCGTGCTTGCCAGGCAGGCGCTGTGCCACTGAGCTAAATCCCCAGCCCCTTCAAATCCTTCTTATGCTTACTAATTTTTAAAAGTAATCTACCTGGAGTAGGGGACGCACACCTGTAATCCCAGCACTTGGGAGGCTGAGGCAAGAGGATCATTGTGAGTTTGAGACCAGCCTGGGCTACAAAGTGAGCTCAAGGCCAGCCTGAACTGCATAGGGAGACCCTGTTTCAAAAAGACAAAAAAAAAAAGTGCTCTACTAACAACTAAGAAAAAGGTACTAAAATATCCCACATGATTTCTACTTCTCTTTGCAGTTCCACCAAGTGTTGCTGGTGTTTATTTTGTGGTTGTTTATTTTGTATACATAGAACCAGCTTCATCCTCATCTCTGCAAACGTTCTTTCTGGCTGCCAAGACACCCTAAGCACTGAGAACAGCTGGAAGGAATTATATTCTGGTAACTTTTTCTTTGAGACAAGGTACTGTTTATACAGTTCAGGCTGGCCTTGAACTCACTATGTGGCCCAGGGTGGCCTCAAACTCCTGGAGCTCCTCCTGCCTCAGCCTCACCAGTGCTGGGATGACAGGTGTCTGTCAGTACACCTGGCTGAAACTCTTCCTCAAAACTGAGACGCACTGGCCACGGTGCTTGCATGGAGGAGGGAATGAGTGAAAACAGCTGCTCCGGCCGCCCTGCCCTGCGCCTGCGTTCTAACCGCTCACGGCAGGCCCAAACGCCTCGGTCCTGGCACCGGGCTGCCCTCAGCCGTAACAGTGGCGACGCGGGAAGCTAAGGAAGGTGAAAGTGAGAGCAGGAGGATGAGGCACCGGCTCTGGGGGCTTCCTCATTCCGTACAGGACAGCCCCCTCCTTGGTGCCCCGGTGTTCCGGACACGGGACAGTGCAGGCTGGGAGGACTCGGGGCCGGCAGGGTCCCCTGTGCTTTGTAAAGCAGGAGAGGAGCCACAGAAAGCTGCCGTTCCCGGAGACCCTCCCAGGGTAGTGCGCATGCGTTCACTGGAAATGCGGAAATGGACTCTCAGTGGTCTTTCCCCGTGGACCCCTTGGAAAGCTGTCCACTAGCGTGGGTACCTGTGCTCGCATTTGAAGACAGCTTTGTTGTTGTTCGGTTTCTTTGAAACAAGGTCTCAAGATGTGGCCCAGGCTGGCCTTAAACTCACAGTGATCCTCCTGCCTCAGCTTCCCGAGGGCTGGGATTCAGGCGGGCACTGCCACAGCCCACTCACCTCGATTCTCTTGCGTGTACGCGGATCCTCGGGGCCTGGGCTCGTCCACTGCCCTCTGGGCCGCTCCTGGGCTCCTGGCAAACCCTGTTACACACAAGGCCGCCTGAGCAGCACTGGCCACAGCGTGGGAAGGCTGAAGTCTCAGAGACCCCAGGGGCTGACTGGGAGTCCACTGCCAACCTCCACCTCCATGCCACAGGGCGCGGGGTTAACCCTCTCAGGACTCAGGACCTGCTCCATCCGGGTTGGCTTTGCTGGGGACCCAGAGCGCTCAAGCACCAGAAGCCGGGTGCTTTCCAGGGGCCCCAGGCAAGGCCTCGGAGACCCCAGCGGACAGAGCTGTGTCTCTGGCTGCTCGGGGAGGAGAAGGGGCTGGTAGCAGCAGAGGGCGCAGACCCGGCACCTGGGTCGCAGGAGCAGCTTCCACAGCGCACGTCCCTGTCCCTGTCCTTGTCCCTGTCCTCGTCCCCATGGGGGACAGTTTAACCGCAAGAGACAGAGACCTTGTCAACATCACTAAGAACAGAATTAGTGCAAATTGTTGCTTGAGCTTATTATTAGCGGGAAATGTTTAACATTTATTGTGTTTACTTTTGAAATTTAAACTATTAATTTCGGTTAATAACAATTATATTTGCCGGGCGTGGTGGTGCACCCCTGTAATTCCAGCACTTGGGAGGCTGAGGCAGGAGGATTATTGTGAGTTAGAGGTCAGCCTGGGCTACAAAGTGAGCTCAAGGCCAGCCTGAACTGCATTCTGAGACCCTATCTTAAAAAAATAAAATAAACAATTATCTTAAAATTTGTGTATGTATGTACATATGTATGTATGTATTTATTTGCCACAGGGTCTTCCTCTCTAGTTCAAGCTGGCCTTGAACTCACTGTATAGCCCAGGCTGGCCTTGCACTGGTAGCAATCCTCCTGCCTCAGCCTCCCAAGTGCTAGGATGACAGGTGTGCGCCACCACACCTGACTGACGTGTGCTTTCTGGAAACCACAAAAGTGCTCAGCCTTAGGAAGTGTTAAAAGCATGTGCCCTGGGGTCTGTCAGGGTTCTAATCTCTGCTGGTAAGGCAGTAAATGAGCAATCTGGAGCAGGTGGCTGCCCCTAAAGCTGTTTCTGCTCATAAATGGAGCTATGACATGGTGCCTATCCTCCCAGGACACAGGACAGGATGAGGCCAGGTGAGGGGACACATACAAAGCACTGAGAACCCAATGAAAGCGCCATGAATTTCTATTATTTTTGCGATGGTGATACAATCATACAATGGAAAAACACATTCAGAATTACGTAGTAATAGATTTGTGTTAGCCAAACAAAAATGGCATAAAAGCCGGACACAGTGGCACACACCTGTAATCCCAGCACTTGGGAGGCCGAGGCAGGAGGATCATTTGGCGTTCAAAGCCAGCCTGGGCTACATAGTGAGTTCAAGGCCAGCCTGAAGCACATAACAACACCTTGTCTCAAAAAACAAATAAAGAAAAAAGCGTAGGATGGTATGGATACAATAATCTCATTTTTGTGGACTATAAATATGTAGAGATGTAATTAGAAAAGGTCTACAATTAGAATAAATCAAGGTATAGTAATGGTTACCTCTGGATACTGGAATTCCAACAATTTGTTCTTTCTTTGTTTCTTTCTTTTTTTGAGACACGTGGTTCAGGCTGGCCTTGAACTTACTATGTAGCCCAGGCTGGCTTCAAACTTGTGGTGATCCTCCTGCCTCAGCTTCCCGAAAGCTGGGCTCAACCTGCAAATTTAAAATGTCATGAGAAGATCAGGACTGTAGCTCAGTGCTAGAGAGCTTACCTAGCATGGGCTAGGTAAGCTGGGTCCAACCCCAGCCACACGCTTGCACGCACGCACGCACTGACTTGCCGTAAATTCTCGGACATCTCCAATTCTGTAGAATTTAGCTACCCTACCCCAGGAGGTCTTGCTGCCTTACAGGCTGTCCCGCCCATCTCCCCCCTCGTTTGTACCCTCGATAAACACTGCCGGTGGATCGCAGAACACCAAGCTCACGCGGAGCCTCGGGTCTGAGCAGCAGGCCCAGGTTGGAGCCCTCAGCCACGGCACCTTGGTGCAAGGACTAGCAGGAGAGCTGAGCGAACTAAGGAAGCGACCCCCAGCTGCTGTCGTTCTGCTGTTTCCGGGCACAGCAGGGGGCCACAGTGCCTGCCCTGCCCGCTCCCCGCCACTGCGTCTTCCACGTTGTCCCTGGGGATCGCCCCTGGGAGATCCGCGCCCTGGGGCCGGCGCCCCATCGGCAGCCTGTTCTGTTGCAGGACCCGGCCGGAGTGAGGACATGGAACAGGACAAAGTGCAGAAAGAAGCCCCCACAAGAGTCTTTTGGGTGTGAAAAGCCTTCTATGATCATCCAGAAAACAGCACTGCCATTAGCAACCAAGTGTTTCCTCACACTGATCCGCAAAAAAGACTGGAAATAAAGTTCAGTACAGGCCCAGCACACTGATTTAATCACCGGAATCTAATATTAGCTGGCCAGTTACTAATACATTTCTATATCTTGAGCTGGGCATGCTAGTGCATGCCTATAAATCCCAGCACTGGAGGCTGAGGCAGGAGTATCCCTGCAAGTTCAAGGCCAGCCTGGGTTACACAGTGAGTTCAAGGCCAGCCTGAACTACATAGACACCCTGCCAAAAAAAAAAAAAAAAGCTACATTCCAAATAATGATGGAATGTTTTGGTTCAGACAAATGTACTGCTAAACTCCCTAGGGCAGTGGTGGCGAACCTCTGGCACGCATGCCACAGCGGCTGTTTCTATCACCGAAAGCTCTAAAAGTTTCGCCATCACTTTCTAAGGGATCCACAGCTCCACTGGCGTATGAAGCCTATTCTCAAACTTCCCCAGTTTGAATATCTTTACTGTTTGATGTGTGGCAGACTGAATGACATATTGTCTTGAGCTGTATAGACAGTTGGCTAATTTTATGCTTGCATTAATCTTAAAAATTATAACCCTCATGGAAATGAACAGCCCACATTTCTTGTTCAGGATAAACTCCAGCTGGCTTCTTTTGGAGAGTTCTTGTTGCCATAGCATTTTCTTCTTCTTCTTGGAATCCAGCCTGTTTTGTGAGTTTCCTGTGACCCCGGCCTTGGCCTCTCGACTTCCGACTTCCGAGGTGCAGTGGAGGCGAAAACCACACTAGCTCTTTGAGGCTGGAGGATTGCAGCCAGCTGTCTACACAGCCCGCTGCAGCCGGGAGTCACTTTCTTCCTCCAGCCAAGAGCAGCCAGTTCCTCCCTGCTCTACCCTGCTGTATTTTCTCCTGGGAGGTCAAGCAACAAGATACCTTGAAAACTCCGGAGCTGGGGTAGAAGTGCTTTAAATTCATCCCAATGAAGAAGGCACTCCACGGACCTTTCAGGTTAGAGTTTTGTTTGCTTTGCATTCGTTTCAAAAGATCCATGTAGCTGGGCGTGGAGGCACACACCTGTAATCTCAGCACTCGGGAAGGCTGAGGCAGGAGGATTGTTGCGAGTTCGGGACCAGCCTGGGCTGCAAAGTGAGCTCAAGGCCAGCCTGAACTGCATATAGAGACCCTGTCCCAAAAAGACAAAACAACAACAACAAAAGATTTATATAGGTAATCTTCCCTCTGTTACGATCAAAGGCAAGTTGGTCTTGGAAATGAAACCTTTAACAAAACAGTAAAGAACAAGCAACAGGACTGGCACTACCGTTGTGAAACAGTTCACGACAGAGGAGGAGTTCAGATCAAAACTGAGCAGAAACTTTGTAACCACTGTCCTCTCCGGTGCTGTAGGTCACACTGAGGACACTGTTTGTCCTTTTTTGCAGTACTGGGGATTGACCCAGGGCTTTTCCCTTCCTTCTTGGGTTCTTTTTCATTTTTTTTTTTTTTTTTTTTTTTTATTTCTGACTTTTTGAAACAGGGTCTTACTATGTGGTCTAGGCTGGCCTTCAACTCTCAGTGATCTTCCTGCCTCAGCCTTCTAAATGCTAGGATTACAGGCCTGTGTCTTCATGTCTGGCTGCTAACAGAACTTTCAACAGTTACTCTGCTTTTTTTGTTTTTCTATACTGTATGGAACTCAGGGGTTCACACATGCTAGGTGTTGTAGTTTGAGGTTTTAAAAGGGGAAACAATTTAATACAGGACACACAATTTATATAATTATTTTATAATAGTCACCCAAAGAGTCATGTGCAAAAAGAGTACAGGAAATCTGTCCACACACTAAAGACCAAAGAATCCAGCTGAGGGCTTAGATCCCATGGTAATGTCCTGCATGAGTCCAGCTGAAGACCAAGAGCCCATAACAATGGCTCCCATGAGTCCAGCCGGAGGCCTAGAGTCCATGACAACGTCTCATGCAGGCCTGTTTCAGAGATCTGCGCTGGGACGGCCCAAAGGTCAGTGGTGGAAGCTAGAAAGTCTGTGCCAGTGGGATGAAGGATCTGTGCTAGCAGGCTGAGGGATCTGCACTGGAGCCAGGAAGTGATGCTCAAAGTAAGAACCAGAGCTCCCCCGAAAGGTACCACAGCCATCCTCAGCAACAGTGAGGTCCCAAGCTCCTCTGATGAGGAGGAAAGCCGAGTTCCCATCAGGAAAGCCAACACGACGAGCTTCTCCAGGAGGCCGGCAGTGCACCATTTTCCCCTCCGGAGCTAGGAAGCGATGCTCAAAGTAAGGACCAGAGCTCCCCCAAAATGAACCATGGTCATCCTAAGTGACAGTAAGGTCCCAAGTTCCAACAATGAGGAGAACAAGTTCATCAGGAAAGCCAGCCTGACAAGCTCCTCCAGCCCAAGGGAAGCAGCACCTCCCTAAGAACTTCTCAACAGCTTCTTTTTGTCTTTTTGAGACAGGGTCTTACTATACAGTTCAAGCTGGACTTGAGCTCACTTTGTAGCCTGGGCTGGTCTTGAACTCACAATGATCCTCCTGCTTCAGCCTCCCGAGTGCTGGGATTTCAGGCGTGCGCCACCACACCCGGCTCCTAACAGCTTCTAAACTTCTTCCTCTCTAGTTCTTCCTCTTACGCTGCCGGCAGCAATCCTCAGGTAGACTCCCACACCCAGGGTCACGCTGGTTCAGTTCACCTGGGTGCTACAAGTTGACCACCAATTGTCAATCCACTGCACTAGGCAAATACTGCATCACTGAGCTACGTCCCCAACGCTTTTTTTTTTCTCTTTTCACTTTTTTATTTTGATATGAGGCCTTGCTAAATTGTCCGGGTTGGCTTTGAAATTGTGATTCTCCTGCCTCAGCCTTCCCACTTGTTGGAACTACATGTATGCACCCCCACACCTGCCTTACTCTCCTTTCTATAGCCGTAAAAGTGATCCATATCTGACCAAAATTCACTCAGTAATGTTAAAATGTAAACTATTTGTCACGTGGGTTATTTGGAATCCAATTATTTGTTTCCCGAAATTCTCCTTTCAAAATATCCCACTGCACATATGCTACCTTTACAAAAGGTCTTTTGACTCTACCTTTTATACCAGCCACCTTCTATCCGCCCCCGCCCCCGTACCAGGAATCGAACTCACGGCCTCACGCTTGCCAGGCAGGCGCTGTGCCGCTGAGCTAAACCCCCAGCCCCTAGCCACCTTCTATTTTTCTTCCCCATTTATACCAAACCTACAGGAGGCTGCCAGTGCATGCGGGCTTCTGTCCCTTCCCTGCCTCACAATCCCAGTGAGGTCAGTTTTGGGCCCCAGCAACTGAGCAAGAGCTCAGCCAGGATGCTGGCGACCTCAGCCTCCTCTGTCTCGACTTACTGGGCCCGCAGACACGGCTGCTCCTGCCCTAGAGCGCTGTCCTCGGGTGCAGGAACCCCCTCTCCAGGCCTCTTTCTTACCAGCGCCCGACCCCACCCCACCGGCCTGGTTTCCCACAGCTCCACAGCCCCGATGTCCCCCTGCAGCCCTTCCAACAACCTGTGCCTGTCCCCCAGTGACCCTGGCCAGGCACGCTTTTATCTCCCGTCTAATTGCTGACAGGTCCCAAATGCACTGGGGTTTCTCCAGCGAGATCTCTTCTGAATTCCTGACTCATATTCCCTACAGTCTACTTGGCATCTCTGCCTGGATTTCAAACAGGAATCTCAAACACATCCTGACCAAAAATACACTACTGATAGTTCCCCCATCCCACCCCCATGAAATCCCGCTTGCTGCCGCTGTTTAGCTGTTTATCTTGCGTTTAGTTTAAGACTTGGTTTTCAAGGGTTGCATATTTGGGGGAGGGTCTCGCTATGTAGCCCAGGCTGGCCTTGAACTGGCAGCAATCCTCCTGCCTCAGCCTCCTGAGTGCTTGGATTATAGCTGCACAATTTGCCCTCTTTTTAGTTTTTTGGAGGGACTGTTGTTATTGTCATTGTTGTTTTGAGACAGGGTCTCTCTATGTAATTCAGACTGACCTCGAACACCCTATGTAGCCCAAGCTAGCCTCAAACTCTCAGAGATCTTCCTGCCCCAGCCTCTTGAGTGTTGGGATTACAGGAGTGCACCACCACGACTAGCTTTAAATTTTTACTTTTAGATTGGGTCTGGCTATGTCATTAAATAGCTCAGGCTGGGCTCCAATTCCTGATTCTCCTGCCTCAGCCTACCAGAGTGCTGGGATCACAGGCACTTGCCACCACACCTGCCTTTTATCAAATTTCTCTTCACTGTTTGAGGATCACTGCTGTGTGCATTTCCTGTGGCTTCTTAACAAACATCACAAACCGCTGGCGCAGCACAAGAGACGTTTATCATCTCTGGGTGACAGAGGCTGACAGTCTGTACTCAAGGTGTGCACAGACCCCGCTCCCTATGGAGGCTCAAAGGGGGGACACTTCTTGCCTCTTCCTGCTTCTGGCGGCCCCAGGAGCTGCCCCACTGGCGGCAGTTTTGCGCCAACCTGTCACAAGACCACCTTCCCTCAGCGTCTGTGTCTCTTCCTGTAAGGTCCCCGTTGTACTGGCCCTGCCCCTGGTGACATCGTCTTAATTCCTCTGCAGCAGCCTGACGTCCAGGTAAGACCCCGTTCCCTCCTCCTCTTGCTAAACCACTGCACTCCTCTGACTTTGAGCCCCTTCCACCGGATGTAACAGATACACTCCTTTTGGCTTATGCCACAATTAAAATGAGTCCAGTTCCTTTGCAGTCTTCCCTCATTAAATGTTTGAAAACAGCTGGGCATGGTGGTGCACACCTGTAATCCCAGCACCTGGGAGGCTGAAGCAGGAAGATCACCTCAAGTTCAAGGCCAGCTTGGGCTACATACTGAGTAGGAGGCCAGCCTAAACTACACAGCGAGATCCTGCCTCAAGAAAAAACAAAATATTTTGTTTTAAAAGAAAATAATGAAACTTTTCTATCTCCTTTAGTGAGGTGAGCCTTTTTCCCATGCAAAGTAATTTCACAAGTGTCCTTTTCATAAAAGTAAAACACAGCAGAGGTTTTAAACTTTTAACACGTGAGAGGAAAAAAGGTTTTGTATGTTATCTCTGGGAACTGAAAAAAAATATGTTGCAACTACAAATCCAATGTCTTTGAACTTGGAAATGCTCATAGAGAGTTAACAAAAATTCCATGATATCAGACAGATTAAGTTTCAAATAACGGCCACCACCCTGGCACATGGCTGTTGGAGCTCCTCTCCCAAGGGATGATGGTAATTAATTGAACCAATTATATCTCCCTGGGAATTTAGATGAAAGACCTGGAGTTCTTTTTTTTTTTTTTTTTTGGCTTTTTTCCGGTACTAGGAATCGAACTCACGACCTTGTGCTTGCCAGGCAGGCGCTGTGCCGCTGAGCTAAGTCCCCAGCCCCCATGACCTGGAGTTCTTAGCTCAGTAGGAAAAGGGAAGAAGAAGAACATCCAGTGCAGTGTCAAACACCTGTAATTCCAACACTCAGGAGGCTGAGGCAGGAGGATCAACATGAGTTCAAGGCCAGCCTGAACTACATGGTGAGACTGTGTCTCAAAAAACAAAAACAAGAAAACGTGGAAGAACAGATAGGAGAAAGGCTGTAAGTAGAGGCCACAGGACAGAGCAACCCTGATGTAGCAGAACCCTTGGTGATGTTGACCTTCCAGCTGCTTAAATGGTGAAGGAGTCACCTCAACCAGCAGAGGTACTTTAGATACAAAAGCAAGTCTCTATCGCTCTATTTTTTTCCTGAAACGAGTCTTACTATGTAGTTCAGGCTGGCCTCAAACTCATGGTGATCCTCCTGTCTCAGCCTCCTGAGTGTTGGGATTGCTGGGGATATAGCTCAGTAGCACAGCGCTTGCCTGGCAAGCACAAGGTCCTGAGTTCAATTCCAGGTGCCAAAAAAATAAAAACAAAAACAAGAAAACCTGAGCGCTGGGAGTACAGGGAGGTACCAGGAAGCTTCTGTTCTATTTTTTTCTTAAAGTAACATCCCCTAAACTGATTTTATAATCCACCAAGAAGATAGTGCTATTAGTTCAGTAACTATTGAGGAAGTGGGCATTCAAATCCACAAAATAGGCATAACATTTTCTCGGGTGGGGGGGGCGGGTCTCACTATGTATTCCAGGCTGGCCTCGAACCTGCGGCAATTGTCCTGCTTCAGTTTCCTGAGTGCTGTAATAACAGGCGTACCCCCCCATGCCCGGCCCAAATCCTTTTGCCTTTTTGAGCAGGGTTTCACTGTGCAGTTCAGGCTGGCCTTGAACTCACTTTGTAGCCCAGGCGGGCCTCGAACTCACAGCGATCATCCTGCCTCAGCCTCCAGAGTGCTGGGGTTACAGGCGTGCGCCACCACGCCCGGCTATTTTTTATTTTAAAGAGAAAAAAAAACCCACAAAATTTCAAAACAAGATAATAGGGGGGTAACAATGGTGAATACATTGCGTATTGTTTTCTTTAAATTAGCTGGTCCAAGTACAAGATATGGCCGGCCCAAATTCTTGGCATTTTAAATTGACGCTGATTCCATTCTTCCCACGGCCCTTCAGCCATGGATGACGCTTAGTCACCACATACATCAAGCCCAGACTGACTAATGCTAAGACAGCAGGACCGTAATTAAAAAAAAATAACAAAAGGCCAGAAGGCGGTCCCAGCCAACCCACAGCACGCACACAACCGCCACGCGCCTCGCGCCTTTTAAGGGCTCCTAGGGCGCGAATCCGCCAACCGCTCGGCGTCCCGCCAATCATCGCGCCTTTCGCTGTTTGCCCCGCCCCGCACCCAGCTCTGACCAATCACTGGGCAGTTATCGCCGCCTCTCCCGCCCGCCCCACCTGGACTGCTAGAGGCCCTCCAACCTAGCTGGCGCCCAGCGGCGCTATTGCAGCCGGCATATATTTTTAGCTCCCCAAGCAAGCCGCCGACTCCTGGCCCCGCCTCCTCGTCGCACCCAATGGGAGACGGAGTTTCCGCTGTGTCACCGCGCGGGCAGGTGAGAACTGTCCAATCAGCGCTCGGGGAGAACTGGCGTCATTAGAAAGCGGCGGAAGCAGGTGGGAGGGTCATGACGCAGCGAGTTTCTGTCGTGACTTTTCCGGGGGCAACTCGGCGTCCCCTCTTTTTTCCTTTAAAGTAAAACGTGTCCTCGACGCACCCCCGTCCCTGCC
>NW_004955491.1:5823640-5833237 GCF_000276665.1 Chinchilla lanigera | reverse complement strand
CGCGCTCAGTGGAGTCGCGGGAGTCCGGCGGAGCCCGGCGCCGCCCGGGGTCCTTGCTTGGGGCAGAAGTCCAGCCTCTGAGACCACGGGGGGCTGCACAGGGCGTCGGGCGAGGAGGGCAAGTTTCCTAGCCGGGAAGCGAGCTTTGAAGTCCGCTCGAGGACTGCCCGGCGGCAGAGTGGGAAGGGAGGGGGGCGCTTCTGATCGCCCGGTGCCCTATTTTTCTCCGGAGGAAATAAGGTCAGGTACTTGGAACCGGGCTGGTCAAGTAACTCAGAAGTCTTTTTCCTTTATTTCTTTTCTGCCCCCCGCCCCCATCAGTTGACACACACTTGAAACTAGCTGCAGTTGGTTTTTTGCAGGTTAGAGGTGGGTGCGGGGGCGCCAGGGTGTCAGAAAAGGACTTTTCTCTGAAGTCCGGGAGGAAACAATTGAACTTAACCCTGCTCCTGGGTGAGGCTTTCGCGTCTTACCAGCAGAAGGCTGGAGCAATCACGTTCGTTCTTTGTGCTGTTTTCAAGAAGTAACTGCAGCAAAGGTGCGCTCGGCCCCGGGGCGGGAGTCGGCCCCGGGGCTTGCCGGGCGAGGTGACAGTAGCTGCCGGGGAGAGCTTGGAGCTGCTGCCGCGCATTGGACGGGCTCCGCAGCACGCGCTCGGCTCCGCTTTTCCACCGCCGGTGCCAGGGTCTGTGCTCTTTGACCGGCTCGCGCGTGCTTACTCATCCTTCGCCGCCGCTCCCTCGAGTGCTGGGGGGTAGGGGGGCTTCGGAGGAGGGAGAGGCTTGTTTGGGACGTGGGGTGTCAAGAGGGGTGATTCCTGTGATGTGGCACCAAGTTAGAGGGGGAGGGGGATGGCAGACGACAGCCTAGCAGCTGGGTCCTTGAAGTAACGGTGCATCCAGTCGAGCCTTTTAATGTTCCTGACAACCCACCTCCCACGTGCCAGCGTGGACCCTGACTCAGCCTTCACGGGGGTCGCCCTGCGGTTGCCTCCCTGTTCTCTTAGTTTCACCTCTGCATTTTTTGGAGAGGACAAGTCTTGCTCTTGTCTGATCTGATACAGTGCCAGCTAATTGCAAGTAACAGGCCCTGAACGAGGTCGGGTTACAGGTGACAAGTACCTGGGCTGCCAGATTTCAAGTAAGTGTTCTGGAGTTCGTTCCTTTACCGCTTGTAAAATCTGAAATAAAGATTCTTTAGTGAGAAACTGTTTTTGCCTCCGATTGGTAAAGAAGTTCCTTTTGTCTGCTGCCGTTCTTTGTCTTCCTTAGAATCACCATCCTCTTGAGCAAGGTGTGACCCAGCCATCCCTTTGCCTTTTCTTCACTTTTATTTTAAACTGTTTGTCAGGAGCTGTGCTAACTTAGCCTGCAGAGAGAGAACACAGTAACTTACAACCTATTTTATGTGCTCTCTGTGGCATAATTCTGTAACCTCCCTTTTTCCATACTCATTTCAAGCATAGTGGGATTAATGCAAAAGACCTTTTGGAGAGGTTACATTACTCCCCAAGAAATTTGATTTACTTTTTGTTTTGAGCCAGGGTCTCCATATGTAGTTCAGACTGTCTTTGAACTCATTATGTAGCCCAGGCTGGCCTTGATCTCGTAGAGACCCTCCTGCTTCAACTTCCCAAGTACCGGGGTTGCAGGCCTGCGCTTCCACGCCCGGCTCCCGGAGAAATTTGAGTGTGTGTGTGTCCAGATCATGGTACTTCGTGATGCCAAGCCGTTGGTCATGTTGACTGGCAGTAAATCATTGTAGAAATAGGTTCATCTGAACCGCATCTTTTCTGAAAGTTGTTGATTTAAGTGTTCTATGTCAGTTTGACTGGAATATTTGTTATTGTGACTCATGCCACAAAAGTTAAAAGTTTGCCTTTCCTTAAATCTACAAAATGCCATACTTGTTTTACTTTCACATTTTGTGTGTTTTTGGAAACATTGATAGAACTAATAATAGGAAAATATAATTCTATGGTAATTTATACAACTTTTTCCCCCAAGTTCTTTCTGTGTCATTGAAAGTGTTAAAGCTTTTAAGGACACGTCACCTTGGGGAAGTGCTGTGTGCGCATTGTTTTTGTGGTGGCCACACGTACCAGTTCGCGCGTTTTCTTCTGTTCGCACAGAGCCCAGTGGTCTCGCTGTGAGAGATTACTGCATTGAATGATTAAAGTAGCGACCAGTAAGCGGCCTGCGATCTAGTGTGCGCTCCTGGGAGTCTTAGAGGCCTTGGGTAATCTAGTTTACCACTAGACCATAATCAGAAGCTTACTCGTAATATATAAGCTGCTTACATATGGTTAACAAGGGGAGCCTGAGCGATAATCAGAAAATGAAGCAGCTGTGTGGCTCGGAAAAGGCAACTCAGCAAAAGTACTCAGGTGATTGATTACCTTGTCGGGATGCGTAGCTAGTGCTGGGGTGCTTGATTGGGGAAAATGTCATTAGCTATTCGGTCATTCCCGGTAGAACACCACCAAATTGTATTCTATTTTTAAATTATCCTGTCCTCATCTGACACATTCCACTGGGAAATTGAAAGGTAAAAATATACTCGCCATGTATAGAATCTGTCCGGGTGTGAAATTGCATCTGTAGAGACTTAGAACATTTTGATCACTGTGTACCTGTGGGTGGGGTGATGCTACAGTGGCTACTTTGTGTTGAAGCTGAAAGTTATTTTTTTCAATCTCAGTCATCATTTTGTACCAGAGAACAATCAGAGCTCACCTTGTGGTTATGGCATTCCAGTGCCATATGTCACGTTGATGTCTGCTGATTGTATCTGCTCATGCACAGCCCCAGAAAGAAAACCCACGCTCAACCGCACGCTCATTAGCAGCCCTCCCGCTCTTCCCTCCCCCCCCACCACCCTAAGCCCCTGGAAGCCGGTAATCTGCTTTGTTTCTCTAGGGTGATTTATTCTGGACTTCCCTTCCAGTTGAACTGTATTTGTGTTGTGACCGGCTTCTTCCACTAAGCGTGATGTCTCCAGGCTTCATCCACTTTGTAGCATGCGTCAGTGCTTATTCCTGTTTATGGCTAAATAATATTCCGTGTGTGAGTTCGCTATATTTTGTTCCTTCATCAGTTAGGTATGTGAGTTGGGTCTGTTTTTTGCAGAACAGACTGCCACGAGTGTCCCTGTACAAACTCTTACATAGGTGTGTTTTCATTTCTCTCAGCTGTATTCTGAGTGGAGCTGCTTGGTCATACAGTAGCTCTCTTTAACATTTTCAGACACTGTCAAACTTTTCCAAAGCAGCTGCCCCATTTTACATTCCAGCCAACAGGATATGAGGGTTTAATTTTTTTCCCACACCCTCACCACTGACTTACTGTAATTTGGTCCTTTGGTTTTAGCTGCTCTAGTGGGCGTGAGTACTATCATGTCTGATTTGCAAATAATTTCTTCTGTCTGGCTTGTCTTGTCTTGTGTTTTCCTTTTTAGTCTGGGGCTCCAACCCAGGGCCTCACCACATGCTACATTCCCAGGCCCTTTTCATTTTTGTGATGGTGTCCTTAGAAACAAGAAGTTAATAATTTTGAAGTCTATTTCATGTTTTTTTTTGTTGCTTGTGCTTTGGTGTCAATCTAGCAAGCCACTGCCTAATCCAAGACCATGTGGGTTTATTACGGTTTTGTTTCAGAGGTTAGCACTCCATTGTTGCCTTTTCCTGTGCCGTACCAGGGGTTGAACCCAGGGCCTTCACACTGAGCTGGGTCCCCGGCCCTCACGCTTTTTACAGTTCTGAGACAGGGTCTCTCGAAGCTGCCCAGTTGCTCTAGCTGGGCTGGGACTTGTAATCCTCCTGTCTCCGCCTCCCAGAGTGCTGAGATTACAGGCGTGGACCTCCATGCCTGCCTACTCTTGCACTTACATTTAGCTGTCTGATTGTTGGGAATTAGTAGTGTGAGGGAGGGGTACGTATTTATTCTTCTGCACACGTCCCGGTTCATTGTGTTGCAAGGCTGTTTCTTCATTGAATTCTTCTGTGGGAAATCAGATGACCGTGGATTTAAGGACTTAGTTCAGGACTCCCATTCCATTAATCTGTGTCTCCTTACGTCACAGTCTTGATCGCGGTACTATCATTTTGAAATAGGGACATGGGAGTCTTCTGTTCTTTTTCAAGATCTCTCCAGCTATTCCGAGTCCCTTGCTTTTCCATATACATTTCAGGACTAGTTTGTTGGTTTCTGCCAAGCAAGCAGCTGAGATTCTGCCATAAGGTGTTTGATGGTTGTTGAAGACTTTTAATAACTGACTTTAAAGCCAGACCATTTTCCTTCTGCTTCTGAATTCATTGTTACAGTGTGTTATGTAATGAAGCGTAAGATTAAAATCCAGCCCCACAGAGATGTGTAGTGGAAGATGGGTGAGTGTTTTAATGGCCTTTACAGAAAAATGGGTTTTCTTTGATTGTCACCAAAATCACAAATGATAACTTCTTGAAGCTGGCTGTCGTGCGTGTCATCGGAGAGAGCAGATGGGTTTGTCCTGCTCTCTGTTAAACTGCACTGCTCCGCTTTGCACTGGGTCGGAGTGGATCTCATCTTGTAACATCATAGCTTGGTCTTTAGCTCCAGACACCGATACTATCACCACCAATCTTAGACACGTCTAAGGGTCAGGATGGTTTTTAAAGCTTTCCAAAATTTTGTGGCTGCTTCAGCAGCAATACACTAAAGGGTTCCCAAATTCTAATACTCCCTCTTCGGAGTTCCAGTTCTAATTGTGGTGATTTGCTCATGTCTTTACTTGGATTGACTGTCTCAGTTGTTTAATTTCAAAGAAAAATCTCCCAGTTACCCACATGATAGATGCCGTGATAGTTTGTTGTTATTCTTGCAAGTAAGAAAGATGTTCATTGATAGAAGTGCCAGGGCAAAGCGCTTTGCGAGCGGTTGCCCAGGCGCCTTTTCTCAGAGACAGCCTTGGTGCTGCAGTACTCAACAGGAACCGTAGCAGAACACCAGGGACACCCACGTCGGGATGCAGCACACTTAATTGTTTGCACTGTGCGCTGAAGGATGTTGTTAAAGTGCCCCCTCATGAGTGCGTGGTAGTGAAGAATGGAATGATTTACTCCTCATTTGTACCCCCTGTCTTGATTGATGCCACAGGGCGCCAGACACGCAGTTTACCCACACTAAGTCTGCACCTCTGTACAAATGTGAACAAAGTGGGGAAGGCATGTGATGTCTTGGTATTGTTAGGAAAGTGGGTTCAACCTCACGGAACCTTGCCGGGGGCCTCCAGAGGGCTGCACGCCACTCTTTTCAGAGTGTAACTGTGGTCTGCCAAGGTCTTGCTCCTGCCCGTCGCTCAGAGCTGAATGAGAACAGCCAAGTCCCAGATCCTGCTGAGGGGGAGGTGGGCGGGTGCTGCCTTCCTCAGAGCGGCCCTGTAGACTGTCACACACCAGGATGGTGCAGTAGGCAGACTTGGCAGGAGTGAGACGGAAGGAAGCTGAGGGTGGCGGGAACATGGTGAGGTGGGGGTGGGAAGTGAAGCTGGGAAGGCAGTCGGGTGCTGCGCCTATGGGCTTTGTGGGAACTGGGGGTGGCTTGTGCTTGGTACGCAGTAATAAGCAGCGAGTTACGGAAGGACTGGAGAGTCAGGCATCTGCATCCCATCCATTTCCTGTCCGCTTGGCCTCTGGGGTGGGTGCACTTTGGGTGTCATCATCTTTGGACTTGGAGATAGGCTTGCGGAGACTGCTAAACTTGCTGGCAGTGTCCTAAAGGCTGGCAGTGTACTGGGACTCCTACACTAGTAGTACCACTTTTAGGTGCAAGCTTCAGGATGAAAACCAGGAGAGTTACCTACATAAACAGCAACTTTATTGCAAAATAAATGACAAGCAGCTTCCCGTACTTGTGATTGTGCATGTCATAAATGTACAGTGCCTTCCTTAAGGTCCAGAATAAGAAGTCAGTAGCTTCAGTCTCACCTATGAGTGTACTGTACTTAGTTCATTCAGTCAGAGTTGAACTTGGACATGATTGTGCAAGCAGAAGCATGGTGAAATCTTTGGTGACGGTGCTTGAAAGAACCTTTAATCTTAGTTCTTGCTCATTCTGAAGTACCGCAAAAATGAGATCTTAACAGCTGAGAATGGTAATACTTGCAGAATACCTTAAAGTCACACTGCTAGCTGGCAGCACACTGCTGGCAACTTTTACCATGAACTGCTTGACTGATTTAGAAATATCACAAACATAAAGGTCCTGAAATATTATTTTAGTGTTTTAATATTGGGTTTCAAATAATGCTGGTTGTGATGGCGCATGCCAGTAATCCCAGCACTCAGAGGCAGAAACAGGATCGTGTGTTGGAGGCCAGCCTGAGTACAAAGTGAGCCTAAGGCCAACCTGAATTGACTGCATAGTAAAACCCTTTCTTAAAAAGATAAAAACAAAAACAAAATTCAAATAAAAAAGAATTCCCTGTGGGATGTTGAATTTTCAAATTCAAATTGGTATTAGTTTAGAACTAATACCCTAGAAGGCGGGACATAGTGGTGCGTCTATAATTCCAGCACTCGGGAGGCTGAGGCAGGAGGATCACCTTGAGTTTGAGGCCAGCCTAGGTTACATAAGTGAGTTCAAGGCCACCCTGGACTACATAGTGAGACCCTATCTCAAAACAAAACAAAACAAAACCAAAAAACCCTAATACCCTAGAAGCCTTTGTATTTTGCCCTGTGTGTTAGTTAAAGCAGGATATTTAAGGAATACTAATGAATTAACTCCTCAGTGTCCTGATTGCTTGGCCATTTTGGGGCCATTTTTTGTTGTTTTTTTGAGACAGGGCTCACTATACAGTTCAGACTGCCTTGACCTCACTATGCAGCCTGGGCTGGCCTTAAATGGGAGGAGATCCTCTGAGTGCTAGGGTTACTTGGGTGCACCCCCATGCTGGGTGATTACTTGGCTTTACATAATACATAGTTATTAATTGGGGGGCTGGGGATTTAGCTCAGCGGCACAGCGCCTGCCTGGCAGGTGCAAGGTCGTGAGTTCGATTCCCGGTACCAGAAAAACAAAACAAAAAAACCAAAACATAGTTATTAATTGTCTGTTTTTGAAGTGTCTTGACTAATACAATTGAGTCACCTCCCCACCATTCTCTTTCTGTTGTACTTGTAACAAATTGGTGTTTTAACAGAAATGCATAATCCTGCTTTTTTCAAGGTTAAGAGTTAAATGCTAATACAGGATGGCATAATAAATTATTTAAACAAGGGCTATAACTACTAGTGTTTTTATATAGTTTATAAAATGAAAATACTTTTCTAAGATTTGTGTGTCTTATATATAAATGTGTCTGGATGATACTTTACTGGTTTTAAATATAAATCACGTTCGAAATTTATCTTTAGGAGAATACAGCTTCTCTGTAGGTCCTGGTTTGTGTGAATGACTGAATAAAACGTAACTGACAGCAGCTGCCCTGTAAGAAAGTGGAAGGGAGACTGTTAGAGCAGGGGAAAGAGCGGAGTGAAGGAGAGAGGTCATGGGGGTGAGCATAACGTGCCACATGCACATGCCGGGAAGCCAAGCAGACCTGCAGGGCTGGGGACCTGACAGGCAGAGGAAAGGAGAGCGCCCTGTGGCGGCTGGCCTCCGTGCTGGGAAACCCCTGAGGGTGACATGGGGTGGTTGGTTTCTGCCCTGCCTGTCTGATCTTGTGTGCACAAGGGGAGGGTACCTGGCCCTGGTACGTGAGAGCGGTGCAGAGGTTTAGGACCAGGGCACACTGAGGTGCTTGCTCCCGCAGAGCAGGACAACCACGAAGCCAGTGTGTGAATGAATTCCGCCAGGAACAACGCTCAGAGTGTGTGCATAGTCATTCCCCTGGGGCACTCGTTTCTCGGCCCTCGGCCCTTGGAGCATCAGCCCATTGAGGGCGCCGTAGGAAATAGCTGTGGCAGTGATACTCACAGTAGCTTCTGGTGTTTGGAAGTGTGCACTGATATGAAGACACATGTTAAGTACCATCCATCCAGTGATGCCAAGGCTACCACCTGAACGCTGGCAGTGGCCACAGAGCTGGCACTCTACCCAGGTGCTACAAAAATGGTTTTAGTACAGTTAGGGTAAGTGCTTGTGAGAGATAATCAACAGACTAATTATGCCCATGGGTGAGAGTAGGGGCTTGTCTCCAAGGAAGACAGTGTGGCTCCCCTCAGGGAATGAGGACAGGGCAGGCTTTAGTGGCAAGGGGCGGGAGGACTTACCTGTGTGCCCGCGATCTGCAAAGAGCAGATTTGGAGGCCCTGTTAGAGTTGTAAGCTTTTTCTTAGAAATTGTGGCAAGTCAGTGAAGGCTTTTAAGGGTCAGATAAGATGACATCTCACCAGGGGTTGGAGGCTGTTTCTGCAGAAGGCTGGATGGGAATGGCACTGGCTTTGCAGGCCAAGTGGCATCTATTGTTCCTGTACTCACCTTTGCCACAGTGCAAAAGCAGCGGGGGACGGCTATGTCGCTGAGAGGCTGCGGCTGGCTCTGTGCCAGGGAAACTTCATTCAGAAATACGACCTTGGAATTTCCTTGTGTCATGAAGTACTGTTGATTTCTCTCCCTAACCGTTTAAAGATAGAAGAAACAGAGACCACTCGTGGCTCATGGGCTTTACGCAAACAAAACAGGCTTTGGGCTGAACTTTGCGTCGCGCTATAGAGTGCTCACTGTGTCTCCCGGGAGACCCTCCCGTCCCGTCCCATCCCGTCCTGTCCTGTCCTGTCCTCCGAGGAGTGGGGTGTAGGGGGATGGGAGGAGGAAGACCAGCCAGGGCGCTGTGGCCTGGTGTGGTTGCTGAGGCCTGGGAGGAGGACATGTGGTGTGGGAGCTTTGACCCCCAGTTTCTAGTGTGTGCGGGCAGCATCTCCACTGACTGCAGTGAGAGCCAGTAGGGCAGCACCAGGCTTGGGAGGTGGGCCAGCATCATTTGTGCACCGGCCAGGTCCGCGCACCTGCCCTGGTTGCAGAGGCCCTAGTCGTGAACCTGCACATTTCCTGTGGTCCTGGAGACAGGTCCTTGCAAATCAGTTCCCATGGTCTGCTGCTCCTGGGTCCTCCTGTGACCCAAGCGGATGACAATGTCCCCTATCCCTGTTGGCTGGTGAACAGATCAAGAGGTGGGCATGCACACTCACACTGCTCACTCTTGAGGGGCGCCAGGGGCCTCATCTTAACTACAGGCTGTGTTCGTCCTTCCTCCGTTTATTGGAGACAGGGTCTCACTGTATAGTTCAGGCTGCCTTGAATATGTAGTATAGCCCAGGCTGGCTTTAAACTTGCAGCCATCCACCTGCCTCAGCCTCCCAAGTGCTGGAATATCTTCATTTTTAGATCTCTTTCTGTGAAAATCTACCTAGAGCTAAATGTATATAAATTTAGGAAGCCAAGTTTATACAAATAGGATGTTCCTTTTTCTAAGCCTGTGGGATAGACCATTATTGTCCAATAGAAATGGAATGGAAACCACTTGTAACTTTGGATTTTCTAGTAGCCCTGTTAAAGTAATGAACAAGTGAAATTAGTACATTGATGTTCTTTTTTTTTTTTTTTTTTTTTTTTTTTT
>NW_004955491.1:5780428-5823540 GCF_000276665.1 Chinchilla lanigera | reverse complement strand
CAACGATCCTCCTGCCTCAGCCTCCCAAGTGCTGGGATTACAGGTGTGCACCACCATACCTGGTGGGTACATTGTTGTTCAGATACTATCATTTCAATGTGTAATGAATATTACTGACATTTTTACATTTTTAATGCTAAGTTCTCAGTCTTGTACATTTTACACCTTGACACGTCTCAGGGCTGGCCACATCAGGCTGCTCACAGACCCCGTGTGGCTTCTGGCTGGTGTTGGACAGCACAGATACACTGCAGAAAATATAGTCAGTGTGGTTTTTTAAGAACTTTTGAAAATGACTTTTATATTTTTAACCATGTCTGTTGACTGAGGAATATGCTTGATGTCT
Organism: Chinchilla lanigera; assembly: GCF_000276665.1. NCBI lineage: Eukaryota > Metazoa > Chordata > Mammalia > Rodentia > Chinchillidae > Chinchilla > Chinchilla lanigera. Next base: position 5,823,194 of record NW_004955491.1, on the reverse strand, counting down.
TATTTTCTGTATCGTATGCTTTGTTAGTGCTAGTTTTGATCAACCCTAAATTTCCTGCTCTTTAATATATTGAAGATGGTGTTTTACCTGAGAATTTATCTTGTTGCTTTTCTCTAGCTCTTTCTCATCCTTACCCTTAGCCTTCTGCTCAGTTTTGCCCCAAATCTAGGAACATTCATTCTTTGTTAGCAGACATTTGATTTTCTGCGGTTTATCAGGTCTATTCCATTGTGTCTCGTGTGGCTGCACTTTACCTCAGAGTCATCCCATGGCAGTGAATAATACCCTATTTACAGTGTCTTTAGCCGAACAGTTCCCTGGCCCTTGTGGGTGGCACTTTCTTTCCATTTAGTGTAATGACACGAACAGTGAATAAAATTTTTCAGTTACGTAACTCATTCATGTTAAAATGTGTTTGAAAGAAACGTCTTCCCTTTTCCTCAGTGGAGTATTTCCTGGTAGTGGAGTGCCTGGCAGTAGACACAGCACTTGAGTGGGCAATGGTTGGATGAGCCAGTTTGAATTATTGTGCTTGTCTCTGTAATAGCGACTGCACCTTACTTTTCCCTCTTTTTCTCTCTCAACGTCTATTTTTAAAGTTGGGGAATGGGTGTGAGAAAGAACAAGATGATGTCACCCCTGCTTCACTCAGGAACAAATGAGATAATCCATGTGAAAATAGTTTGCAGATTCTTAACACAGGCTCTCACGTGAAGACTCCGCTGTTAAATGGTTACAGTTTGTACGCCTGCGCTTGGTGCTGTGGAGATGAGTGTTCATGTTAGAGTCACAGTGGCACTTTGCCAGAACACGCAGCACGGGAGCTTTGTGTGTGCCCTCTGTTAAGAGTAGGGTGCGAGCCAGGCAGGGCGGCACATCCCTGTGATCCCCACACTTGGGAGGCTGAGGCAGGAGAATGGTGCAGAGTTTGAGGCTAGCCTCAGCTACCCAGGGGTGAGGTCAAGGTCAGCCTGAACTGCATATGGAGACTCTTTCTCAAGAGAAGAGGAGAGTACAGAAGGAGGGGTATTTCTTTACAGTGTGACCCTGATGTAAGTACACATCACCTCTTCTCTGAAGGCACTGACAGATCTCGCTCTCTTTTGCTGATGTGATGGCATGTAATTGTTCAATGCAGTTGGCATTGTGTGTCCTGTAAGGAGCATGATAGGGAAATCTTTTTTGTAATCCATTGCCCTCCCAGCCTTTTAACAGTCATGATGTATTCAGATTCCAGTCCAGGTCAGTCTGTAGTCTTTCCTGCCTGTATTGGTTGCCTTTCTCTCGTTGCTGGGACAAAATATCTGAAGACCAAAATTAAGGAAGGAAAGGTTTATTTCGCTTACAGTTTGTGGAGGTTTCAATCCGTACTAGGCATGATTATAAGGCGGAGTGGCACGTGGCAGAGGGCTGCATCTCAGGGCGGCAGCACACAGCTAAGCAACTACCAGGACCCACACACCAGGGAGGAATAGGGGAGGAATCTCCCCAAGCAGCTTCCTCCTCCTCCTTACATATGCAAACTATCCACCCCAGGGCGGGTGCAGCTCTCACACCCATATTCAAACTCTAATAGCCTGCCCCAGGGCCGCAGGAGGCTTTGGGGGGACACACAGACATAAACCATAACACTGCCCATTCGTTTGTCCAGTCGCCTGTCATGGATATTGGGCTGGTTTTGATCACTGCTAACATGAGCATTTGTATATGTCTTTGTGGATAGATAGTAACAACTTCTTGGTAAATCCCTAGCAGTGGGATTGCTGGGACACATGCATGTCAACTGTATGCTTTATGAGAAACTATGACGCTGTCTCCCCAAACATTTGCGTCATCTCATACTTTTACCCACAGTGGAGGAGCAGAGTGGCTGCACACTGCACTCGCGCCAGCAGTGGGTGAGGGCATCAGCTGCTGCATGTCCTCAGAGGCACTCACTATGTGGCTGCGTTTCTGAGACAGGGTCTCACTGTGTCGTTCAGGTGGGTTGTCAGCTCACTATGTAGCTCAGGCTGGCGTCAAACTTTGAGACTCAGGGAGCTTAATTTCTCCAGAGAGACCCAGCTTGGGTTCATACCATCATCTTGAGTTCATGTCCTAAACCTTTACCCACTATTCCTGTTTCTCCTAAGTATGTTTGTGAAACTAGGGTGTACTGTAAGTGCGATTCACTATCTGACCCGCAAACTGCCCGTGTCAGATGATGCACCCTCTAATAGATGAATTCCAAGAAATGGGGAAAGGTGGACGTCACGTGGTAAGTACTTCTTGCCCTGTGCAGAGTTACTCCATTCTTTACTTGAAAGGTATGCTCATCCGTATTTCATGTCAGGTAGTAGGAATAGGACTTCTTTCAAAAGATACCGGTTTCTGATGGCCGTTTTTCCTCAGTAAAAGATTTCTTCATGAGTTGGGGACGATGGGGCTCAGGTTTGTGTTTGGGTTATCTTCCTGGCTCCCCCTGCCCTCTCCCAGGTCCTTTTCATGAGGCCATCAGGTGTCTAGCGGGGACTGTGCTTGGTTCCTGGGTTGGAGTGTGTGACTTGTCCGGCCCCCTATGCCGGTCTTACCCCATACATTCTAGACACCGGGCCTGTGCTTGGACAGCCACTTGTTGGAGTTCCTGGAAGGCAGCGCTGATGCCCCTTCTTTTACAAAGACCTAAAGTCGCCTTGAGAATTTTACTTCTAAACTTGGTCAAGTGGGTATGGAGTCAGAGTGATAGTTCTTTAAAGTTCTTCAAAGCAGAGAGGTGGCTAAAGGTGCCCAGCTGGGAAACACAAATTTATCAAATATGAGAGGAACGATTTGAATGCTCTTCAGAAATACACATTTCTCAATTCTGTAACTGTACGGGGATCGGTTAGGATGCGAACACTGCGGAAAGTTACTAGCAGACACCTGCAGACTGGAGATGGAGTGGGCAGTGAACTGAAGAGCACGTTCTTCCCGCCCTTCCCCTGCCGCCTTCAGTGTGGCTGTTAGGTGGTGGGCCGTAAACCCTGTGGCATACGGGCTCACCTAGAGGGCCTCGAGGAGCCCTGTGCCCAGGCTGCTCCCCATTCTGCTTAGCCCAGGCTCACCCGGGTGAGATCCAGACAATAGTAGTCTTTCACCTCCCTGGGTGATTGCCAGGTGCAGCGAAGGTTAAGAACTGGTTTATTACACTGTAGTTTAGCTTCTGTGAGTGTGCTCCAAAGATTAGCATATCAGCAAGCTGGGTAGAAACACGAACTCCCAGTGGTCCTCAGATATGCAGGCCTGAGTGAACTCTGCTCTTCAGCATTGCAGAGCATTGCTTTAGAATACAGATACTTGTCATTTAATGGCTGGACTTAAAACCCACGCTCCGACTTATGACCTATCTTTTTTTTGTACAGTTCCGTGTATATTGTTTATGGGCCTCAGTGTCTTTTTTTTTTTTTTTTGTCTCTTTGAGACAGTCTTGCTATGCAGTTCAGGCTGGCCTTGAGCTCACTTATGTAGCCCAGCCTGGTCTCAGACTCGCAAGGATCCTCCTGGCTTAGCCTTCTGAGTGCTGGGATTACAGGCGTGTGCCGTCTTTTTTTGAACAGTGTACCTTGTTTGTACAGTAATGTTTGCTGATTGTACAACATAGTACTATAGTTTTTACATAAAACGTTACACAGTACAGTACTGCATGTAAGAATTATGCAGTGACAGCAAAGTAATCTTGTCGGAGTTTCTTTTGACCATTTCTTGGTCCGGAATGCTACAGTGTCCATCCTATGTACAGTTCCTCGTTTAGCAGCCAAGTCAGTTAAGGACTCCATTACAGGAACAGAACTCGGTCATTAAGGGAGAAATATCTATATAGACTTTCAAAGTTGGCTGCAGATTGGAATCCAGTACTAGAGAGAAAATATATATACTGTATAAAATGTGTGTATTAAAAAAAACAAACACTAGAGGGCTGGGCATATAGCTTAGCGGCAAAAGCACTTGTCTGGCAAGTGCAAGGTCCCAAGTTTGATTCCTGGTACCAAAAAAAATATAAAGTATAAAAAGTACATAGAATACCTTTTCCACCTGTAGAAATTCAACTTACGGGAGTGCTGGCGTGTTACTCAAAATCTGGGTTTAGCTACTGCATTCCCATAATACTTAACATGTTTATTTGGCTCTTGTGTTTTCCGTAAATTGGTAGTTAAGATGCAGCAGATTTGGGTTTCTCTCCTTTACTCTAAACTGTCCAGTAGTGACCTGTGTTTCATTAGAAAGTACATAAAGTCTGATTATTTTTGTGGTGTTAATAACTACTGATCATAATAGCTTAGATATGTTTGTTCATTAGTTGGGGTTTTTTTGTTTTGTTTTGTTTTTGTTTTGATTTGTTTTTTGTCTTTCTGAGACAGGGTTTCACTATGTAGTTCAGGCTGGCCTTGAACTCTCAGTGATTCTCCTGCCTCAGCCTCCCTAATGCTGGGATTACAGGTGTGTGCCACCATGTCCTGCTGTTCATTAGTTTTTAAAACGTTAGTTTTTAAAACCATGGTAATTGTTTAAATTGTGTCTTTTTGATTTCAGGAATGTATACACAGCCAGTTTCTCCCACTCACTGCATTTATTGTGCTTATTCCCGTGTATTTCTCCCATTGTAATCTTCTTGTCTAGGAAGGGGTTTCTGTCTGTTCAGTGGTGTATCCCAGTGGCTGGAATTGTGCTTGCCTCACACACAAGAGCTGCCTAACAGATATTTAAGTAGATGAATGAACTAGTCCGTAGTCTGAGCTCTGAAGATTGGAATTCAAAGTGCAGTGAAATGTTACCAAGCTGGGAACTGTAAAAATATAGCTGGTAGGAGGTAGTGGGAGAAGGACAGGTTACGGAGCTAATCTTGTTTTACACATGCAGTCTCCTTAACTAGTGAACCTGGGAGTAAAGGTTTAAGTGAGCCCATAAGGCATTTAGCTCCAGAGGAATTGGAGAGTGAGCCAGCCACACTGCCTGCGTGTGGGAATGTCATGGATCGGCCCTGTGGAACTTCTGACTGATAGTTTTTCAGTTGTGTCCTTTCATTTGTATTCTTTCAGTTCTATCTTAAGGTTTCACTGATGTTTGATATCTTTTGTAATGTTAGAGAGCTGCTTCTCTTCCTTAATCACCTCCAGAGCTTTAGCCTCTGTTTACCTGACCTCTAGGTTACGTCTTCTTGAACCCGTATTTGCACACCTCTTGTGACTTGTTGTGGTCGATTTCCTGCAGAACACACAGGTGTGCGTTCAACCTTGGTTCGTGGAGTGTGGCTGGAAGCAGCTGAGATGCTTTCTCTAGGCCGCAGTCATCCTCATGTCAAGCATATGACGTCCATTACTTCAGAGACAGGGCTATAAACGCCACATGGACTGGAATAAATCAGTAGAGAAACTGCCTAGAACTATTTCAGGAGAGGGCGGGTGTAAGGAGATGGAGGGCCTGGGTGAGAAAGTGGGCTAGAGAAACCTGCGTGGGAGGACAGTGTGCGGCCTCTTCCTTTGCACCAGGAGTGGCCGTGTCCGGTGCCACCTCACACAGCTCCAGCTCCGCTCCGCGTCCAGTGCACATGGGCCCTGCCGTGGGGGGCACTGACTAGAGGAGATGGGGTGTGCCTTCCTGCTTCCTCTGGACCCCTGGCTTGCCCTCACTATGACTGCACCCCTGGAGCCTGACTCCTGATAGTGGGTCTTTAAACCATTCCAGCTGCTGGTGGGAGCTGGGATATTAGGAAACACCTAGATGCCGAGAAGCTAGGTGCTAATAGGTGGACTTGTTTGTTGTGGCGCGCCTTAAATTTTACTGTGTGGCGGAATCCCTTAGAACCTTGTTAATACCATCCTCCTTCTAGAGCTTTGCAAGGAGGCCTGGATGGGCTTCCTCGTTTGCATTTGCAACAAGTACCTAGGCTCCTGGGCACACAGCACGCACTCAGAACTGCTTGAGGAGGAGGAGGGAGCCACAGAGGATCCCAGCAGAGATAGGGCAAGAAGGAAGGGAAGGGGCAGCTTGTTCATGGTCAGCGGCCGCAAAGCTGTGGCCTCTCCTTGAGCAACAGGCTCACAGTAGCCGTTGAGTAGATTAAGATCATAGAGGTTTAGTGGAGAGGCCAGAGAAAGGAAGCGGAAGCTTCTGAAGAAAGATTAGTGGGCAGGGATTTATCTGGGGCCTAAGTTAGAGAAGGAAGTGACAGCTATGGAGGGTCGGTCTCTCGCGTTTTGTCTGCAGCCTGTTGTTACTCAGCCTGAAATGTGTGTGTCACTGAGAAAGAAGATTCATGGCAGCTGATTTGCAGTCTGTGCTGTCTTTCTGTTTCTTAAAAGTGGCGCGGGTCATGGCCCAGTGAGCTGGTCTCGTGGCCCCGTGGCGCAGAGCCAGCCTGGGTGTGGTGCGAGGGTCGCTGGGGCTCCCTGGTGACTGGTCCTGGGGAGGCACTAGGCCAGAGTAACAGCATCTGCCCCGGTGTGCTCAGGGTGGGCTGCTGAAGACAGCTGGAGGGAGACCACCGAGCTGTGAGGCTGTCATTGCGAGCTTGCGTTGTGGATATGAGTCCTTTCAAGTAGCCTTAAAGAGTTCGGGAGTGGGGCTAGGGCAGGGTAGTCCAGCAGTGTAGAGCTTGAGTTTAACGCGCATGAGCCCCTGGGTTCGATATCTGGCACCCCAAAATAAGAGAATTCAGAGTAATTAAGGGCAATTAGAAGGGCCATCCTTGAAGTGGGTTGAATCCAGACATGTTACATGGTTCAGACTCCCTCTGGTACTGGATGAGCTGATAGCAGAGCTGGTGGACCAAAGTCCTGCCCCTCCCCACCATGTACCCGTGAACCAGGGAAAGGTGAGCGGTTGTGGAGAATGCTGGGGGTTATTACTTAAGTTCTTTTAGGGAAAGAAGTATGAAGACTCACGCAAAGTTAACCTGGAAACTGCTGAAGAAGTTTTATCAATGGTACCTGTTCTGCAGGAATCACAAAGCATGAAGTTCAGTCAGTGGCCTTAAAAATACATTTTTAGTGAAAACAGGGTGAAAAAATCCTGGTCATGCCATTTTATCATTGCAAAAAACATGACAATGCTGTTTACTTGATAAATGTTCAGAAGAGTTTCTAAAAATAATTTGTATGATTTTCCTTTTTTTCCAGAGCTGGGAATTGAACTCAGGAGCTTGCGCTTGCCAGGCAGGTGCTTGTGCCACTGAGCTGTATCCTTGGCCCAATTTGTATGATTTTCAAAGTTGGTTTTTGTTTCGAGGAAGAGTATTTAATCACAGGAGTGGGGATGTCTTTTTTCCCTATCTTTTATGAGCAGTGCCATCAAAAGAGTGATTGATGTCTATTTCTGTGCATTATGCGCACCGTTGGGCTGGTGCTGCTTTTTTGGTCACTCTTGGGTTGTTTTACATAATATTTCTCTGGAGTGTATCTGGAGCTTGAGATTCCCCTCAGATGGTACAGATTCGAAGCCTTCTGAGAGCACAATTGTTGCTGAATGAATCATCCAGGAATAGCTGGTGTTTCAGAATCAGTTTGCTAGAGACAGGAGCCAAAGGAAATGTATGAAATTATGAGGGCGATATAAAAGATCACAGTAGAGAACGTAATTTGCCGTAGATCAGCAGTGCTCGTAGGAGCGGTGGAAAGGCTGTTGGCAGCACTGCCCGGAAGAGCAGGACCATTTCCCCGTGTGTCTCCAGAGCCAGGACACAGGAAGAGGATGGTGGAGTTTGTTTACAGATACTCCCACTCTGCAGTGGCTTGTAGAGGTTTCAGTACTAGCTGTCCAGTAATCCCACGTTTTTGTGAACATAGCAGAAAACAGCCAGGTCGGGGTCAGTGAGTGCAGCCTTCCTGTCCCATCTGATTTCAGTAATTAATGATTTTTACTTTTAGGCCAAGAGACCCAAGGGAAACTCAGTTTTGTTTCAGTCTCACTTCTGCTGATGAGTAATAACCTTTCCCCCAGTGGCCAGCCTGATTGAGAAATCAAACCTCAGCCCTGGGGAATGAAGTTTTAAGTTTTGGGATCCCAGTTCACTATTCCTAGGGATAATAGTTGACTACCATCCATCACGGGGATTTAGATTAGGCTACGGTGTTTGCTTTTGCCAGAATGACTACTCACGTTTTCAGGTTCAATATTGATTTAGCCTGCCAGATAGTGTATTCCCTTGATATGAATGAGGAGCTCTGTAGCTAGCTGTGCCATTCAGACTGGTCGTCTTAAGCTCACTTTGTAGCCCAGGCTGGTCTCGAACTCGGAGTGATCCTCCTGCCTCAGCCTCTTGGGTGCTGGGATTACAGGCATGCACCACCGTGCCTGGCCTCTCTTACACTCTTGTTTGAAGTGTCCCACTTTCCTTTTTGGTTGAATGTTGCTTCTGCATTTCTTGGAGCAGCCTCGCTGAAGCTGCTCTCTTCTCCACCCCACAAGGAGGGTGGTGAGCCCTGCCTGAGTGAGCACAGGGCCAGTGCAGCAAACACCTCCTTCGGCTTCTGCTGGTCTCTTCCTCCTGTCACCAGGCATTTACCACGTGTCTCATGCTGGACCCCTTTCTTCTGCTATTTTCCTATTTCAGTTTTTCAGTTTACTAACATAAAAGAGGAACTTTTTTTCCTGGTTGTCTTCATTATATAAAATAGCTTTGCTATATTTTGAGTTAGATTTTCCTTTATGGATGAGTGTATAGGCCGTGGTTTCTTTTGAGAACAATCCAGTTAAAATTGTAGAGTTCCTGAAACACTGTTGAATCCTATATCATAGGCAGGCCCATGGTTGGGTACTGTTACGTAATAATTGAGTTATTTGTAAATTTCTGTTGAGTTGTAGTTGCACTGTGTGTAGAGATCTTTTCTAGTGTCTGAGTGCAAGACAGTAAAACCTGTACCTCTGATCTTTAATTTCATTCATTTGCTCAGAAGCAGGTGTCTGTGCTGTCAGGCACTGTGCTGGTCTCCATGGACTAGTAATGGAAATAATTTCAGGGTCTTTTTTTTTTTTTTTTTTTTTTTTGGTGTTTTGGAGACAGGGTCTTGCTATACAGTTCAGGCTGGCCTTGAATTCCTAATGATCCTTCTGCCTCAATCCCAGGTACTGGGATTACAGATGTGTGCCACCACTCCTGGCAATTTCAGATAATTTAAAGTAAGAAGAGGGCTGGGCATGGTGGCACATGCCTGTAATCCCACTTGGGAGGCTGAAGCAGGAGGATCACCGGGAGTTCCAGGCCAGCCTGGGTTACATAGTGAGTTCAAGGCCAGCCTATACTACCTAATGAGACCCTGTCTTTAAAAAAAATAATAATAGAAAATGAAATGGGGTAACTACAGGAGAGTGACTGTTAGAGAGCAGGTGCACCTTAGGAGCTGTCATTTGGGCCCAGACCGGAATGAGAGAAGTGAGTCATACACTCAGAGGCCTGGGGGAGGCCAAGACAGCAGGGACTTGGCAGAGCAGAAGGGTCCTGTGGAGCCTAAGGCTGTGTAAGGTGTGGCAATAGGTGTGGGGAGGGGCGTTGTCCTGTTGTCCAGAATGGGGAATTCTGTCTGATTTTCACTGAGCATTGAGCTCTGCTGAGGAGATGGGTTTGCCCACTTGTGGAATTCCTAGCTGTCTCCCAGGAGATTCTGCTTTCAGTGCAGCATTTTCATGAATTGTCTTCGTGTGTGAGGGTGTCGTGGCATGCAGGCATTGTGCAGCCTTGAGCTGCACCTCTCTGTGGTTGGAGAAGGGGAGGCACAGTAGGGTCCCAGTAGTGTAGAGTTGGTGTTTCAGGACCTTTGGTGACGAGGGCCGGGTGTGTGTGAGGCAGCCAGGGTGTGTGTGAGGCTAGTGTTTGGCACTGTCCCAGGTGAGAGAGGAGTTCAGAGGTGCCTAAGGGAAGGACCCCTTCCTCTTTTCTGGGAGTAAAGTTCCCTGGGCCTTGTCCTCGTCCCTTTTCTTCACAGGGCATGCACCTTGTTGTAAAATCTTCCAATAGAAATTTTAGGAGACTTAGAGGAGTGAGAAGTTAAGGTTCTAGTTCTTTGTGTTTTGTTTTGTTTTGTTTTGGTTTGGTTTTTGTCTTCTTGAGACAGGGTCTCTCTATGCAGTTCAGGCTGGCCTTGAGCTCACTTTATAGCCCAGGCTGGTCTCGAACTCACAATGCTCCTCCTGCCTCAGCCTTCCAGGTGCTGGGATTACAGGCGTGTGCCACCATGCCCGGTGCATTTAATAGTATTTTATTCTTTTTGGTGCCAAAAATCAAACTCAGAACCTTGCACCTGCCAGGCAGGTGCTTATGCCACTGAGCTATATCCCCAGTCTTTTTTCTTTCTTTCTTTCTTTTTTTTTTTTATCGTTGTTTTTGGTTTTGGTTTTTTTTTCCGGTACCGGGAATCGAACTCACGACCTCATGCTTGCTAGGCAGGCACTGTGCCGCTGAGCTAAATCCCCAGCACGCCCCCCCCCTTTTTTTTTTAAAGATAGAGTCTTGCTATGCAGTTCAGGCTGGTCTTGAACTCACTGAGATCCTCCTGCCTCAACCTTCCAAATGCTGGGATTACAGGCGTGTACCAGCTATCACATCCGGTGTTACGGTTCTAGTTCTTGATGTGTTAGCTTACAGGCTTGGTTGTTAACTGGTGATTTTGTGAAATCCGAAATATTTCTTCATTATCTAGGTACTGTAGTTTTTAGATAAAATACTTGCGTTGCTCTGGGATATAGCTCTTGAGATAGAGTTTATGTGAGGCTCTGGGTTAGATCCCCAGCACTATAAGAAAAACAATGATTTTGTGTTACATATTTACAGATTACTCCTTAAAACTGATGAAAGAGCACACAGGACTGTTAGCCTTTACAGAATCTTATACTTGTGGTCAGTAATATTTGTTAATGTCACAGAAGTAGTTAATTCATAATAGCTTAATTGCTTAAAAGTATTCTCAACTAGGACAAATTAACAGAATTTATTTTGCAAAAAAAAATGTATTTTGCTTCTTAAAGTTGCTGAAATGAAATGATAATGTTTTCTGAGCCAGGTACCTTCTTCATCTGTTGGAGCAGCTTTCTGCAAACCAGAAGTAATGGCTTCATAGGCTAATGCATACTGAACTGCTGTTCTTCTTCACAGGGAAATCCTCATTGACGATTCAGTTTGTTGAAGGCCAGTTTGTTGATTCCTATGACCCAACGATCGAAAACAGTGAGTATTGTTTCCAAGCACTTAACTCGGACGGCTCCTCTCACACAAAAACTGTGTACTCTGTGTATTTCTGGGGGCTTTGTTACAGGAGATCCTTGGTTAAATCTGTATTTCTCCAACTAAGAGCAAAAAAAGCTTACAGTGGGTAGCACTTTGCACAGTGATATTTCATTTAGTATCCAGATTCGCTGCCATCTAGAAATTTCTACTCAAGTCGATAGCAAATTGGTCCTGTACTGGAACATTCATATCTAGAATCTGTTTTAGGAGTAGAGAACACAGTTTTAGTTTTCTTTTTTTGTTCTCTTCCTTGCCCAGGCTGATCTTGAACTCTTAGGCTCAAGGGAGCCTCCTGCATAGCTAGGACTACCAGTGATGGCAAAGCTTTAGAGCTTTCATTGATGACAAGCAGCCCACTGCAGCACCCGTGCTGTAGATTCACCACCACTGGTCATAGGCATGCGCCAGTATGCCCTACTTGCCTGGCTTCTTATGGCTGGGAATATCATCTTTGATCGTGTGTGGGGCTTTGTTATTTATTGTGGTACAAGGATTGAAGCTTGGGTCTCTGCACTGAGCTACACCCCCAGCCCTTTCTTTTTAAACTTTGTATTTTGGGCTAGAGACTCGCTAATTCACTGAATTGCCCAGTCTGGGTTTCAATTTGTGGTCCTCCTACTTCAGCCTCCCAGAGTGCTGCGATTATAGGTGTGCACCACCTAGCTCTTCGTGTTTTACATTTTTTTCTGTTTTCGTGTTCAGTCCTGGAGACTTCATCTCGCAGATGATTTCAGAGCATTTGTGTATTAAAGTCTTTAGGCAAGAGCAGAAATGGCTATCACATTACAGGTACCCCTTGGAAGTTCAGGAGGCATGTTCATTAGATAGCAGCTTCTATTTATCAGACTTCTGATAGGGTCAGCATAGGGCAGAAGCTTTTGTTCCATTCCTATACCCACTCTGGTAGAAAGACATCGTTCAGCAATAACATTAAGTTAAAAATGGGGGAAAATTTACTGTGAATTTGTTGCTAGTAACATAAATATGGATATGGATGGTTTTATGATGTTTTAAATTAATACTCTGTAGATTTAGGAATAATCCAGTAGTAATTCTGTTCCTGCCTTCGTAGTATAGAAAGGGCTGTTAATAGCAAAGTCAGTGGCAACACATTTTCCTAGAATGTCACTCTACAAGCAACAATTCTGGCACTCTGTCTTCTTTAATTAGGGATATAGGAAAATAACATTAATAAAGCCTGATATTATCTAATGTGGGGACAGTTGTAGACCAGAGTAATGCTTATTTAGATGTTTTGTTACCCATTGTTGGTTAATCTAAGGGCTCATATAGATGAAGTTGGTAGACACAATTGAATTAGTAGAGGCTTGTGACTTTGAAGCAGGAGTGGCGGTGTACAGCCTCGGCCCCGCCCCTCAGTACCTCTACTGGTAAGTGATAAGGCTCCTCAGAGCAAAGCGGGCGGTTCCAGTAGGAGTGCCTCCTTACCGAGCTTGCCTGCTAGTGGACTTCCCGGTAGGATGTAAATGAAGAGTCCTCAGCATTCGTTAGTAACAAACGCCACTTTGTGAACACCGAATTCTAGAAGGCTTATCAGCAAGCTTTCGGCCTTTACTGCTGACGGCTGTTAGACTCCTTCCGGACAGGGACCCGTCTCGCTGCTGATTGAGAAAGGAGGCATGAGAGCCTCAGGGAAAGTGATGTTTCCATCTCCGCACAGGGGTAGCTTTACCGGGCTATGTAGAAGGTGCTTCTGGGCTGTCCTCGGAGGACATTCTTGTCACCTGCACCACTGGAATACGGCAGTTCCCGTGACCTATGGAAGGTCTTCAGTTTGAGTTTGATTCTCTGTGTGGGAACTGTACATCTTTTTATGTGCAAGGACCCTCTTCACTGTTCGTTCCTATTTTCTTTTGTTATGCACATCGTATCACCTGCCCTCTCGGGGCTTTTCCTGCTGTCCAGCGATCTCCTCCTTCCTGCAGTTTGCTGTGGACTGTGTGTGTACCCCAGCCCCAAGTTCTCTGCTGAACTCTGGGCTTTTGTATTTCACTGCCTTCGATCCCACTTTGGTTCCTAACGGGCCTCACAGCCTCAGAAACCCGATTTAGTTCTCTTCCTTTTGCAGCCCTAGTGTTCTCCCGCTGCTTCCGTGCGTTGTAATGGTAGCTGTGTTGCTTGTGCTGAAAACTTGGATGTCATCTTGACTCCATTCTCTGATGCTTCATTTCTCACTGGTCGGACAGTCCTTGCGGCTCTGCCTCCACACACCTCCAGAGTCTCTGCCCCTGCTGCAGGCCTCCATCCTCTTCTTTGCATGGTGATGAGATGGACCTCCTGCAGCTCAGTGACGAACAGCCCCTCGCAGCATGCATGCTGTAGGTTGGCAGCCAGTGGTCTAGTCTGTGTCATGATGGCATTGGTGACTGTGCTGGGGCTCCTACCTCTGACCTTGTCCTTTCTGCCTGTTATCCGGAGTCTCTGGAGGGGTCTTGCAAAGGTATGAGTCACAGTGCATTCCTACCTGCTCAAAATCCTGGGTATGTTACCTCACTGAGAGTACACACCCAGAGTCCAGCTCCCCTGTGGGTCAGCTGCCTGTTCTCTCAGCTCCCACTGCCTTGATTTGCATGCTGTGTTCACTTCTATGGAACCTCTGCATGGTGGCCTTTTGCCAGACAGCACCAGCTGTGGCAGCTGGGTGCATGTGTGTGTGTCTGCCTTCCATCAGCTTCCAGTCAGACCCAACAGCATCCTGGACACATAGAGCAGGGCTGCTGGTGGTAGGTAACAGCGGTGGCATTTGGGAAATAGTTGTTGAATAAATACATGATGTTAGTTCCATTAATCTTTTCAGAGTGATTACATTGTACCTCATAACCACCAGTATTTAGTTTTGATTGAAACCCACTGCTTCCACCAGCGTTTCTTACATAATTTTCAATGCTTTTTTTTGGTACTGGGAATTGAACTCATGACCTTGTGCTTGCCAGGCAAGTGCTTGTGCACTGAGCTGTATCCCAGCCCCGCAGTGCACTTGTTGCTCCTACCCTTGGAAAGGGTTTCTCACAGCCGCATCGCGACCGTCCCCTGGCTGATAGTGAGTGGAAGTTTCCACACACAGCTCTCCCAGTCAGGGCGATGTGAAGGTCTCTTAGGTTGCTTTCTTAAATCAGCAGCACAGGTCCCAGTGGGAATCCCCATCCTGAGGTAGTCTCACCCAGGGTGCTGGTGTTTCTGCGCTACCACTCACCTGCATCCTCAGCCCTTTGTGTTTTGGGAGGAACAAGGTCTCACTGAGTTACCCGGGCTGGTCTCAAACTCGCAGTGCTCCTGCCTCAGCGTCCAGAGCAGCTGGAATTGCAGGCTTGGACCAACTTGATTGAACTTCCTGCTGGTTTACTTCTTTTCTTAAAGCAGTCATTTCCAGAAGGGTTCACAGTGATGCACAGTGTGTTGGGGACGGCCTGCGACCTCCATGCACCTCACTCTGGCCCTGCTTGCACTGGAAGTGGCGGTGCTTGTACAGCTCTGTTGCTGCCTTCCCTGTGGAGCCCCTGTGGCCCAGCAGGGCTCTCCTGTCTTCCTTGTCACGGAGAGCATTCTTGACCAGTTTCCATCTGACTCTTGCTTTGCCTTTTGGCGTGTGACAAAGTGTGACCTCTCTCGGCTGTCTGAGGCACTAATCCTCCCGCTTGGCTCTCATGGTGCTAGACGGCTGGGCAGGAGTTGGCTGGGGCTGGGCACACAGGGAAATCTGTTCCACTTACGCACAGGGTCCCAGATGGTTTTTTTTTTAATATTCTGTTACTGTTAATAGTTCTTTCCTCCTGCCTGCATGTGTTGAAGCCTGATTCCTTAGAATTCTGAGTTATCTCCTTTGGTATCTGATTTCTTCCCCCGCCTTGGTAGGAAAAAGAAATTGTGATAAATTGGATCCTTAAGCTAAGTGGGGATGGTAGCCTCAGTTCAAAACATCTGTTCCATTGCTGCTTTATCTACCAGTAAAATCGTTCATTTTTTATGTACTGGAAGTTGGAAACATTTGGATTAAGCTTAGCTCCTTGTACTGGACACCAGCTCTCTGTGAATTAATGGAAGACTTCTGGGGCTTGGGTTCACTCTAGGCCTCACGCCTCTTGTACATTTCACTTCCTCACAAATGGAAGGGACTCTGCACAGAGCACAGAGTATGTGTATTGGATGTGAATTGCTGCCTAATTAGTTTGTCTGGAAGAGTCAGGATTTACCCAGTCAGACCGCAGTGGTGCTTAGTTAGATAATGGAAGTAGGGAAGAATCCGTACAACTCAAGAGGATCGATCTCTTTTGTTTCCTGGGAACTTTTTGTGGGATTGGTAGGGACTCTGTGCTCGATGCCTTGTCATCGTTCAAACTTGAAGTGATCTAGAGTTACTGTCTTTAAACTAATATTTAATCCCCTTTGCCCCTCTAGCTTTCACAAAACTGATCACAGTAAATGGACAAGAATATCATCTTCAGCTTGTAGACACAGCTGGGCAGGTAAGTGACCTTGGGACGCGCCTCAGCTTTGTCCTGAGGGTGTGAATGGCTGCTTTCCAGGGAAATTTTTTTTTCCCACTTTAGGGTAGTTTGAAGTTTTCTTAGTTGACACTAGAGTAGTGGTTTTCTGTTTTCTGAGTAGCATTTCTGTATTAGAAAATAATACTAGTGTTTTTTCTTTAGTAATGTGTATGCTCCTTCTTTAAAAGCAAAGATAAATCTCAGAGGGCCAGCATGAGAACAGTGCAGAAACAGGCAGCTCATCTTAGGAGGACTTGGGCCTTGAAACATGGGTTTCAATTTGATTTGCTGGCAGTGGGTAATTGCCGAAAGTTAAATGACTGGCCCTGAAAAGGGTACTTACAGGTTAATCCGTGTGATGGTGGTGTGTGGAATGCTTCACCACGGCAACTGACTGGAAGCCAGGGGGAAAGAAACGTATCGCTGGGAATGAAAAAGCCCTTTGACAGCTTAGCTGCCTCGTTTCCATGGTAGCCGCTCCCACTTTGCTAGAAGCCATTCTGTTAGACTGAATCGTCCCTGTTCACCGGAGGGCGGGGCGGGGCAGAGGATGGTGTCTGGTTCCTCACTCCTCCTCTCTCCGGCTTATACCCACAAAGGGCCAGGCACATGGGAGGTGGGTGCTTTCATCTGGCCAGCCGCGTTGAAAGGAGTCTTTTTCTGGGGTCTGGGCAAGCTGAAGTAGCCCTGTAGAGCAGTGTGACGCGTCCTGCGGGTTGGGAATGAATTCCCTCTCTTTGTTTGGAAGTGAACGGAGAATGAGACCGTGGCCCCTTTGTGAGCAAGAAATAGCTACACTGAGTTGTGTTAGCGTGGGAGAAACCAGCGGTTCCCAGTCCAGAAGCTGGGAGGGAAAGAAACCAAACATGTAGTCTGAGAGCATGCGCGCCCTGCACGTGCCTGCCCTCCCACCTGGTGCATCGTGCCCGGGGTCGATGTGCCTCGCAGCTGCATATGCCAGCCGCCATCTGTGAGCAGAGCCATCCTGGGGACCTAGCCCCTGACAGAGGGTGGGTCAGGGCTCATCAGAACAAGTAGCAGCCTCCATGCCAGAGGGACACAGCTATTCTAGGGCTGGCGGAGAGGAGCCTCCGGGTGAGGTGGTTTGGGTTTGTGTCTGTCTTTACAGTGAAGGCGAGTTTTTGCCTGAACCAAGACACACTTAGCCCCTGGAGGCTTCAAGTAATGGTTGTGCTGGGACAGCAGGTGTACCGTAGCATGACCTGGAAGAGAAGGGCCCCCTTTGTGCCAGCAGTGGGACCTTGCCGGCAGCAGGATTCTCTGTTTGGAATCTTCCTGAAGCTCCTGAAAAGTGAGGGTGCAGCTTTAGATTGGGGAATCACTTCCGTGCAACACTGGAAACTCGTTAGAAACTTGCCTGTGTGGGGCAGTGCGGCCCAGCTGCCAGGCACGGGCTGCGTCCCATCGTGTGAGCAGAGAGGAGCCCTTGTTGCACCTGAGCTGCCTTTTGAACGGGCGGGGAGGGCAGCACCCACCTGGCTGACCACACACAGCCGTGGGCCCTAGTGCCTTGAGCTTGGCAGGCACAGGTGTTAGCGCAGTGACGTGGGCAGCAGGGAGGAGCTCCAGAGGGACATCTTTGTGTTGGCTTTATCAGCAAAGAAGGTGCTGCTTGCTCTGAAGCAGTGGTGGTGAACCTGTGGCACATGTGGTACTGTTCTTTTAAGACAGATGTTAATAGCCAGATGTGGTGCACACCTGTAATCCTAGCACTTGGGAGGCTGAGGCAGGAGGATCATTGTAAGTTCAAATGCAGCCTGGGCTATACAAAGTGAGCTGAAGGCCAGCCTGAACTGCATAACGAGACCCTGTCTCGGAAAGACAAAAGAAAAAGACAAATGTTCAGTATATGAGTTGGGTTTGCTTGCTTGCTTGCTTGCTTGTTTTTACTTTCTAGCGTAAAACCTCAGTGTTCAGGTTTAATGGCAGTGTTGTCACTTTATGATAAATAAGTGGGTTGGGGGTGCAGTTTGGGCACTTGCTCGCCATCACTAGTCTATGCCATGAGTGGACAGTGGGACAGCAAACAGTTTGTGTGTGTTAGGGTAATACAGATAGCAGGACAGAAGGGGTCCCTTCGTAGGGAATGAGTACGATGTGTGATGCGACAAGAGCGGTGGCTGGGTTTGCAGCTCAGTTGCTTCTTTGGGTAACAGTATTCACAACAGACAGGCGTGGCCAGCACTGGGGAGGCTGAGGCAGGAGATTCGCAGCAAGTTCAAGGCTGGTGTGAGCTACATAGTGAGTTTAAGACCAGCCTACTCTTCTCATTTGGCTTCTTTGAATAATTTGTCATTGTAAGCAGTAGTTGTTTGTTTCTTTTTATGGTAGTGGGAATTGAACTCAGGACCTTGGCTTGCCAGACAGGCACTCTGCTGCTGAGCTACATCCCCAGCCCCCTAGCAAGTAGTTCTTAAAGGTACATGATGAGAAAAAAGGATATGGTTGTGCTCATGATTCACAATGGTGAAACCATTCACATTCCCCTGCAATTGGACTCACACAGGCTAGTTGTGGGTTAGGAAGGGGGACGCAGGGAGAGATGGAGAAATCCTTTTAAAGTGATCCTATAGCCAGTTACAGTCCACGCTTTTCAAAAGGGAGTCCAGGAGTTCCAGACCATCTTGAGCAACATAGCAAGGGCCTGTTTAAAAAAAAAAAAAATCCACAATCTGTTAACTAATTTACACTGGGGTTTTTTTGTTTGTTTGTTTTCATCTTTTTAAGATAGGGTGTCGCTATGCAGTTCAGGCTGGCCTTGAACTCACTTTATAGCCCAGGCTGGCCTCATAGTGATCCTCCTGCCTCAGCCTTCCAAGTGCTGGGATTTACAGGCATGCGCCACCATGCCTGGCCACTAATTTACACAATTAAGGAGTAAACTTGCTCACAGTAAGTTGCTGCATAGCAAGCTATACATAGTAGCAAGCACTGTTTATCTAGTATATATCAGTACACATGTAGCTACTGCTCACTTCAGGGGGACACATTCTTAGAAATGTGACATGAGCGAGTTTTCCCGCTGTGGAGACATCGGGGTGGACTTCCACTGGGCTGCTCAGTGTGTATGTTTATACGTGTATGAGTTTACTGCTGCTAGAGCTGTGACTCAGGCACAAGGGAAAAACAACACGACAAGATGCGTGAGGCTGCTGCTGTGTAATGCGGATTGAACTCAAGGCCTTCACACTGAGCTGCGTACCTGGTCTTTTTCTTTTCCTTTCTTTACTTTTATTTCTTTTCTTTTTTTTTTTTTTTGAGAAAGGATCACTAAATCATTTAAATTAGGTTTGGCATGGTGGTGCACCCCTATAATCCTGGCACTCTGAAGACTGAGGCAGGAGGATTACTTGAGTTCAAATCCAGCCTGGACTGCATAATGAAACCCTGTCTCAAAAAAAAGAAAAACAAACTTGCCATTGTGGATTAAAATAAATAACTCACTTAAGTTGCCCAGACAGGGCTCAAATTTGTGATCCTCCTGCCTCAGCCTCCCAGAGTGCTGAGATTACAGGCAGGCACTGCCACAGCTCACTATTACTATTTATTTTTGCAGCACTGGGGATTAAACCCAAGGCTTAGGTAAGCCAGGCAAGTATGCGCCGTATCACTTTATTCCAGCTCCCCACTTCTTTAAGTAAATGGATATATGCTTTAAAACAACAGGAAGTACAGTGCAGGAAGTGCAGAAGCAGTAGCGGGCACTGCCGTGACCCAGACCTGCATGCCGCGTGCGCCTGGTGTTGGTGCTTCCTGCGGCGCGTGGTAGTGCGCACCGCGGGGGGAAGCCGCTGCGACCCTCGCGCACGGATCGCCCTGTGGGAATCTTGTCCACCACTGACCCAGACAATACGTTGTGAGGGAGCGTTGGGGTGTTTTAGTTTTTGTGTTTCAGTTATTGGGTGTTCTGGGGTTTTTTTTGAGACCAGGTCTCCCTGTGTAGTTCAGGCTGGCCTCCTGCCTGGGTTTATTTTAAAATGGAATCTTGATGAATTTCCTAGACCTGCCTTGAATTTGAAATCACCCTGCCTCAGTCTCCCAATTAGCTGGGATTATAGGCACACGCCACTGCTTCCAGCCCTCCGAGCTGCCTGCTTTTGTTCAGTTTTTGTTGCTGTTAGTCCATGTTTGCAGCCCACGGTGGCCACGGTCCTCCTGGCTTGTCCGTGTGCGTGACGCAGCGTCGTTCTTCCCAGCCCTTCCCTCCCGTCCCCACTGCCTCGGCATACCTCCTCCTTGCCCAGAGCCTTTTAAGCTTCTCGTGTTCTGCACATCTGAAGTACAGCGTTGTCACTTCCTCTTTCTTGCACAGAGGGAACACAGCTCCGTCTTAGAAATCGTTCCCTAGCCCCTACCCCCGTGGCTGCGTGTGCCCGGCTTGGGTCTGCGGCAGGTTCATGACTGGTGGGCAACCCCCCTGGCAGTCTGCAGTGAGCACCCCCCGCCTTGTCGTCGTTTTCCCTGTTGTGCCGGCTGTGGTCTTGCTGTGTCTGAGTGACCTATCTGTGAGCTCTGCCCATGGCTTCAGAGGTCTGTGAGTGCCGCCTTGACACTCAGCATGTGCAGGAAGTTAGCATTTTGTATAAGATCTGAGGTGCTTTTTTGTGTGTGTATATGTGTGCCGGGAATCGAACTCAGGACCTTGTGCTTGCCAGGCAGATGCTGTGCCACTGAGCTATATCCCTGGCCTGTTTAAGATTTTTGTTTGAGAGGTTTATAGTCACAACATTTTAATTTTCCCACAGTGGGAAAATTTAACCGGTTTTTCATTTAATCAGTTTTAAAAAATTCTCCCACGTCCCCAAAGTTTTCATATCTCTACCCCCACACCCTCATGTCCCAGGGCTGAAAATGGAACCCAGGGCCTTCACATTGAACTATATCCCCAGCCTTTCTTATTTTTTAATTTTGAGACAGGATCTCCCTAAGTTGCTAAATTGCCTGGGCTGGGTTCAAGCTTGTGGTCCTCCTGCCTCAGCTTCGCAGAGTGCTGGGACTCCCAAAGCTAATTCACATACCTCTCTGGGTCCTTCTAGAGCGTCCAGCCCAAACTTCATATTTCTTTGATTTGGTTTTTTTGGTATCAGGAATGGAACTCAGGACCTAGCACTTGCCAGGCAGGTGCTATACTGCTGAGCTATATCCCTGGCTGACTTGTTTTTAAAAGAACTTCCCCATGGGGCAGAAATCCCCGGTTATGAAGAGCTGTGACCATGCTGCGGGCTGGCAGAGTTCGAGCTGCTGCTTCCGTGGTGGTGGTGTGACGTGACTGTCCTATGGTGTGCTTGGGACTATTGCTTTAGTGACAGTTGAATCTCAACCGAGGATGAGGCCTGCACAGGCAGTTGCACGTGTCATTGAAAACTGCATCAACATCTGAATATTCTGTACATTTTCATAATTCTGTGTCCAGGGGCTGGGGCCTCGGGTACAGTGCCTGCCTGGCAAGTGCAAGATCCCCTGAGTTTGATTTCTGGCACCAAAAAAAAAAAAAAGCATAATTTTGTATCGAAAGCCAGGTTCTGAGAGGCTGCTTTGTAAGATTAGGCATAGTACACTGGGTCGCTCCTGAAGCAGCTCAGTAGTAACTTTTTCCCTGAAAGTGTGCATACACTGATAGGTCTTGGTGGTTTGATCTGCCCTTTTTTTTTTTTTTCCTGGTACCAGGAATCGAACTCACGACCTCGCGCTTGTCAGACAGGCACTGTGCCACTGAGCTAAATCCCCAGCCCCTGATCTGCCCTCTCAAATGCTCATGACACAGCCTTGAGGCAACCCTTAGACTTAATGCCCAAACCTCTGTGACTGGAATACAAATGGGACGTGAAGGATGTGTTGTTTCCCAAGGGCCTTAGAGATTCTGAACTTTTCATCTGTAGAGTAAATGTAGCGAGCCCTGATAGGAGACTTGGGCCATTGCCCATTCCTTCCACCCCCTTCTCTCAAGAAGCCAATGACACCAGCAGCGTGTGAGTCCTAGAATAACCGGGGTCATCTTAGAAAATCTTCGAGAAGCGCGTTATCACCCACACGGCATTCTTCCATCTTCAGGGTGCAGTCTACATTTCTGGGGTGGTACTGTGTTCCTTGTTTACTTGAATTTCTTTGATTTTTGTGAAAAACTAGGTACACATTGTCGTGTTCAGTGAAAGTTTCATTCACTTATAATTATTTTTCCTTCCACAGGATGAATATTCCATTTTTCCTCAGACATACTCCATAGATATTAATGGCTATATTCTTGTGTATTCTGTTACATCAATCAAAAGGTAAGATGCCGGGTGCCAGCCTGACCTTGTTTGCCATGCACGATGGCGTGAACCCTTCTACAGGCATGTGATGGGATTAGTAGTGACAGACTTGATTGTTAGACTGAGTGGTTTTTAGTGGCTTCTTGTGGAGCAAACAGGCTGTTGAGGAAACTAACTGCAGTAGGTGCTTTGTAACAGGGTGGAGTAAAATCTGTGTTCTTACTTGAGGCTGCTTAGTAGTGATTGCACGTGATGTGGAATTTTCTGATGATTTAAGTGAGAAATACATGAATTTTTACATTTTGTGTGTTTTACCCAACTGTGGGGAGAGTCTCTGTGGAGTAGACTTTGTAAGACAACTTGAGCAGGACAGTATGTTGAATACTTCACCCTTTGAATTTATGAAATAAGACCTTTGCATAATAGGGTCTCATCTGCCTACATGAAAATTAGGCCACTGTTTTTATTAGTGAAAACAGGCTTTGGTTCCTCTAGCCACACTTTGGTTTTGGTTTGTGAATTGATCACTTCCTGTTACTGGGTGCTGGCCAGCGATTCAGAAGCTGCCGGTTTCAGTCATTGAGCCTGTGTGGCTGTAGCCAGTCCCGCAGTGGGGTTCAGCTGAGAGGGTCTCATTCCCGCTCAGGCCTCCTCAGCATTCCTTGTGAAGCGGAAATGAACCTGTAGCCCTTTGTGGGATGGACCTTGGCGTTCTGGGCTTACTTTCCCCACTCAGTCCACTCCAGAATACCCCGTGGCTATATTAGGGAAGTTCTGTTTTTTTGTCACACAGTCTGCAGTACTTACTATTTCCATATCCTTTTTTTTTTTTTTTTTTTTTTTTACTAGAGATTTTTTTACTCACAAGCATTTTTATCAAAGTAACAATGTGCATCTGGCCACAGTAGCACACACCTGTAATTCCAGCTATTCTGTAACCCGTCCAATCTACTAAGGAGGCTGAGGCAGGAGGATTACAAATTTGAGGCCAGCCTGGGCAATGTAGCACAATGTAGCGCAAAAACGTAGAACTCAGTTCCCAGTTGGATAAATAAATAACAGTGTGCAGAGTTTTAAAGTAGCATAAGGGCTAGGGATGTAGCTCAGTGGGCCCTGGGCTCACCCCTAAAAAAAACCTAGAATGTAATGCATGGCTTCAGCAGACTCCAAAGCCTGACACATACCGGGAAGGAAGCAAAGCGCTGCCTGCGTGGGCTGTCGGTGGTGGGGCCCCGGGGTAAAGCGTGCAGGAAAGGGATGTCGGAGAAAGGCTGGCGGAGGGAGTTCGGAAAGCAGCAGTGGCACCCTTCCGGGAGCTGGAGGACGAGGCTGTGAGGGAGCAGTGGCCAGCGCGTGGGAGTCCATGGGCTGAGTTGAGCCGGTGTCTGCCAGAGGCTGTTGCAGAGGATCCTGGGGGGACGGCTGCCTTTGGCCTCTTCGGACCTGTGTGGGTCTGGGCTGTGCCGACGGAGGGGAGCCAGTTCTGCACCGTGCTGGGGCACACAGGCTGCAGTGTTTGCCCGGGCTTTCTGAGTGGGTGGGGCAGTGGTGTAAACAGTCCTGCCGGAGCTGTGCGGGTACTGGGTGTGCACCTGGGCGGGGACAAGTGGTGCTGAGGTGCGCTGGCGCAGTCCTTTACGCTGCTGGCTCTTTGTTGGGTGAGGTAGGAGACTGAGTTTTGTCTGTGTGACTTGTCAGCTCCGCCTTAGACTTTCTTCTTGAAGTGTTGCTTGCACCCGTTGGACTGCAGCTGTCATCGGGAAGGATTATTGGGTGCCTGCGGGGGAAAGGGTGGGTAGGAAAAGGAAAGGAAATCGCGGGTGCAGTTTGTGTTAGAGGATGAGTGTGTGACACGCGCGTTCTCTCCACGGTCTGACGTCCATCGGAAAATGCCTGTGCTGAAATGGATGTCTACATTTCATATGTTTTGTCTTACAGTTTTGAAGTGATTAAAGTTATCCACGGCAAACTGTTGGATATGGTGGGGAAAGTGCAGTAAGTAGTGTGCTACTTGGCCTTCTTCATTTTGCAGTCTTCCAGGTGGCACGGTCTGGCGCTAACTGGTTCATTTCTTTCCTTACAAATAGGATACCTATTATGTTGGTTGGGAATAAGAAAGACCTGCATATGGAAAGGTACGTACAGTGTAAATTACTGATTTATAAAATGAAGTCTAAGCTGATTTAGTCACTGATGGAGCATTTTAAGTTATTCTGACACCAAGAATATATCTGGCTAGAGCCTGGGATATAGCTTAGCAGCACAAGTGCCTGCCTGGCAAGCACAGGGTCCTGAGGTTGATTCCTGGTAACACCACCATCACTACCAAATGTGTATATATCTGACTGCAGTGTTCTGCATGGTCACTGCAGTGTAAATATGTTTCTCTGAAGAGGACACCAGACACTGATGGGAATTCTCTTCGGGCTCTGCTGTGACAAAGGCAGCAGTGTTTGTTTTCACCAGGTGCCTTTGCGTCTCAAGGCTAGGGTCACACGAGTGGGGCTGGGCGGCTGCAAGCACGGGCAGAGAGCAGGCGTGCACAGCGCGTGTGGTGGAGCCCGGCACCGGGGCCTGGCCCTTGCTGCTTACATCCTGGCTGTGAGGGGCAGCACTGGAGCACACGGCCGTTTCCCCACCCCTCGAGCTCTGAGACTGCGGGTGACTCGGCAGCGCCTGTCTTGTCCCCCTCTGCCGGTGTGATTAATGCTCCTGTGTGACTCCTGATGGTGAGACACGGCCTCTAGAGTGATCAGAGTGGAGCCTGCTTCATCAATTATGCATGCTCCACGTAATAAGGAACAAAAATTAGAATGTTCTTGTTCCTGCAGGGTGATCAGTTATGAAGAAGGGAAAGCTTTGGCAGAATCTTGGAATGCAGCTTTTTTGGAATCTTCTGCTAAAGAAAACCAGGTATGTAGTTTCTAAATGCGTTTTTGTGCAGCATTCTCCCAACTCAGCATTTGATCTCTGTCTTAGCGCACCTCTGTCGCCCAAAGCTTTTCTGTCCCTTGTGTTTTGGGAGGGTAGGATCCAGGGCCTCTTACGTACCAGCCAGCCCTCTGCCACCGAGCTGCATCCGCAGCCCTTCTAACATGTGAGACAGGGCCTTGTGAGGCTTCCCAGGCCGGCCTTGGACTTGGAACCCCCTTCCCTTCCTCCCAGGACTGAGTGCAGGGTCTCCCTGTCCATGGTTACGATCTGTTCCCTGGGTGTGCAGATAGCGAGGGTGTTAATTCTGTGTCACTGGTTCCCAGGTCCCAGGTAGCAAGACCTTCTCTGGATCTGTTCAGTTCCAGACTGTAGATGGTGAGAATTCAGATAAGGGTTGAGATGAAGGCCTGTAGATACAGCTCAGCAGCACAGCGCCTGCCTGGCAAGCACAAAAAGGTCCTGAGTTCAATTCCCAGTACCAAAAATAAAGTTGAGATTAGTATTATGCTTGCATTTTAATTGAACTAAATTAAATTTTGATCAAGTGACTCTCAGTCCTTAAGATTATCTAGTTGAAATATTTCATTTTTTTTTTTTTAAATAAAGATAGGATCTCACTAAGTCACTTTCCCAGCCTGGGCTCAAATTTGTGATCCTCCTCCCCTAGGCTCCTAGAACGCTGAAATTACAAGTGAGAGTATTAAGATCCAAAGAAGTTAAATAATACCTCTGAAATTACCCTATATTTTATATGGTATAAGAAGTAGGACTAGATTTACCTTTTTTTCTGAGACAGGGTCTTGCTATGCAGTTCAGGCTGGCCTTGAGCTTACCTTGTAGCTCAGGCTGGCCTCAAACTCGCAGCAGTCCTCCTGCCTCAGCCTCCCGAGTGCTGGGATTATAGGCGTGCACTACCACGCCAGTAGGACTAGATTTAAATAAAACCAAACCTCGTCCTTTTTCTCTGTACAGTGCTTCCTGATGATAAGGTGATCCTAGCAGTGACGTTGCTTAGACAGAGATGGGCCCAGGAGGTTAAGAGCTAGGACAGCCTCCTTGTTCACACCAGCGGGACCTAGGAGTGTGGACACAGCTTGTGGCCAGAGGATGTGGAGTGCTCGTGTCAGTGGCGCTGAAGTGAGCTTAGCAGCCCAGGGTGAGCACCGAGAGTCAGGGGGAAAGAGGGACAAGGCACGCACTGCCTTGCTCTGGACTGTGCCCTGTGTGGCTCTTGAGACAGAAAGCTGAGTCAGGTGGAGCCCTCTCTGGATGGGAGGAAGGGACTGCTCAACCACCAGCACATTTATTTATACATTGGGCAGGTTGCTGCCATGTGACCTGCCTTGTCCTAGCAACCTGTTCTTGAATTATGGGGGCACAAGGTATTTTCTTTGGAAGAGAGCAGCTTGTTTATGTGGCTCGCCTAGGGCACTCTTCGTTTTCAGACCCACTGTGCACATGTGCTCAATTTCCGGCTTTACCCACTCCCCGCGGGGCTAGAGCTGGGCTGCTGGCTCCTGCTCGTGGGGGACGGACAGTAAGCGGTCATGGGCTGTGCTGTTCGGGCAGCACTGGGCTGGTGCTTAGTGTGGAGAAGGGGGAGAGAGTGACTCCAAGGTTCTGTGGAGCCTGACCCAGCCCAGGAGGGCAGGGAGGACAAGAAGTGGACAGAATGTCGTGAGGTCAGCTTATTGGGTTAGGGTCCCAGGAATTAAAGTGAGCTAGAAAAGTGGGGTGCTGGAAATGAGACTGGACAGGCCCTGCTCGTCAGGCTGCCAAGGAGGACAGCGTCTCCCCACCCTCAGCGACTGCGTCTAGAGACAGGGACCCCCACCTTCATAAAGAAGGGCCACTTCCTCCCGGTGCCGACAGCCGATGCCGCTCGGCCCTGGAGCACTAAGCCTGTGCCTGCTTCTCCTTTCAGACTGCCGTCGATGTTTTCAGAAGGATAATTTTGGAGGCAGAAAAGATCGATGGGGCAGCTTCACAAGGCAAGTCTTCGTGCTCGGTGATGTGAGC
Source organism: Chinchilla lanigera (assembly GCF_000276665.1). Lineage (NCBI taxonomy): Eukaryota > Metazoa > Chordata > Mammalia > Rodentia > Chinchillidae > Chinchilla > Chinchilla lanigera. The sequence goes on along the minus strand of NW_004955491.1, from coordinate 5,796,231 downwards.
GCGGCGGAGGACACTGGGACATGTTCTCCCTGGGGAAGCTCACCGCCGACCTCGGAGAGCAGCTCTGCTTCTTCTCTTCTGTTAACCTGAGAGGCATCATTTGGGTCAGAGCCCCTCCTCTTTCAGATTATGTTCAGCTCTGACTGTCCAAATGAGTTCACTTCCATTTTCAAATTTTAAGCAATCATATTTTCAATTTATATATTGTATTTCTTAATAATATTATGACCAAGAATTTTACAGGCATTAATTTTTCAGTGTCGTTTGTGGTTTAAAATAATGTAATCATGAAAATGATACATATTGTTACACTACTATTAACTAGGCTTCAATATATCAGTGTTTATTTCATTGTGTTAAATGTATACTTGTAAATAAAATAGCTGCAAACCTTGATCCCTCCTGCTGCTTGCGGTGACTGAGAGGAGGAAGGCCTCTTGCTCTGGAGCCTTCCCTTGGGCCTCAGGGAAGCCGAGGCACCCAGGCGCTCACCCTGTGCATTGTGGATGACTCAGCTGAGTGGCCTTGATCTTGGAGAGCAGCGACTTCTGGCCTTTCGGCAGTGACCAGGACACCGGTGTTGGGAGAGCCCCGGGGCCTTACGTGGTGGAGCACTCCTGTTCCCCTGTGTGTGTTATGCCAGTTGAAGCAAAGGAGCTGCTACGAGACGTGTTTTGTCCCTCTTCCCACTTAGCTTGATGTCCACATCAGGATAGGGTTTACGAAGTGATCTGCCTACTGGTCTTACTGGCACATACCTGTAATCCCAGCACTTGGGAGGCTGAGGCAGGAGGATTGCCATGAGTTCCAGGCCAGCCTGGGCTACATAACAAGACTGCCTCAAAAAAAAAAAAGTACTGTAGATTTGCTTGTCTGCCTGTCCTCATTCGAGAATGAGTCCTGTAGTTCAGAGGTTCTGAGGGTGAGGAGCGCTCCCAGCAGGTGCTCTGTCAGGGGTCAGCCTTGCCTGCCTTGACTGTGCTTTCTTGTGAGGAGCCGCCTAGCAGGGAACAGGGCACCGGGGATGTGGGGCACTTGTGTACAGCCCTCACCCTCTCTGTACCCCAGACTTGGGGTTTCCTTTAAGCCGTGTATTTCGTGTGTACCCCTAGTTAAAATTTCACAGGCTGGTTGCTTCTGATATTAAGCAAATGCTGCCATTGTCTTAAAATATAATTCTGTTTTGCAAGTAGTTTTTCATAAAACATGCCATTTCTTAGAACACGCCATTCTCTCGGGTCCTGAGCATTATTTGTCATCCCAGAGTAAAATCAACCTTAGAAGACTTCTGCCAATGCTGTTGAAGTAAACTAATTTCAGCGAGTCGTGATTAACATGGCTGAATCCTAAAGCTAAAAAGCTACCTCAGTGCCAAATACACAGGGCTGCTTCAGGTCAGTCCCACTCACCCGGCCGGCCTTTTCCGTCTGAACTGCTCCTTCTGCGCAGGGGGACTCCAGCAGCGTCCAGGGGGCTCGCTAGAAGCCGGTGCAGTCTCCCGATGGTGCCTCCGGTGGTGCTTTCTGCAGGGCCGCGGAAGAGCCCACCTGTCCTGAGGACCCTGCACCCCTGTGGAGCGCACGTCCTGCATTCGGCCCTGGAGATGTCACGCGCAGGCCCGGGCTACATACGTCCCTGAGGGACAGTTGCTCAGTGACATCACGTACGCCAGACGTGGCGTCCAGCTCAGGACCCCTGTGGATGCTGGGCCTCGCCTGTGCGTAGTGCTGTGCTGTGTGCCCTGTGATGTAGGGGACAGCTGGTTCGGCGTGAGGCTGTGCAGAAGACGGCTGAGGTCACGCTGCAGGAAGGAGCCTGGACCAGTTCACCCTCCCCGTGAGCTCCAGGCTGGCCTCAAACCGTGACGCTCCTGCCTCAGCCTGCGTGCTGGGATTGTAGGTGTGCGCCACCACCCCCAGCGTGTTGAAGCCTCTGATTTCCACAGGAGACGTGTTTTTCTGACAGCCTACAGTGTTCTCACTGCATCCTCAGTGGACCCAAGCACCTTTCCTGGCGACGCCCAGCCCAGCAATGGGCAGGCGGGAGCTTCCTGCGGCCCTGCCTGCCAGGCGGAAGGTTCCACCGCGGACACAGTCGCTGGTGAAGTCCTCTGGTCTTCAGTCCTCTGTTGTCCGCTGTCCGGTGCTGCTAACCAGGCAGGGGCTGCTGGTGCCTGTGCCCTAAGCGGCACATCCGCAGCCTCAGTAGCAGCGGAACCCACGGTGCACTGCGGCTTTCCAAGCCACTGCCCGTCGTGACACTGCTGGAGGAGCACTGGCCTCTGTGGCACCTCTGGGGTGGGAGCCTTGTGCTGCCTCGTGGCCACCCGTGCTGAGAGCAGCGCCCTGAGCTGCCCAGCAGGCTGCAGCCCTCCAAAGCAGCCCTTGCGGACTCCAGAACCTCTTCAGCCCTCAAGCAGGGGTTTTACGTGGAGCAAACGGTTTCGTTGCCAGTTTTGCTGTTGTCCCCACCTCCAGGTCTTGCGGTTTGGAATGGCCATGTTTCGGGCATGAGGCGGGGGTCTGCGCTCAGGGAGCTTAAGGCAGCTGGCAAAGAGCCCTCCCACCAGCCCCTCACTGCTGCGCTCCCCAGTGCCCATGCCCAGGGCACGCAGGTAAACAGCAGCAGCCTGGCACCAGAGCACCCCGGCCCGGCCCCACAGCTGGGCTTGTGTACTCTGTTTTCGTCTCCTTTACCCACAGAATGAAGCTGCACTGGGGATTCTTGAAGCGGCCTGAACACTGTAGGTTAGATGCTCCCTGCCCTAGTCAGACTCCAGGTCTCCGTGGCTAGGATGCCTGATGACCTTGGTTGCCATCCTGAGATGTGTCACCTGGTACCAGGGACCCCACTCCTTCCTGCAGCTTCTGGGGTTCTCTGGCAGCTGACTCCGAATGCCCCTCGTGGCCCACATCTAGAAAGGTGGCAGGCAGTATGGCCGGAGGCCTGAGAAACCATCCCAGGCCAGGCGGGCCCGAGGTCTCAGGACACCAGATCTGCTGTCGCCACAGGTCCCAGGCACTGATTCTGCTGTCCCGGGTCACAGCTGGACCCGCAGTGCTCAGTTCACTCTTGCTCAGCCAAGCCCTGGTGTAGCGCAGGGGAGCGTGTGCTGGGCAGACTCGGTCTCTCACCAGGAAGTAGGGTTTGTGTAGGAGGTGAGGTTAAAGGTCTCACGTCTGCTAAACGTAGGACACTCGTTGGTTGGTTGGTTGAGAAATATTAAGAGACCAGGTCTTCTCCTGTAACCTAGGCTGCCCGTGAACTCTTGGGTTTAAGGGATCCTCCTGCCTCAGCCTCTCATAGCTTTGATTATAAGTGTTGTTGTAGTACTTGAAATTGAACCCAAGGCCTCATGCGTATGAGGCAGCTATATCCCTAGCCTTTTTAAAATGTTACTTGGAAACAGGATCTCCTTAAGTTGCCCAAGCTGCTCTCAAACTTTCGATGCTCCTGCGTCAGCCTGCTGAGCAGCTGGTATTACAGGCATCTCCTACCACACCCAGCCTGGCTGTGTATTTTTAAAGACATGTTTCACAAGAAATAGCCCAGATTCTGGAAATACTGTGGCCTCAGCAACAAAGAACTTTCACCCAGTTCTTCCTGCTCCCAAGAAAAGCCCAAGCAGTGCTGCACCCCTTGATTTATTTCTTACGTAGCAAAACTTGCACGGCCTGCCTGTCCCCGCAGAGATGTGTCCCGACACCGAGTCGCCAGTCCTGTCCCCGTCATTATCAGATTAGACGTCAAAGGAGAGTTCCGTGTGGCCCAGCCGTGAGATGAACGTGTCCTGAACTTTACCCTAAAAGGCTAGAGCCATGCCTGCCTGGCAGCTGGGGCAGCTGGAAAGGTCACATTCCTCTGCGCTGACGTCGGTGCGTGGCGGCCTTGCTATTGTTCCTTGGCCACTCTTTGAAGGCTAGCCCTTTGTGTCCACTGCCAGAGCCACGCCTACAGTGCTAAAGTGACAGCTGCAGCTCGTGCTCACTGCCACCCACCTCAGCTCCCTCGGGACCCTGATTTGGTGGCCCTTGGTGTCACCTGGAGGGGTCAGCAAGCGGACTGACCTCATCCCTGGAGTCCCCGATCCCAAAGGCCAAGGAGGCACTCAAGAAGCAGGCCATAGCCAGGCGTGGTGGCGCACACCTATAATCCCAGGACTTGGGAGGCTGAGGCAGGAGTATCTTAAGTTTGAGACCAGCCTGAGCTACAGAGTGAGCTCAAGGCCAGCCTGAAGTGCATAGTGAGACCGTGTCAAAAAGACAAACGCAAAAAGAAGCGGACCTTTCTCGGTTCCAGAGCTTGGCTGCCGTGGCGACGCCACCACCCATGTTGTGAGAATCACTGGCTTGGACGATAACGGATTAGGATGCTTAATTTAAGAATAAAAGGAAGCGCAGCACAGGTGGGAATTTTGGGATTGCAGGATGTGAAGGTATATCAGGATGACCAACCACCTTTGCCTGGGACTGGAGGGATGTTCGGGTTGAATTTGAACCGCTAACACCTGGTACATAAGAATGTCAGTATTAGGAAATAATACTAAACAATCACATTAAGATGAAAGGATTAGGAGGCCCAGTGGGTGGGTGTGTGTGTGTGTGTGTGTGTGTGTGTGTGTGTGTGTGTGTGTGCGCGCGCTTACTGGGAAGTGAACACAGGCCTCTGCACTGACCTACATCTCCAGGCCTTTTTTATTTTGAGATGAGGTTTTGCTAAGTCCCTAAATTGCCCAGGTTTTGATCCTCCTGACCCCGCCTCCCCGAGGGCTGGGATGTCAGGTGTGTGGCCCCACTCCCTTCTTGATGTCCTTATAAAAAGAATAACTCTGGACACAGAGAACAGATGTGCACCCGGGAGAATGTCACATGGACGCTGGGTCAGAGGTTGAAGTGACAGCTACGCTACCAAGGCCACTGGCAGCCACCATGAGCCAGGAGGGCAGCTCTCGGGTTAAATAACACTTAGTTACTGCGGGCTGATCAGGCCTGCAATCTCCCAAAGCCAGTGGACGGCGAAGGCTTAAATAAATGAGACAAGTGGAATGATTTTAGGACTGTGGCTTTTTGCGGCTGCAGCGGCCTCCTCATTCTCTGCGCTCCTCACTTTGCTAGGTTCCAGCTTGGGTTCCAGGTTCCGGGTGGAGGGAGATGGAGACCTCGAAGCGTGGGCTCCCAGGAGAGGGGAAGCTGCAGCATTGCGGGTGCCTGCTGTGCCTGGTACCCCAGATTCGGGTCATCCAGCGGGGAGTGACGGCGTGCCCAGCAGCGGAATGGGCCCAGGTCCCGGGACGTGGGCCTGGGCACACTGGCCCCGAGCCCTGGAAACAGCAGGCTCTTCTAGCATTCGGGGCTTGGTGCCCAGGTGCAGGGCTGTTGTGGCCCCAGTCCAGGCTGAGGGGCTAGGCCTGCATCCTGTGCTCAGGCTGCCCAGTCCCGCCTTCGCCCTCAGAGCTGCAGGACGAGTCGCCTGTCACGGGCGGGCCAGCAGCACCCCGCCCCCCCACCCCGTGCTGCAGGTGGGCCGTGGAACCCCGTTGGAAGCGTGTCCAACCCGGTGCTCATCGTGTGTCCTGCCAGCCCTGCTGGGGACAAGGTGGACGCGCCTGTCTCTGGGGTGTCCTCTCGCTTCAATCACCAGAGCGCCGCCTGCAGCCTGGGTTTGACTCAGAAACATGAAACCCGTCCTGGGGAGAGGCCCGCAGGCCGGAGTCACTGCTGCTGTAACTGCTCTGCTGCTCCTCCTACCTCTGCTCTCCGCCGACCCCTCGCAGCCCTGTCGCAGGCCAGGCCACTCGGCCCCCACCAGGACTAGCGGGATGGAAAAGGACGGGGCCCAAGGTGGCTCAGGCCTGGGAGTATGGCCTTGGTTCCCCATGGAGACCCTGTCAGTCTGCTCTTCCTGCCTCCTAAACCCTCTTTGCCTGCGGGTGAGAAGTCTGTGCTTGATTTGTAGACAATCGTATTGTTTTCCTTGACACTTTTTTTTTGAGAGTGGGTCATGCTCTGTGGTGCAGGCTGGCCTTGAACTCTCAGTAACCTTCCTGCCTCAGCCTCCTAAGTGCTGAGGCACCACCATACCTGGCTTCTCAAGGTTTATGAATTCCCGAATTCTTCATTTGGATCCAATTGAAAGTTATTACATGACATTTTTATTTCAATGACCTTTTTTTTTTTTTTTTTTGGTCTTTTTTTTTTCTCCGGTACCAGGAATCGAACTCACGACCTCACACTTGCCAGGCAGGCACTTGTGCCACTGAGCTAAATCCCCAGCCCCTCAATGACCATTTTTTAATTCCAAAAGTTATAAATGCTCAGGTGTGGTGGCACATGCTTATAATTCCAGCATTTAGGAGGCTGAGGCAGGAAAATCACTGAGAGTCCAAAGCCAGCCTAGGCTACATAGCAAGACCCTCCGTTTAAAAACAAAAGTTTTAAATGACTCTTCATATCTGTTTTTGTTTTAGTTTCATAATTTCTTGTTCTTGTTTCATAGCTGCTTATTCAGGGAAGGGAGGTGCTTCTCTCTGAATACCAAACCTTTGCCTTACGGTGTTGCAGATTGTGTGACATAATTTATCCATTTTTAAGTGTAAATTTTGATGAATTCTGACAGGTGTATACACTTAGGCATCCACCATTACAATTGAAATGTATTCCCTTATACTGTTTTTTTTTTTTTTTTTGAGACAGGATCTCACTGTGTAGTGCCGACTGAACTTAAATTAGCTTATGTAGCCCAGGCTGGCCTCAGACTCGCAGTGATCCTCCTGCCTCAGCCTCCTGAGTGCTGGGATTAAAGGTGTGTGCTATAACGCCTGGCCCTTGCACTATTTCTTAAAACTACCCCTGCCACCAGCTTCGCCCAGGTGCCCATTGATCTGCCACCTTATCTAAAGCCTCGCACCGGCCAGTGCGTGGTCCTCTGGGCCTGATCCCTGGGATGCTTCTGAGGCTTATCTGCCCACGTCTGTCATCTCTGCTGAGTGGCGTCTGTGTGCAGTGTGGATGGACTGCAGTGGGGTTGCGGCCCGCTGTGAGCAGCACGGGCACGTTACAGGGCATGTTTCGTTTGTCTTGGGAAACGCTCAGGAAGGGGCTTCCTAGGCAAGCAGACCTGTACTTTATCCCTAACCAGAGTAACGGGAGCCTGGCACTCCGCCAGCTGTGTGTGAGGGCCCAGTGGGCCCGTGTCGTCACCAACACGAGTGCCGGTCGTCGTTCGCGGCCGCGCCCCGGCATCTGTCTGCACCGGGAGGCACAGCCTGGAAGGAGGCCACGAGTCAGCCTGTGAGTCACAGGTCCGGAAGTGTCAGACCCAAGATGCCAGATCTGAAGCAGGAACACGAGCAGGTGCAGCAAGGCGCCCTGAAAACCGCAGGCAGCTCAGAAACGTTAGAAGGAATAACTAACGGCGAGCTCCGGAGCGTGAATCCTGGATCCCGACCCAAGCGGCGCCGCTGACTCGCGTGACCGAGGACAAATGGCTCGCTCACCCTGGACGGCACTTTCCACGTCCGCACAGCGCGGGTCCCAGCAGCCCTTACCCCCACGATCACGATCACAGAGTCAACCCGATGCTCGAGGCTCGTCATGCCTGGGATGGGGCCCTGCTGCAGCGGACACAGGGAGAGTCGCTGTGGTCGCCCCGGCCACCGAATTCCTTGTTCTACCTGCGCGCGGCTGGCCGCTTCCACCGCCAGGGGTCAGGCTTCATCCCTTTCCTCTGCTCCACCCGGGCTGGAATTGAGGGCCAGCGGAGGCCACACAGCCAGGCCTCTGGCTTGTCCCTCCCTCCCAGGCCTGTCCCCTGGGGACTTCCGGCCCCTTCCCTCAGCAAGATGGCTCAGCACAGGGTGGAGCCCGGTTGGGGTCTCGGGCAGTTGGCTTGCACATGGATTCGGCCCTAGATCTTTCCCTTCCCTGGCCTGGACCCTGGCCGCCTGGGAGCGAGCCAGTGTCCACTCCCCCATGCATCATTTCTTGGACACCTCTGGCCTCCTGAGCCCTTCTGAGGTGGCCCAGGAGCAAGTGCTGGGCTAAGCCTGCATAGTGGCATGCACACCTATAATCCCAGCACTCGGAGGCTGAGGCAGGAGGATTGCAAATTCAAGGCCAGCCATGGCCAGTTAGCACAACCCTACCTCCAAATAAAAAACAGAACATTAATGTGTGCTCCAGCAGTCACGTTCTTAGTATAAGTCCGAAGGATTGCAAATGCAGAGTGCACACAAAACCTGCACGGGGTGTCGTTCACAGCTTCCTTCTTCATTTCCAACATGTGGAAGAAAGCAAAATGTCTGCAGGCGGACGGATAACACTGCGCGGTGGCTTCCTGGTGGCCCCGAAAGTCCCCGTGCTGCAGATGCAGTCCCCACTGTCACAGCCTTGAGACGCGGGCCGCGTGCGGTGAGGATGGATCGGTTCCCCCAGAGCCGGTGAGGCCCTGGCAGCCAGTTCCTGGGGCACGGCCCGCTCAGCCCTTCCCTCCCCTCAGCCCCGGGGGTGCTCCTGTGCAGTGCTGCGGCCCAGGCTGTCACCTGATGCAGGTCCCTCCACCTTGGACATCCCAGCCTCCAGAACTGTAGCAAGTAAATCTAGTCAGGTGTGTGGTGCTTGTCCCTGACCCCAGCACTCAGGAAGCTGAGGCGGGAGGATCGCCAGAAGTTTAAGGCCAGCCTGGGCAACATAGCTAAACCCTGTCTCAAAAATAAAAAGAAGAGAAGAGAAGAAGGAGGGAAGGAGGAAAAAAGAAGGAAAGAAAAAGAGAAAGAAAAAGAAAGAAAGAAAGAGAAAGAAAGAAAGAAAGAAAGAAAGAAAGAAAGAAAGAAAGAGAAAGAAAGAAAGAAAGAAAGAAAGAAAGAAAGAAAGAAAGAAAGAAAGAAAGAAAGAAAGAAAGAAAGAAAAAGAAAGAAAGAAAGAAAGAAAGAAAGAAAGAAAGAGAAAAAGAAAACAAAAAAGAAAAAGAAAAAAAAAAGAAAGAGAAAGGCACTCCAACCAAGGAGGTCCTGGGAGGCCATGAGCCTAATCTCAGCTGTCATCTGCCTCCAGATTACAAATGCTGCCTTCCTTCCTTAAGACAAAATGAGTGATTCCATCTTGAGGACATCGAGGTGGGTGTGCACACTTAGCTGCATAAGAGTGAGATGTTTTCTGCGAGGCTGGGGTCGAACCAGGGCCTTGCACGTGCTAAGCACCCGGTTGCCAGCGGGCACACCCCAGGGTACTGCGAGGTCTGTCCTCCCCTCAGCAGTGCCTGGTCCAACACTCAGGCAACAGTAAGCCCGTTTTCCTTCTCCTCTACCTTGTCTGGCTTGGTGAAGCTGGAACTCGAGCTTGGAGAGCAGTGTCAGTGGAGAGGGAGGAGGACCCGGCTCGTGGGTCCCCAAGGAAGCCTGGCCTCGGCCCCGGGGCGGCAGGCGCGTGGGCTCCAGTCCGTGCCGTGTCTGCCTTTGACAGCCTCAGAGAGCAAGGGCAAGGTTGCTGCTCTGCACAAGAACCACCGGGCCTCCTCTCTGGGCCCCAAAAGTCTCACCGGAAAAATGGTGATAAAAGTGCACCCTGCAGCCCAGGGGTGCAGCTCAGCTCTGCAGGCGTCTGGCTGTGGGTCCCACCTCCAGCACGCAAAAACAGCACAAATGGCTCCACTTCCCCACGCTGCCCTGACAGCTCCCCAGCCCCCTTCTCTCCACCCCTGCAGCTTCTCCCCTCTGTGCTCAGAGCCTGCCAGCCCTGTTGCCCAACCCCGTCGTGCCCAGCTCACCCCCTGGGCTTGGTGGGCTTGGTGTTTCCTGCACAAACAAGTGAGGCTTTGCGTGCACCCGGCACTCCTGTGCCCCGGGGGATTCTCAGTTCCTTGGTATCAGGGCAGGTGACACCTAGGGAGAGGGTGGCTTCCCAGGGAGGTGGGACGCAGGAGCAAAGGGAAGTGGGGAGACCAGGGAGGGGAGGGCGGCCAGGGCTGGGCGCACTGGAGCACGATGTGCAGAGGGAACTGAACGCTTGGACTCCCGCCTTTGTCCCGAGACACGGGGAGGTAACAGGTGACACTACAGCCAGGTGAGATGCGGCAGGCTGGGGGTAGCCTTCAGCAGGAGGAGCAGGGGGGGTGACCCTGGGAGACGGGGAGACCCCTCCCCACCGCACCAGCGCAGCCCTGACTCAGCGGGCTCCGGTGGGCTGGGCCTGAGGGTCCTCATGGGCAGGAGGCCTGGGGGCTGGCCGGGGGTGGCCTGGGTCGGGTCCCAGTGCCGGCCGGGCGGCCCCTCGCGGGCTTAGCACGCCCGACAGCACTAACGCAACTGTGCCCGGCCAAGCAAATCTTTTGTCCTGGGCGGGCTGAGCCAGCAGGGTGCCGCCGTATAAGCGGGGTCCCACGGAGGCCAGCAGAACACCATGGCACAGTGCTCGGGGAAGGTGAGTGGATCTGCGTTCCCGCCCGGATGGGCCCCTGCAAGGGGTGGGGCGGGGGGCCGTTGCTGCCCACCAGGGGCACAGAGGGAAACAGCCCTGCTCCGAGTGCCCCGTGGGGATGGCAAACCGGGCAGAGCTGGCTTAAATCCTCAGTTAAGTGGGTGGCCTTGCTGGCGGTGCAGCCGGGCTCTGCTGGGCCCCTTCCCTGAGGTCACGTATGGCTGCTTCTAGCCCAGGGGGCCTCGGTGGCCCCCACAGACCCTGCCCTGCCATCTCTTCATTGCAGGAAGCGAGTCAAAGCACAGGCTTTGTTCCGCTCGCTCTTAGGCGTTCTTGGTCTCCCTGATTGTCTCCACCAGCCCCATCTTGCTCAACAAGTTTGACTCCCTCTCCCCTTGCTCTAGTGTCCCTGTTCTGCCTAACCCACCAAAGCCTCTGCCCTTCAGAGACTTTTCAAGCCCCTTCACGGTGTATCTGTCTGCAAGGGCCTGCGTTATGCTTCAGTAACAAACAGCCCTGGTGGCCAACTAGCATAAAACAACCAGGGTATCTGCTCCCTGACACTGCACAGGGCGTTGGTGGAGCAGCAGAAGAGAGGGGAAGGAAGGGCCCTCAAAATCAGTTGCCCCCAGCGGGCAAACTTCCATCTCACTTGCACCCCTCTGACAAAGCCTGCAGCCACCCGAACTCCCAGGGGCCTGCACAGGCAACTCCACCACATTTCCCTGGGAGAGCCGCAAGTAGAGGTGGGGCAGGGTGACAGTGTGTCACTGGGTCACGTTACTGTCCTCTAAATGGGTCCTTCAGGGGCCATAAGTTTTCTGTTGTTGTTTTTTTGGTACTGGGAATTGAACTCAGGACCTTGTGCTTCCCAGGCAGAGGGGCCATGACTCTTGAGGCCAACAGAATTATTATTATTTTTTTTTTTAATTTTTTGTTTTTTGTTTCTTTTTTTTTGGTTTTTTCTCCGGTACCGGGAACCGAACTCACGACCTTGTGCTTGCCAGGCAGGTGCTTTGCCGCTGACCAACAGAATTATTGAGTGTTTGGAATTTTAGTTCCCATGGCAGGAGGTGGGTTTGGGGGCTGCTCTTCCTTCCCTGGTTCTGTTTAGGGACAAGGACAACCTGTGAGGGCTGCTTAGCTACAGGACACCATGTCTCAGCTACTACTGGGTTGGTAAAGTTCCAGGTCTGACCACTGCCTGTTACCCACACGAGTGGCCTGCAGAATCCTGGGCGGTGGGCAACACTGACAGAGCTCTCTTTTGAGGACATTAAGGCACTGCCAGGCTCTGACCTGCCCGCTGGGACTTGGCCTCTGCAGTAACAAAGGCCTGGGAACTTGACTTTCTGAGAAATAAATGTTGAGCTATCGTGCTGGCTTGTGGGTGAAGTTTATTCTTTTGAAAACATCTCCTTTAGTGTTACTATGGATATTATATTTTAACAATAAACAAGAGCTGGGTGTGGTGGTGCATGCTTATAGTCTGAGCATTTGGAAGGCTGAGTCAGGAGGATCAACACAAGTGTGAGGCCAGCCTTGGCCACACAGTGAGTTCAAGGGCAGCCTGGAACACACAGGCAAGACTGTCTCAAAACAAACGAACAAAATTAAATAAAAATTGGGTTTAACAGATCCACCTGGAGTTCGAAAGAGTCCGTTTTCAACTGGGCAACTTGACAAACTGGGAAGTCCATCCCTAGAGCGTGCCCAGCCATGAGCGTGGCCAGAGCTGTGTGTCCGCCCCATCTGCAGGCAGTGCCGGGCCCTACTGAGCACAGCGGGCTGGCTGTGGTGGCCTGTGAGTCTGTGGTGACCCAGACACCAGCACCCAGGCCCCAGACACGGAACAGAAGGGGCCCTGACGTGGAGCTCTGCCCTGGCCCTCCCAGATCACCTTCTATGAGGGCCAACACTTCACGGGGCGGAAGCTGGAGGTCTTCGGGGACTGCGACAACTTCCAGGACCGAGGCTTTATGAACCGGGTCAACTCCATCCGCGTGGAGAGCGGGGCGTGGGTCTGCTTCGATCACCCTGACTTCCGGGGCCAGCAGTTCATTCTGGAGCACGGCGACTACCCCGACTTCTTCCGCTGGAACGGCCACAATGACCACATGGGCTCCTGTCGGCCTGTGGGGATGGTGAGTGGGCCTGAGGCTGCCTGTGGAGGGCGGGCCGAGGTAGCGGGTCAGGCCGGGAGGGCCACCGGGGGGTGTAGCCTCTCAATTTTAAGACCCATGGTGGCTGTGGTGGCACACGCCTGTCATCCCAGCACTTGGGAGGCTGAGGCAGGAGGATTGTCACAAGTTTGAGGCCAGCCTAGGCCAAATAGCGAGACTCTGTCTCAAAAGCCAAAACAAAGAAAAGAGAAAAAGAGTTTGGATTTGCAACCAGATAAGAGCAAACGGCAAAAGCAGCCTGGTTGGAGCCTGGGGACCACCCAGGGCGGGAGCCTTGTAGCGCTCTGTGGAATCCTTGGCGCCCCACCACAGGGAGATCGCGGAGGAGGCGTCCGCAGAGGATCTGGGGACAGGCCTCTTGGGACTGCAGGCGGCTGCATGTCACAGGTGTAACCCAGTGTACATCGGGAGAACAAAGGGGGTGGGCTTCCCCGCCTCCCCGGGAAGGGCTTGTGGGTATTGAGCTGCCCTTAGGGTGGGCTTTGGGAATGCAGGGCTCCCCCAGTCAGAAGGACCGACCCCCCTGCTGTGAGCTCTGTCCTGTCGGGAGACGGCCGCTCCGAGAGACTGTGTGAGCAGCTGTGGTCGGCGTCCGCCTGCCGCCTGGCCCTCCCGGGAGCCTTCGGCCAGCGCTCCAGAGAACATCTCAGGGGTCTCGGGGAAGGCGCCTCTCTACGCGGGGCCCTCCTCTGTTCTCCACCAGTTGCAAAACCATTTGCGCCCTGGCATCTCAAACTGTAAGAATGCTTTCTTAGTACTTCTGCCAGGCCATGGACATTTAGCAAAAGGAATTCAAACGGTTGGCCCAGAGCCTGCATAATGGTATTTCTATGAAAAGTACACCAGGCATCTCATGAATGCTTTCTTCCAAGAGCCACGCCGGCCCGCTGTGAGACGGGCCCAGGCCCCGGCCCGTGGGGAGCAGGTCCTCCTCTGGCCTTTGGAAACACGGGGGTGAAAGGGGGAGACACATGAGCTCACATTACTGAGCAGTGACGTCAAGACCAGCCTGAACTTCGGCAGATGACATGTTACTTGGTTTAGATTTTTGGCTTCATGTTTTTATAAAAGGTTCTGTTACAGATTTAAAATATCATTTGAGGGCCTGCCTGTGGTCCGCAGCCCAGGGTGTAGAAGTCAAAGCTGGAGAATGTGTCCGTGGCAGCTGGCACAGGAGTCCCGCAGGATGAACACCCCAGGGGCACCAGAGTTCTCAGCCCTTGTCTGACGGGCTGCTGGAGCAGCCTTGCCCTCTCTGGACCTGAGATTCCGTAGGTGTAGAGAGACTGGGCCAGTTCAGCTGCTTTGAAGCTTGAAAGTAGTAAGACTTCTCCCATCAAATTCACAGGAAAGAATAAGCAGAGGGTTGTGTGGGGTGGGGGTGGGGGTGGGGGCCACGCCCGCCCCTGCCCAGTCCAGGCGCTCTCGTGTGCCCAGAGCCCTTGGGGGTCCAAGCTCCCTGCCGCCTGGGTCTGGGTGCGGGGAGCAGGCGCTGAGGGTTCGCCTTCCTTCCTCCCCACGGCGCTGGTTCCCGGAGCACGGAGAGCACTTCCGCATAGAAATCTTCGAGGGCTGCAACTTCACAGGCCAGAGCCTGGAGCTGGTGGAGGACTGCCCCTTCCTGCAGAGCCGCGGCTGGCCCAAGAGCTGCGTCAACGCCGCCAAGGTGTACGGGGATGGAGCGTGAGTACGGGGTCGGGGTGGGCGTCAGGCCCCAGCCTTGCGCGCCGTGTCCCGCGGCCCTGTCCCTGCGCAGCTTCCTCCTCTTCCCCAGGCAACATCCACTCCCCCACAACCCCTGGGGACTGGGGCTCAGTGAGAAGGAAAACGTGGGGAAGGCAGAGCTCATGTCCTTTGACCTCAGGGCTGCACGACCTTTACCCTCGAGTTCCCAGCGAGGAGCCGCGCGGAATGGGGGTTCTGGGCTTGTCTCTCGGCTCCTGTGTCTTTAATTCCTAAAGAATATCCAAGCCCTTCTCAAGGGAACGCCACCTGTACGGTGGCCGCTGGGTCCCCTGATCTGGGGGTGACGCTGCCATCCACGCCCTGGGGACCACCTGGTGGCGTTTCTGCGCGCTCCCCTGGAGTCTGCGCCCTTTCCTCTGGGGGCGTCTGTGCAAGCTCCAGGGCGACCCCCACGCTGCGCAGGTATTTCACACCGGCGTGCAGCAGGGAGGGACTGACCCCAGCAGCGCGCTCACAGCCGTCTCCTCTCCCCACGCCCAACCCTGACCTCCCGGCCGCAGACTGTGCCGGGCCCCAAGCCCGGCCCGGAGGGGGAGTGAGGGAGAGCTGTGCGGTGAGCTGTGGGCCCCGGGGGCCGCTGTTCCTCACCCCCACATCTGCAAGCAGGCCTTGGGCTGGAAGAGCTCACAAACGCGGGGTCTGTCTGGGAAGAAGCCCTTTGGCGCAGGGTGCTCTTAGGACCAGGCGGGGGATCTGCAAAGACCCAGCGTCCGACCCCCTGAGGCCTGGGCCCCAGGGACCCCGGGGGCAGTGCGGTGTGGGACCCCGGTGCGGTGCAGGAGGGCTCAGCGGGCGGGCTGGGGAGGCGCGCTGCCTTCCCGGGGCCGGTGACCTGGCTCCTGGGCTTGAGCCTGTCTGACTGTCCTGGGCATCTCGCACACTACCACTCGTGGGGGGCACACGCGCAGCTGGGAGTGTTGAGTGCAGAAAGGAATCATAGGGATCGGTCCCCGGCCCGTGACGGGCCCCCGCCAGGTCCCGTGGCTGCTGTCTGCCTGTGGGTCCTTTCCGGGATCGGGGTGCTGCAGGTAAACGGTGGTGGAGGGGCATCCCGCGGGCTGGGCACTGGGCACGGGGACAGCGACGGGGCCCGCCCACGTCCCCCGGCCGTGCCCACGCGACTGCGCGGCGGCCCCGCTGTCCCGAGTGCGGGCGCCCTGACCCGGCCCTGGCCCGCAGGTGGGTGCTGTACGAGGAGCCCAACTACCGCGGCCGCATGTTCCTGCTGGAGCGCGGCGACTTCCGCGGCTTCTCCGACTGGGAGGCGCACAGCGGCCGCGTGCAGTCGCTGCGCAGGGTCGTCAACTTCTTCTAGCCGCGGGCGGCGAGCGCGGGAATAAAGTGCTGGAGCGGCGGCCTCGAGTGCTCTGTGGGCGCCCAGCGCGGCGCGGGGGCGGGGACGCGCGTGGACACGGGCGCTGGGGGCCCCCGCGGGGCAGGAGGACCCCGCATGTGACCCGGG
>NW_004955491.1:5765942-5780001 GCF_000276665.1 Chinchilla lanigera | reverse complement strand
GGAAGGGCCCTGGAGGAGCGGCTCACCAGTCACCCCAGGGCGGCTCGGGATGACTCCCTGCTTGCTCCCACCCCCACGGAATGGGGACTGCGAGTGTAGTGGATGGGGCGCTGCTGCCCCTGAGCGATCAGCCCGTTCTGGGAGAGATGAGATCTGGGATCCTGGGGCTTCTGAAGAGGAAACCGGCGCTGGACACCTGAGTGAGCTTCATGAACATAGGGAACCCGGAGCCTCGTGCCCTCGTGCCTGGATCAGGTTCAGCTTTCTAACCCTGTAGACTGGGTCCCCCACCCGACATCCCGCCCGTGCTAGGAAGCAGACCCAGGGTCTAGCACCAGCTAGGGAGGCACTGTACCCGGGAGCTACCTCTCCAGCCCGAGGGGTTTGAGTGGGTGAAGGGGGCATGACTTGAAAGGAGGTAGAAAAAAGAGTAAGTACAAAGGAGACAAGGAAACCGAGATTTTAAAATCATACTTTTAAGAAAAACTTCTGCTAAAGGACCGTAGTCTATATCCTCAATACCTTTTAAATATCTGCAATACTCACAATACCTGTAATACCTGAAAAGAGTCCGTCAGTCTCCCGGGTGACAGCTGTCCATCCGGCCGCCCCCTAAACTCCGAGGTCGGCAGCATCCAACTGGCCTGGGCCGGAAGGCGTCACACTCCTCCACAGTTGGTGCCAAGGATGACATGATGGGACATTCGCTGAGCACCGACTGTATTCCAGGCTCTGGTGCACAGAATCCATGTAATTACACTTAGGTTAGGTAGTAATAGTGCCTAATCACTTTCCTCGTTGCCGGACAAAATACCCGGCACCTTCAACTAAAGGAGGAGAGGTTTATTTTGGGTCACGTTTTAGTCTATGCTCAGCTGGCTCCAAGGCGGGACAGCATGGGGCAGGGGCCTGGCGGAGGGGAGACCTCACTGCATGGCAGGGAGGAAGCGGAGAGTGAAGGGTGGAGCAGAAGGGAGATGGACCCTTCCAGGCAGGTCCCCACCAACCCGCCCCTTCCCACCAGAAGCCACCTCCTACCAGCAGTCAGCTACGAGCCCCATAACCCAAGCACCTTCTGAAACCCCAGCTGTGAGCGCATAAGGCTCTAGAATAAACCATAGTAGACACCATGATTATGACACATGTATCGTTACTAGACAGAGGCAGGCTCCAACTCAGGCCTGGCAGGTCCCTACGACTCTGCATGGCATCGTACATTCGTGTGCAGAGGGATGTGTGGCGTAAATGTGGAGCAAACCCAAACCCTTGCGAGCCTCAGGCCCTGCTCTGAGGCCTACGTGCAGCCCTGTCTGTTGCACCAACTGCTTAGGCACGTAAAAGCACAGTCGCCCATGTGGAGTCGCCAGGAGAAGGTTGGGTGTTAGCAGTGAGTGACCCAGGATCGGACTCGGACTCATACTAGATGGGACTTGGGCAAGCCACTGCTCGGTGCCTCAGTGTCCCTGGGCATCCTGTGGGATAAGGATACAGCACTACCATCCTGGGAGCCCAGTGAGAACCAGCAGGCCCTGGTCTGCTCCCTCCCAGCTGCAGGAGTAGCAGCACCCCATTAGTGGGTGATTTAATGCTCTGGGCTTTGAGGTCCTGCCTGGGTGACCTCCTCCTTGGCCTGGCCCCCTGTGCTCTAATCTGCCAGAAATTTGTTTTCGGTCTGAAAGAAGAAAAACAAGATTCCCACCACAGGACTTGTAGCAAGCTTGTAATTTATCTGAAGTCCATCCAGGGGCTCAGCGGACGGAAGATGAGGGCAGCTCAGAGCCACGCATGTTTCACATATTTCCGTCTCTGCTCTGGTTTGGAAAGCTGAGATTTTCAAGAGCTGTCTCCTTCTGTCCTCAGCCCTGAGTCACTGTGCCCTGCCGGCCCCTTGCCCTTTGGGGACGCACAAATGCTGTTTATCAGCTCAATCTGAGACCCGCGAGGACTTGGCCTTTAAACCTATGTAGATGTTTCTCAGCAGCCAGGACTGTTCATCCTCCCATTCCTGGGCCTCCAGGTACAGCTGCCCACTGTCCCGGGCCACCTCTCCGTTGCAACCCTCAGGCCACTGCCTCCTCATGCCGCAGGGCAGGATGCTCAGAGGAGGGCTGTGCCCTGTCGTACCCTTGACCCCTCAATAAGCCTCCAGAGATGTTCAGCCAAAACTTGTTGACCATGAGCTGGGTGTGGTGGTGCACGCCTGTAATCCCAGCACTCATGAGGCTGAAGCAGGAGGATTTCTGTGAGTTTGAGGTCAGCCTAGGCTACACAGTGGGTCCAAGGCCAACCTGAACTACATAGGGAGGCTCCTGTCTCAAACAAAACAAAACAGTTTGTTGAATGACAGGTTTTTTTTTTTATTATTATTATTGTTGTTGTTATTTGGGGTTTTTTGAGAAGGGGTCACAATATGTAGTTCAGGCTGGCCTTGAACTCACACTGATCCTCCTGCCTCAGCCTCCCAAAGGCAGGCATTATAGGCACATGGCACCACACCCAGCTGAATTTGAGTTTTTAAAATCATGTGTAGCTCAGAGGTAGAGTGCTTGCCTAGCATGTGCAAGGCCCTGGGTTCCCTGCCTAGCACTGCAAAGAAATAAATGAATAATAAACTCTAGAGTTTTAGTTGGGGAAGATCAAATTCTGGATTTGGGTGGTGGTGACGACCACACAGCTGTGTGAATGTCCCTGGTACCACCGCATGGTGCCTGACGAAGACAGTGAATTTACTGTTATGTGCATTTTGCTGAATACAGATTTTATTTTTAATTTAATTTATTTTGGTGTGTGACAAGGTCTCACTACGTAGTTCAGGCTGGCCTTGAACTTGCAACAGTCCTCTTGCTTCAGCTCTTGCATTGGGATCACAGGCATGGACCACAACAACCTACTATTGGATACAAAAAACTGAGCTCCCTGTGGAGATGCTCAGGAGTGTTAGCAGGTGATCCGGATATGGAAGACCCTCCCTGGATTTTCCAAGGGAAACCTGTGGCTATTACCTGCCCAACACATGCCCCACGCCTCTCTTTCCTTGTCCTTTGTCACCTTCTTATTGATCTTGGTGGCCCCCACCAAGTCCCTTGCAGAGCTGAAATCATAAGAAGAGCAAGCAAGGCCACTGGCAGAGGCCAGAGCCTGAGCAGGTTGTGGGGTGTGCGTGCGGCAGTCTGCGCAGTACTGATAGGGACTTCCTGTGGTCCCTGCTTCAGATTCAAGCTGCCTGGGGACCTGGGACTGTACCTTCTGGAGGGGACCTGGCTAATAGGCCTGGAAGACCCACTGTCCGCTTCAATAAGGTTTAGGTTGAGGAAGGGTGAAGGACCCGCCCCCAATCTGAGCCCACCAATCAGAAAAGGCGGCTGTTTTCAAGCCTTCATTTGAATCTGGTACCTTTCACAGAACCAATCAGAGGATGCTCTTTTCAATCCTTATTTGCATGTGGCCAAAACCAATCAAAAGACGCTGTTCCTGGTCCTTCATTTACATATGGCAGGAAACCAAGGGAGTCTTTCCACAGGGGCTTTACCTGCATCTGCGCCAGGCCAAGTGAGTTTCTGGCAGGAGAATTGTCCCGGTGCTTCAGCTGCACGGGAGGAAAGCCAACGCAGGGATTCTGGATAGAAAAGCCCCCTTTCCCTATCCTCCAGCCACTGTGTGCCTTTTCACCACCCACTCTCACTCTACAGAGCTTATCTCTTTTCCACCTTCAATAAAAGATTTTCCACTGGTACTGGTCTCTTGGTCCTTCTTTTCAGCCCTGGCCTTCCTTCCAGCCGTCACACCTCAGTGAGGGGAGTCTATAAAGGGAAACTACAAAGAAGCCTGAGCGTCCCTCTGTCCAGTAACAGGTTGTGTAGGACTATCAGGGCAGGTTTTGAAGCATGTAAGGACAGCTTCCTCTGTCTTCCTGTCTTGAATAAAGATGTGATGCCAGGAGTTGAAGCAGCTTTCTTGTAGTCATGAGGTTAAAGCCAAGCAAGCAGGGAGATGCAAGCTCCACTCTCCTAGAGCTGCTAGAATAACATCAGTATCTTGTTATGGTAGAGAAATGAGCCCATGTTTATTTTGCCTCTCTTGGTCAGGTTTTCTGTTACTTGCAGCTGAGCAAAACAATTACCAAAACCCAGTACAAAACCATGACTTCAGTTGGTTCCTGCTGTGCCTCTGGCCCCTCCTGTGCTCTCCAAGCCCATAACCATTGGTGCTGGGACCCCAGCCCAGCAGCCGGGGCTTGTCTGTGACCGTGATGAGCTGGCCACATGCCATAGGTGACAGTGCCTCTGTGTGCTCCCAGCCTGGCCTTTGTGCTCCCAGCAACCTAATTTGCTTCCAAGGAAAGCACCACCATTCGTTCTTCTAGGAGTGAATCCACATCCTTAAAAGCCAAGTCTAGGGGGCACGGATGCCACATTGGGTGTGGGGTCTCCTGGAAAGAATGTGAGATGTTTGCCAAAGGGAAGACAAAGGGGTGCACTAGGGACCCTGAGGCTGAGGTGGTTTCAATCCGAGGTGGAAGGGCCAAGTTGGGGGCTTTCCTAGGAACTTTCTGCCTTCTGTTACACTGATTGATTGATTCACTGATTGTGGTGCTGGGGATCAAACTCAGGACCCTCACACTGAGCTCCATCCTTAGCTCTTTTTGGGCTGGAGGTATATGGCTCAGCGGCACAGAGCCTGCCTGGCAAGTGCAAGGTCCTGAGTTTAATTCCTGGCACACACACACACACACACACACACACACACACACACAGAATAGATCATCCTTTTTGAGACAGGGTCTTGCTAAATCTCAACGGCCCAAGGCCGGGTGTGATGGCTCATGCCTATAATCCCAGCACCTGGGAGGCCAAGGCAGGAGGATCACTGCAAGTTTGAGGCCAACCTGAACTTCACAGCAAAAGCCTGTCGCAAAACACAAAAAACAAATACAAAAAACCAAGTCTAAGTTGCCCAGGCTGAGCTTGAGCTTTCGACCCTCCTGCCTCAGCCTCCTAGAGTACGGGGATAACAGGCATACACTATCGCACCTGGACTTTTTCACAGTTGATATTTGCCTGTTGGGTGAATAGGACAGGCTTGTGGTTTGTAGTTGACCAGGCCAGCGAGGCGGTGAGAGGGTGGCACCTGCTCTGGCCGCACACCAAGTCTGTGTCCTGCAATCCAGCCACCTTCCCAGAACTGCCAGCCTGTTCCCTCAGACCTCCACCTTGGGGAGCGGTCCTTTGTGGCTTTATGGAGTAGCTGCATTGCACTCAGCCAAGCTAGGGTGAGGTCTGCCTTAGCTCAGACCACCATGACAAACCGGCAGAGTCGGGACGCTCCACACTGACATCGAACTCTCGAAGACCCGGCGATGGGATGGCCCATGATCCAGGTGCCAGCTGATTCAGGCCCCACCCTTATGACCTCACCTGCACCCTTCATCCCCAAGTAGTCACTCTGGGCCAGCACACAAGTCTTGGGGTGCAGTTCAGTGCATAACAAGGTCTGTGGAATAGGGCAGACTGTCCTTGGCTGGCTTGGTCCTTGCTTTAGGATGTCTAGAGATTAAAACCAAAGTATGCTTTTGCAGGAAGACAGCTTGCATTGCACAGTTATAGCTGCACAGGAAAGGCCTCTGCTCGGGTGGCTGGAGGGGGCACACTGACACAGGGGTGCAGACTGGCCATCTGCAAAGTGGGCTGGGGTCGCGGGTCATCGTCTCAGTCCTGCTGTCGCGGCTCTGGAGTCTGCACGGCCAGGGATGCTTCTGTCCCAGGAAGCACAGCTCTGTCTGCGGGGGGTCTCGCCCAAGTGGACTGCACCTCTCCTGGCATCCAGGTGACCACAGGCTCAGGACAATGGCTGGGGACTTCCGGGCAGAGTTGGACATCCCTGCAAACCCCCACCCCCAGGTCTGCAATCTCGAAGGGGATGCGATCCTGTAAATTCACGGCTGATCAGCCCTGTCCCGCAGACAGGCTCCCGTCAGTGGTCAGCACAGCCAATTCTAAATCACTGACGTTCTTTTTCATTTTATTTTTATTTACTTATTTATTTTTGAGACAGGGTCTCGCTATACAGTTCAGGCTGGCCATGACCTCACTATGTAGCCCAGGCTGGCCTCAAACTCTATGTGATCCTCTTGCCTCAGCCTCCTGAGTGCTGGGATTACAGGCATGTGCCACCATGCCCGGTTTCTCTTTTAATTTTTAAAATTCCTTTTTGTCTGCTCTTCAGAACAGAAAGATTTCTAGGGCAATGTCTTCAAGTTTATTAATATTTTCTTCTGCAGTGTCTAATCTGTTGTTAATCCTATCTACTGTTTTTGTTTTGTTTTGTTTTGTTTTTCCAGTACTGGGAATCAAATACACAACCTCACTCTTGCCAGGCAGGCGCTGTGCCACTGAGCTAAATCCCCAGCCCCATTCCCATCTACTGTTAATTCCAGGCATTGTTATCATCTCTAGAAGTTCAAATTGAATTTTGATATCTTCTGTGACCTAATCCTGATAGTCAACTTCATTGGATTAAGAAACACGCACAGGGGCCAGGGATGTAGCTCAGCGGTACAAGTGCCTGCCTGGCAAGCGCAAGGTCCCAAGTTCGATTCCTGATACAAAAAAAAACACCCCCAGGCTGGGCATGGTGATGCACTCCTGTAATCCCAGCACTTGGGAGGCTGAGGCAGGAGGATCATTGGGAGTTCAAGACCAGCCTGGGCTACAAAGTGAGCTCAAGGCCAGCCTGAACTGCATAGTGAGACCCTGTCTCAAAAAGACAAGAAAGAAAAAGAAAGAAAGGAAGAAAGGAAGAAAGAAAGAAAGAAAGAAAGAAAGAAAGAAAGAAAGAAAGAAAGAAAGAAAGAAAGAAAGAAGAAAGAAAGAAAGGCCCCCAGATTAGTAGAGCAGCTCTTGGGTGTGTCTGGGTGGGTCACGGAGGTGTGGCCATGGGACTATACGTCATCCCTCCCCTTCCTCTGGGGTGCTGTTCCCTGGCTCTGCTTCCCAGCCACCATGAACCGAGAAGCTCTGCTCCACCTGCCCTCCACCATGATGCACCAGCCTTGGAACCAGCTGACCATGGACTGAATCTCCCAAACCGTGAGCCGCGTCAAACCTCTGCTCCTTTGACTTGTGTGTAGGGTATCTAACGCGGCAACAGGGAAGCTGATGAATACATCTCCCATGTCTTTCAGGGGTGAGAGATGCTGAGATTGAACCCAGAAGCTTCAAGCCTCACTCATACTAAACATGTGCTTTGCCCCAAGCCCCCGCGTAACCTTTTAGATACACAGAACGCAGTGAATAACTGTTTTCTGCCCCTGTTGGCACTATTCTCAGCTGTGTGTGTCCTGGGCAGGTCCCTCTGACCCTTCCCCAAGTTGAGCAGCTTCCTCACACCTGTGTGGACCAGCGTTTGGTGCAGCGCTGGGGAGAAACCCCTGGATCCTCTCTTCTCAGTTGTCCAACTCTAGCCACTGTGCTGACCTGGATGCCCCACTGCCCTCAGCTCGGGGAGTCTGCTGGGCCCCATCTGAGTCCCCTTCCTGCTCCGTGGTCTGGGAACTCTTGAGGCAGTGACTTGGGCCAGTCCTGGGCTCAACCTCATTTTTCCCTGTCTCTGGGGGATTAGTATCCTTAATGGCCTGGAGTCCAGAGCCATGAAAACAATTATTTCTTATGCTTTGAGTTTGTTTTGGTTATTTCAGACAGGAGGCTGGAGGGAAATGGGTCCTGGCGGTGCTGTCCCGGCCAGAAGTGGAAGTCACAGCTAGTGAACACTGAAAGCTATTTCAAAACGGCACGCCCTCTGTCAAGTCAGACCCTGACATATCTCCGAAGCTGCCAGAGGGTGCAGGGGGATAAAGCGGAGGTTTGAGCATGGACGGGATATTTTCCAGCTGCCTTTCTTGCTACAGAACAGCCATGTCCTTAGGAGCACGTCCCTGTCACAGACCAGGAAAGGCTTGGCATTCCAGTGCAGGACTTGGCCCTCTAGAGGGCAGCCCCCAACTTCCGGGCTTCCCTCTACAAAGAATTTTTAGTGTGAGGAGACTGGGTTTTCTTTGTTTTGTTTTCTGAGACAGGGTCTCTATGCAGTTCAGGCTGGCCTTGAACTCACTTTGTAGCCCAAGGCTGGTCTCGAACTCGCAACGATCCTCCTGCCTCAGCCTCCCGAGTGCTGGGATTACAGCCCTGTGCTACCACATCTGGCTGAGCCTGAGTTTTCTAATCCTGCCTCCTTTTAAATTTTGGACCTGATTGGAAGGGACACTAAGCATGAAGCCCCAGCATAGGAATTCTAGTTCCACAAGGACTGTTTGTCAGACATCCGCTATATGGACTAACACAGCAGCACCTCGGCTCAGCGACTTAACTTGCTCTGTGATTTTGGAAAAGATGGCCATGGTTGTGCTTGTCCTCCCACGCAGAGTTTGCAAACAAAAGCAAAATTGTGCCAAATGTTTGTGTTTGTGAACCAGATTGTTTGCCAGCGAAAGTGCTCACGAGCTGAGGTATCACTGCAGTAACACAGAAGCTTCATAAAGCCTTTTAAAAAAAACATAAGCACAATAAATTGTGTGTGGGTTGAAACATGCATCATTAAATTAACCACTGCAACCATTTTAACACACACAGTTCCGGAGTTTTAAGCACACAGTGTTACCCAGCATCACCAATATCTACGTACAGAACTTTTCCATCGCCCCAAATGGAAACATGGAACCCTGACGAGTCCCAGGCCCCTTCCTCGAAGCTCCTGGCAGGTCTTATTCTGCTTTCTGTCAGGATTTGGCTATTCTGGACACTTCACATAACCAGAATTGTATGTACATGTCCTTTGGCTTCTGACTTTTTCGCTCAGCATGTTTTCCGGATTCATCCATGTTGCGACTGGGCCAGAACTTCATTTCCTTCACAGCTGAATAACATTCCATTGTCTGAGCAGAGCACGGTTTGTTCATCTTCACAGCTTCTCTATGTATGGTACAGCATGCATCAGAACTCCACCCTTGTTTAGGGTTGAGTAATACTTCACTGTATGGATATACCATGTTCTGTTTATCCATTCACTGGTTGATGAACCTTTGGGTGTTTCCATTTGTGTATGTGTGATACTGGAGATAGAACCCAGGGCCTCATACATGCTAAGCAAATGCTCTAGCACAGAGCTAGATGCCAAGCCCTTTTCGTTTTTTATTTTGACACAGGGCCTCACTAAGTTGCCTGGGCTGGCCTGGAGCTTTCAACCCTCTTGCCTCGGACTCCTGAGTAGCTGGGATTACAGCATGCACCACCACACCTGGCTGTGTGGTATCCGCCTTTTGGCTAGCATGAATAATGCTCATTTCTCTTGGGTACATGTGGAGTTGCTGGCTCACATAGTAACTGTGTGTTTAATAGATGCAGCCATGGCCTGACTGTTTTCCTAGCAGCTGCACATCTTACCCCCCATTAGCTGGGTCTGAAGGTCCAGATTCTTCCCTGGTTTACGATTTTTAGCCCCACCCTGTAACACCTGCTCTGGTGGGCTGAAGGGACCCCTTGCTGTGGCTTTCATTTGCATTTCCCTGGTGACTCACCCCAGCGGCTTCCATGTGCCCATTGTTCACATATCTACCTGGGGGAAATGTCTGTCCAAGTGCTTTTTCAGTTTTAAAGTTAGGTCGATGGCTTTTATCCAGGAATTGAGAGCATCTGGCAGATATTTAATTTTCTTTCATTCTGTGAGATATTTTTCATTTTCTTGATAGTGTCTCTTTTTTTTTTTGAGCTGAGGTCTCGCTATGCAGTTCAGGCTGGCCTCAAACTCGTGGTGATCCTCCTGCCTCAGCCTCCTGAGTGCTGGGATTTCAGGGTTGCACCACTATGCCCGACCCCCTTTCTCTTTTGCTCCCTACCTTACAATGAAGTGAGCAGCTTGTTTCATCACATGCTCCAGCCAAGATGAACTGCCTGGCCACAGAGCAATGGGGTCCAACCATCATGGACTGAACCTCCCAAACTGAGCTCCAATTTTTTCTCCTTATAAACTGATTGTTTGGGGTATTTTGTTATAGTATTGCAAAGGTGATTTACACAAAGTTTAATTTATCTAGTTTAGGGGCTGGGGATTTAGCTCAGCGGCAAAAGCGCCTGCCTGGCAAGTGCAAGGTCGTGAGTTCGGTTCCCGGTACCGGAGAAAACCAAAAAAAAAAAAAAAAAAAATTTTATCTAGTTTATTTATTTATGTCTGATTTTTTGAGGCAGAGTCTATATAGCCCAAGCTGGGCTGGAACTCTTGGCAATCCTCCTGCCCCAGCCTCCTAAATGATGGGATTACAAGCATGGACCACCATGCCCAGCTATTTCTTTTTTATAAAGCCTCTGAGCACAATTGTTGTTGTTGTTTTTGAGGCAGGGTCTTACTATGTAGTTCATGCTGGCCTTGAACTCACTATGTAGCTAGGTGATCCTCCTGCCTCAGCCTCCCAAGTGCTGGGATCACAGGTGTGGACCACTATGCTTGGCTGAACAGTTTTTAAATTTATAAATTAGGCCAGGCATGGCGGCACACGCCTGTAATCCCAACACTCAGGAGGCTGAGGCAGGAGTACTACGAGTTTGAGGCCAGCCTGCGTTACAAAGTGAGTTCAAGGCCCACCTGAACTGCAGAGCAAGACCCTGTCTCAAAAAGACAAAACAAAAATTATAAATTAGTTATTATGTTTTCAACATAGAATACAAAAAACAGTACCTGCAGGTTCCACACGATCACTCAGCTTGGAACGGGAACGGCTGTGGCTGAACACCCACCCCAGGAGGAGGCACCCCCCCCCCCGCGGAGGCCCATTTCTGCTTCTGCCCCTGGACTCCCCGCTTCTTGTTCCCCTGCAGTCTCCCTCCCCTCGCTGCCCCTCGCGGCATCTCCAGTGCCTGCCCCTCTTCACCCTCTTTGAGCAGTACTGTACTGTAGCCAAGCCCTCCCGCTCGAAAGTCTGTGGTTCCTGCCAGCACCCTGTCTACGCTTCTGTACTGCCTAACAGTAGGGTCTCCCCGGAATGTACCTGAGTTGTACCTCTCGGCCCAGGTTTGAAAACCTTTGGGGGCTTCTCGTTTCCTGCTGGAATCCCTGGGTTCCTCTCCTGGGCATGACTTCCAGTTAGGGAAGGGTTGCAGCCTCTTGAGGAATCCCAAACTTAAGCCTGCAATAAGCGGAGATGACGCTAATGTGGTTATGCTCAGCACCAGCAGCAAGAGCTGTGTCTTAGTCACTTTCCTCTTTGCTAGGGTGAAATGTCCGACCTTTGCCACTTACAGAAGGAGAGGTTCATTTTGGCTGGTGGTCTATAGAGGGTTCAGCACCTGGTCAGCGGCTCCAAGGCAGGGCAGCTGGGCAGAGGGGCCTGGCGGAGGAAAAGCTGCTCACCTCATGGTGCACAGGAAGCAGCGCGTAAAGGGAGGAGCTACGGGGGAAGATAGACCAGGCCAGGCCACGCCCCCAGTGACACCTCCTCCAATCAGGCCCCGCCTCCTAGCAGCGAGTTAGCGATGGGTCCCCAGGGCCAATCACCTTCCCAGAGCGCTGCTGATGCGTGCAGGAGGCTTTGGGGGAAAGCCCAGATCTGAACCATAACAAGCTGGTACCAGAAGGAAGGAACAGCTCTGACAACGCTGACCATGAGGTTCTCCTGGTACCCCAAACGGTCCCTCCTGCTGTCACCTTCCACTCTCGAAAACAACCACCTCTCCTGATGCTCCGGTCTTTCCAGCAGGTGAAATCGTGATTATCGTGTGGCTTTGGGGATGGGCACTTCCTGTCTCTTCCGCTGTGGAGGCAGGGAGTGAAATGTCTTCCTTCTTCTTCCCCTGCCTCTCCGTGCCGGTCACTGAACCTAGGAAGTGCTGTGTTTCGGCCCCAGCAACCCCCTTTGTGCGGTACTGGGGATAACCACAGTTTATTTATTTGTTTATTTTTTTGAGACAGTGTCTTGCTAAGTTTCTAAATTACCCGGGCTGGACCTGAACTTGTCTCCTTGTGCCCTCAGACTCCCAGAGTGCTGGGATTATAGTTGTGACTCTCCACAGTCAGCTCCTTTTTATTTTGAGACAGGGTCTGGCTAAACTGCTGAATTGCCCAGACTGGGCTCTAACTTGCTACCTTCTTGCCTCAGCCTCCTAAGCAGCTGGAACTGTAGGTGTGCACCAACCATTCGTTCTCCTACCCACAACGACCTCTTAGATGCCTTTCTGTCATAAATGATTCCCTCTCAAAGAGACCTGGCTGCACCGGACTGCGCACCTTGGCGCGGGGCTCTCAGAGACCAGTGAGGGTTTTTGCTGATGTCAGTTTTGTAGGCAGACCCAGCCTGGCTCCTGGGTCTCCGTACTTTGTCATCTCAAGGTGGGGGAGACCCTCGTTTCAGAGGAAACACGTGCCCATGCCCACCCCCAAAACAGGTGGCACTTACCCCACCAGGGGGCCACTGTGATCCAAACCAAGGGTGTGGGAGGCTGTGAATAAAAAAGGAAGGTCAAGAACAAAAAACCATCTGAGGGCCGGGGATACAGCTCAGCAGCACAACCCCTGGCAAGTGTGAGGTCATGAGTTTGATTCTTGGTACAAAAAAAAAAAAAAAGAACTCCATCTGGGAAAGAGACAGTGGCAGAGGCCAGCAGCGTATGGACCAGCCTCTTGTGAATTGGGCTGAGGAGCTGGTGGCAGCTGGACACCCTCTGTCTGCTGAATAGAAGCAAATGATTTGTTGATGGCTGGGTGGAGGAGGCAGAAATGTACGGGTCCCAGCTTTCTCAGTGATACTGTGTCCCAGGTCCCTTGAAAAATGAACTTTCCTCCCAGCATGGCTGTCCTGTCCTGTCGGCCACTGGGCATGCTCCTCGGGTGGGGACTGCCCTGGAGGTTTGTCCCTCCTTCCAGCCCTCTCCCCTCTGCGTCCTGGGTAACAGAGCTCCGGTTCTCCTTGGCATCCGGGGGCCCCCTGGCACCTCCCTGGGGAGACTGTCTTGGTTTCCTCGCTCCTCCCCTCACCCCTCTGGGATGCGCAGGCTCCTGTCCCTTCTGCCCAGCTGGCCTCACCCGGAGGCCACACCTGCATGGCCAGCTGCACCCCTGTCCTCACAGCTGGATGCTGCAAAGGCCCCTGAAGCTCCGGGTTGCAAGATGAACTCGGGATCCAGGGGCATGGGAAGCTCCCAACGCAGAGATCACCCACCCCCAGCCCCTCACCTCCCCTTGTCCCCAGCCCCGGCGCAAGGGGACGCGGTCCCTCCGCTCCTTCCTCTCTCCGTGAACCCCCGGCTCCCGTGCTTCTTCAGGCGACCCCAGAGCCACTGAAATCCTTTCCTTGGATCCTGATGCCTGGGATTTAAGGAAGGCCTGAGCGCCATGAGCTGAGGTGCAGACTGCCTCACAAGTTTGGGGGGCAAAGAACAGATGTCCCTGGCTGGGCCTCTGCGCCGCTGGACTCGCTCTGGGGCTTTCTTGGAATCGGACGCGGTCGGCTGTAGGCTAGCTCCCCAAGCCACCCTTTCCCTGCCCCTCTCCCCTGCAAGCGCCCTGCCTGGAGGGCTCGGGAAACCCTGCTACCTTTAGGACCTGGAGGATCCGGGTGGGGGGTCACCCTCCCCGCCCCCTGCGAAGCAGGCACCGGAACTGCTCTAATGGGAACCAGGCGACCGCGCTCCGGGAGGGCTGTGGCCACGGGTGGGATTCCTTCCCGAGCCCCTGGGGGACCTCGGGGGCGCAGGGGTGAGGAAGTGGGGGGTGGGAAGATGGAGGGGTAAGCCTAACCACCCGAAACCGCACAGACGCCCTCCATCCCGCTTGTACCCAGTCCCCCACTCCCCGCCCCGGCCCGTCCTCCCTGGAAGGACTTCGGGAGAAGTCAGGGTGCGCGCGTGACTTCCCAGCGACAGTGGAGTCGGAGCTGCCCAGCGGCTCCCTTCCCCAGGGGGACCATCCCCAGACGTCCGCACCCTCCATCAGCCCCAGCCGCCCTGTCCCGGCCTGGGCGCTGGGCACGCAGGCTGCGGGAGGCGCGGCCGGCAGCTGGAGCTGTCCCGAGCGCGGAGGG
>NW_004955491.1:5759573-5765469 GCF_000276665.1 Chinchilla lanigera | reverse complement strand
CGCCGCGCGCACCCCGGGGCGCCCCTGTCTAGCACGGCCCGGAGGATGGGGGGCGGCGGGTCGGCCCTGAGGGTCTGCGCCGACCACCGCGGGGGCATCAACTGGCTGAGCCTGAGCCCCGACGGGCAGCGCCTGCTGACGGGCAGCGAGGACGGCACGGCCCGGCTCTGGAGCACCGCGGACGGCCAGTGCTGCGCGCTCCTGCGAGGTACCCGCCGCGCGCCCCTCCCGCCCTCTTCTCCCCCGGAGCCCTGGGCCGGGCCCTGGAGCCCAGCAATCCCGCCCGCCGACCGCTTCCCGGAGTCCCGCGCTGCCCCTCGAGGCACCCGGGGGAGCGCCCGGTCCCTTTGTGCCCGGGGCGCGGCGGGAGGAGGAAGAGACGGGGAGCCCGGGCTGGGATGGACGCTGGGGGTCAGGTGGGGGGGCGTGCGGCGTCTGTCGCGGAGGCAAGGTCATTTGTCAACTGGCTGCGTAAGATCATTACCACGACGACAATTTTAGCACATTTGAAGAAGTGGAACCTAAACTCCTTCGAAGCAAACCTTCCCTGTGGCTCTTTGACCTGTGGCCGACATTTCCTGTTTGGGTCCATAGGGAACAGAGGGAAGGAGAGGAACTTGTGGGGGGTGTGCCGCGGCCAGTGAGACCTTTTACTATGTTTCCCTACATTCAGACGAGGAACTGAGGCGCAGGGATCCTAACCTGATCAGGCTGCAGCCCGGGAGTAGAGGGTACACTGGAAATTTGACCTCGCTCCGCCGTCTCCACCCAGCACCCCCTCCCCAGCCTTCTGCCAGCTTCATCTCAGCCGCCGCTTAAGCCCGCGGTGCTGGTGGGATCAGTCTGTGACCTCTTCCGTGCGTTTGAGGAGCAGACGAAACCATCGAGTGTCACAGGGTGACGGGAGCCACGCGAAGCCGTTGTCCACGTGGACACCTGTAGATTTATATTTTCGTTCGCATTCTGTGGACAGCGCGGGTCCCCCGGGTGGATCCAGCCCTGGCGGAGACAGCTCTTTCTCTGGACGCTGGCTTTTCTGCCTGAATTGGCAAATCCTGGTGACCGCGCCCAGCCCTTCCAGCTGAGACAGAATGTTGACCTCAGCAGCGGCTGATCGGGTTGCTGTTGCATTCAGCAGAACTAGTGAAGGTCGATGTCTCAGAGCCCCGTGGGGATGGATTGGTGTTACTGGTCCCTTGAGAACGGGGCTGGATGGTGGAGAGCCGGCCACAAATAACACACGCTCTTCCCAGCCTCCCGAACAGCCCCCGGCCCCGACAGGCAGCCACCTAGAGCCGAGCTCTGCTGGCGTCTTTCAGGGCTGGAGTGGGTCTCACAAGTGCAGACCCTCCGGGCTCCAGGGATCCCCTGTGAGCAGAACCCTAAAGCAGCATTTGGAAGAGGCTTTCGGGGGGCGCTGATGCACAGCCAGCCCTGGGAGCTGCGGGGTTCCTGTGGGAGCCTCTCCCACTTACGCTGTATCTGGCCCAGGCTGGTCCTCCTTGGTGGGCCCTGGCTTGTGCCTGGGTAGCCCGAGCACACCAGGGCAATGTGTCTGCCATCCGGGACTCCTTCACACTATTTTGGTGGCTGTCACAGCTGCCTGTCCACTTAAGGCGGTGACGCCTGGGGTGCTGGCCTCCTGTGAGGGCCCTCCCGATTCCCACGGAAATGTGCTGAAGAGCCGCTTGCTGTTTGTACCAGGATTGATTCTGTGCTTACAGAGGCTGGTACTTCACAGCTTTCAAGGACAGAGAGGACGGAGCAACCCTTTCTGAGCTGGACATCCTGCTTAGGGACTGAACTTGCAGGAAGTGCCGTGGGTGTGTGCCGGTCCTTTCATGTGCTCCCTTCCCAAAGCAAGGTCTTGCTAACTCCCTGCTCCTGGAGAGCTTTTCTGTCCCCGTTAAATATCGGTAAGATGTCTTCACGTTGATTTCGTACCGTACACCCGATACATGCATGTCTCTGCATCTTTGTGGTGGGGTTAATCCCCTCTGTCCTGGGGCAGATGTGACCCACATCAGAGGCATAGACTTACTTACCAACACAAATCATCCTGTTTTCTGGCCCTGGGGGATGGGTGCCAGCCTCCGTGTCCCCTGCGGTGCCCACTGCGGGACTTGTCCAAGGTCACAGGGTTGGTGGATGGCAAACTGGGCTTTGTCCCGCTGTGGCTGCCGCTCGCACTCGGGGCGCAGGGGAAGTTGTGCCCAGGCTGCGCGGAGGAGCCCCGATCCCTAGGCCCTGTGTACAGCTTTCCACTCCTGCGCGAAGCTCCCAGTGAAGGCCGGCTGCTGGCTGAGGCCCGTATTTCGTGGGGAGAGCGGTTGGGGTTGGTGACTCTGCCCAGAGCTTTTCCTGCACACTGCAGTGGAGGCAGAGCAGGGACCAGCAGCTTGGAAGCTTGGGCCAAGGGGTGGGAGGGCTGGAGGCAGGGGACGGGGCAGCCCGCTGTGGAGTGGGGGCCCGCTGGGCAGATGGATGCTCTGGGGGCCCTGGGACAGCTGTGGGATTGTCACGGGGTGCCAAGGATCCGCTCCACTTACTTAAGAATGGGCTTTCAGATGCAGCTGTGAGCTCCCTGCAGAAAAGAAGGCTTAATTACCAGTTATTCAGTAAAGAGAACTGCGTGGCCTGTAATTCCCCAGAGGCTGGGACAGCTGTGCCCCTGCACGGCAAGGGTCAGGCACTGCCCGGAGCGGTTCCATGCCCGCCGTCCTGTACGCAGGGTGATTGAAACATGAGGCATGTTTACATTTTAGAAAATTACTGCAGTGAAAGACTGGGAATCTCATTCTGCGGGTCGCTGAGACCGGCAGGTTCCCTCCAGGGCCAGGGCCTGTTCTGTGCACTTTCAGTTCAGCCGGGGGCTCAGGCTCAGGGTCCCAGCGCACTGTGGCTGCCCCAGTACTGCCCTCGGTCTCGTCGTGGTCCCCGAGCCAGGGCTGCGTTCCTACAGGCTCAGGGGATGGGGTGTCCTCAGCTGTCAGGCGTGAGGGTCCCTCCGTGGGCGTCCCCTGAGAAGGCCGTGGCGAGGCTCTCAGCCGTCCTGAGGATGTGCGGGAAGGAGTAGACCCTGTTCCAACATGTGGGTGACAGACGGCTAAGACCAGAGGCCCAAGCCCCAGCTGCGGCCCTTTTCCCGTCCGCCACTTGTTCAGTGCTTCCAGCTGGGTAGCTCAGGTGGGGACTGTGGAGGAGACCGAGGACAGAACCAGCGGGGCTCTCGTCTCTCCCAGGGACAGCGTCCCTGCAGCGCAGAGACGGCTGTGGCAAGAGGGCACCTTTGAGGGCACGGTGACCTTTGCTGGACGCACGGTGAGCCTGAGTGGCCCTCTAGGTTGGAGGGGGTGGAATCCTGCCCTAAGTCTGCCTGCAGCTGCCTCTTTTTGCAGTCTGCCCAGGACTGGGAGGACCAGGAGCAGCGCTTGTGGTCCATGCGGTGGGGACCAGGAACAGGGAGGGTGCGGGACAGGCTGGTGTGGACAGCAGGGTCAGGTGACCAGGACAACTCTTCTGTGTGCTGCAAGGCTCAGGGAGATACCCAAAACATGGGGCCATCCCTGTCACCGTGTGTGCAGTGGATCAAAGCAAGCAGGGCGTGGTGGCACACGCCTATAATCCCAGCACTCAGGAGGCTGAGGCAGGAGGATCTTGGCAAGTTGGAGACAAGTGAGCTCCAGGCCAGCCTGAACTGCATAGCAAGACCCTGTCTCAAAAAGACCAAAAAAAAAAAACAAAACAAAAAAAACAAACAAACAAACAATCAAACAAAAACTCAGCAAAAGTTTAGATCAAAAAATTATTATGATAAAAGATGTTGCCATGAATCCCCTCAAAATCCTCCTCCTTACTCTGAACCCACTGATCCTACCCCCTTACTTTCCCCCCACTGATCCTACCACACTTGCTACTTTCGAAAGCAGTTCTGGAAGTCCTTCCTGATGTCTTCAATGCGCTGTTGTCCTCCAGCGATTCAAGACATTCACCCTCCGTGGCCATTCTGACTCTGGGGAAGAGCCAGGGGGTTCACAAAGCAGATCCAGAGAATAACGTGGACAAGGACACAGTGTCATGCTTTTCCTGGTTCTTTGTTTTGTTTTTCTTTGACACAGCATTTTGCTATGAAGTTCAGGCTGGCCTGAACTTACTCTGTAGCCCAGGCTGGCCTCAAATTTGAGGCGATCCTCCTGCCTCAGCTTCCTGAGTGCTGGGATTATCGGCCTGCTCCACCACACCCAGCCACAGCATCGTGTTTTGATGACCCCGTCTTTCCCCTGGATGGGACTCAGCAGCAGCGTTCACTGTCTGTTTTATCATACTACATAAGACCCCAGGAAAGAGCGTGTCCAGAGCTGCTTCAGAAGGTGGCAAGAACAATGGGATAGTGTGTGCAAAGCGAGGCGGGGTTCATGGCAACGTGTCTTGTACTATAATACATTTTTCACCACACATTTTGATCATACC
Organism: Chinchilla lanigera; assembly: GCF_000276665.1. Lineage (NCBI taxonomy): Eukaryota > Metazoa > Chordata > Mammalia > Rodentia > Chinchillidae > Chinchilla > Chinchilla lanigera. The sequence continues at coordinate 5,760,999 of NW_004955491.1, read as the reverse complement.
TCCCCGCTGTGGGGACAGCTGGCAGCCTTGCTGCTCAGCGCTGGGACCCAGAGAGGGAAAGCTGTCCAAGATGTGCCCCCCTTGGAGGTCAGCCGTGGGCTAGGCCCCAGGGCTGCCTCTCCTGGACAGGGCGGGCGCGCTGTGACCCTGACCCTGCCGCCCGTGGGGCACAGGGAGGGGAAGAGCTGAAGGCTTGGCCGGAGACCGTGGAGCCTCAGTCTGTTCTTTTGAACATAACTGCATTTTATCTGCATTCTTCATCCCTCTGAAAATATTTATTTTCAGTTTTACATTTTTGCTTATTCTGCACAACTCTTAACAGCTGAAGGCCGAGGCACTGTGGTCCCCTGAGGTGTGACGGGCTGCGGGCTCGGGGGCGGTGCCTTCTCTCTCCCTCCGGCTGACCCGTGAGCCTGGGCCTGGCTGCGTGCGGTTCCTCGGGACACAGCTCACGGGTGTCGGGGTCGTGCTGCGCAGTGGCGCCGAGAGGGGGCGCACGTGGCAGGGTCCAGGGCACCGAGCTGCGAGCCCCGCCCCGACCTCACTGAGCGCGCTTTCTGAGGTGGCTGGAGTGCTGGGGAACAGAGGGCGCGGTTCTCGGCCGGGTGGCGGAGGGCAGAAGACGGGAGCATCGGGCCCGCCTGGCTCGGGTTCAGAGATGAGGTTTTGTACGCGGAAAAGCTCGGGGGCTGGGCTGTGGCTCGGTGGTAGAGCGCCCAGCCCTGCAGACCCGAAACGAAATCAAAGCCCTTGACTTCCCCTTGCGTTGCTACTTTTCTCCCAGCCCCCCACGGTGTTTTCAGGTCTGGGGCGCTGCGATCCGTGTTTGTGGCCCTGTTTTCCCTACCTGTGTTTGTGGCCCTGTTTTCCCTACCGGTGTTTCCAGCAGCCCCGGGGCGGCAGCTGCTCTGGCTCCAGGGAGCAGAGGTGTGTCTGTGGCTCGCCAGCCGCTTTTCTCGGTTTAATTTACCGCTCACCCCTGCACTTCACCTTTCTGCCACGCAGGGACAAAACAGCTGGCACAGCTGGGTCAACCTATCGGCCTCCGCCTGCTGTGTCCTCACGTGTCCGTTGGGGAGGTGACTCCAGCAGGCTGCTCGAGCCCAGCCCCCGGCTGGCTGGCCTTCGCATCCTTTGGCTGCCCCCATTCTGGTCCGGGGACCCTGAGGTGGCTCTTCCTTGGGTTCTGCGCCCTGCCCCCCTTCATCACAGTGGCGGCAGGGAGGATGGGGCAGATCTGGTCCCAAAGCAAGAATGTGGACAGCCTTAAAATATTTTATAAACTCCTTGGGATTGGCAAAGATCCTGGCTGTGTTTTCTCCAACACATTTGGCCCTTAACTTTTACACCAACATGCACTTTAAGAGAAACATAATCTGCATTTCTTAGAGTGTTTACTTAATTCCTACATTGTTTTCTTTTTTTT
>NW_004955491.1:5748539-5759473 GCF_000276665.1 Chinchilla lanigera | reverse complement strand
AGCTAAATCCCCAGCCCCCTACATTGTTTTCAGAACAGCCTGGTGTGTACTCTCTAAAAAGACAAAAACTCTTCTCTCTTTTCTTTTCTTTTTTTTTTTTAAATTGGGGGTTTGAGAACCCAAGATACCAAGTTCATCCAAAAGTTGACTAAGGTAATGCCCAGAACAAAAATAAAAGATGCATCCGTTTCACAGAACGTAGGAGATTCTGAAGTCCTTGTTCACCTGACACTAGCCGTCTAAGCGAGATGACGATGGTGATTTTGTACTGAGCTACATCTCTAGCCCTTTTTTGGTAACTTTTTTGTTTTGACACAGAGTCCTACTAAGTTACCAAGTCTGGGCCGGAACTTTCGATCCTCCTGCCTCAGCCTCTCAAGAGTGCTGGGATTACAGGTATCGCCATGACTCCCGGCTAAGATTTAAAATCAGATTAAAGCCCCCACATCTCTGACCTTCAGCAGCCCTGGTTTTGTGGCCACGGTTCCCTTGAGTGAGGTGCTATTGCTTTTAAGTGCTTTTCTTGGTTTAATTTAAGATCAAAAAGTCTTTAAAACAATATCCTTAACACAGTAATACAGCCCACCAGTTACATGAGTGTTCAAATCCAACAGTTTCGTCTTCTGTAAACATAGTTCCGTGGTGGGGATTTAGCTCAGTGGCAAAGCGCCTGCCTGGCAAGCGCAAGGTTGTGAGTTCAGTTCCCAGTACAAGAGAAAAAACCAAAAAAACAAAAAACAAAACAAAACAAAAAAACATAGTTCCAAGATTCCTTTGATTCTTTCGGCTTTCTGGTCTCTGAATTTCTCGAAGATGTACTCTGTGTCAGAAGTTTTTGTCCCGGGTGCGACATCTTTGCCTGGAGCTCAGCCCAACCAGATCGGAGACCCTGAGGGCTTCCAGGGCTGCCTGATCTGATCACATCCCAGGCAAACACTGATCCCCAGTGCCCCGGAGATTAGCAAAAGATACAGCAGCTGCCCTGGAGGGTGGATGGCGGGCAGGGCCAGCTGGATGCCAGGCCGGTGCACCGGCCCTGACCGCGACCCTGACCCTGCGTGGCCCTCGCACTCCGGCCCTGACCTCATTCCCGCGGAGTCCCAACCACGTGGCCCGAGGCTCCCCATGTCCGCAATGTGCAGTCCCCCAACTCAGTGTCCTCGGTGTCCCCTGAAGGTGCCAGGCCAGGTGACCACAGGCCCCTCCTGCTGCCTCTTTCTGGCTGGACTGGGTCCTTGGAAGGTGAGAGACGTCCTCGTGGTCCCCTCTGTCCCGTCCCTATCATGGGAGTACTTGGTACCGGGAAGCCTCTGCCCTGGGTTCTCTCCAGGTGCTGGAGCCACGGTCAGTGTCCCTGGGCAGACTGAGGTGTGGGCAGGCCCCTCTCCGACACCTGGAGGGGACGATCTGTTTGGTGGCCGCCAGCGCCTGTTGGCTTGTGGCCGCTGCAGGTGGGCTTCTCCTTGCAGTTGCGTTTAGAGCCCACCGGGGAGATCCGGGCTCATCTTCCCCCATCAGCACCCTCCACTCAGTCATACCCGGCACGCCCTTTTCGAGGAAGGTGACGCTGACAGTCCCGTAACCTCGCAGGTCCTGACAGCGGCTGTTCTGCCCACCGCTGTGTCTCTGCGTGAGAGAAAAGTTGCCAAGACACAGCATCCAGCAGGTGGTTGCCACTGTGACTCCATCTGCACGATGACCTGTGCCATGGGAATTGTCCCTGTTCCCATTTCAAGTGAGGGACCAGCAGCATGGGGAGAGGTGGCAGAATAAACCCAGGACAGGCAGTACCAGCACCAAGATCTCGCCCAGCCACCACTCCACCGCCTCCATAATGTGGGTTTGCTGAGCTCAAACAGCTCAAAGTTTGTGGAAAACTGAGAGGAGGATCCAGGAATAGTGGCACAGCTGGGTGTGGTGGTGCACGCCTGTAATCCCAGCACTTGGGAGGCTGAGGCAGGAGGATCGTTGCGAGTTCGAGACCAGCCTGGGCTACAAAGTGAGCTTCAGGCCAGCCTGAACTTCATATCGAGACCCTGTCTCAAAAAGACAAAAACAAACAAACAAACAGGAATAGTGGCACACACCTGTAATCTCAGCCCTCAGGAGGCTGAGGCAGGAGGATCACTGTGAGAACAAGCTCAGCCACATAGTAAGTTAAAGGCCACGTGGACTACTTAGTGAGACCCTGCCTCAAAACAACAAACAAAGAGGAAGAAAAAGGAGAAGGTGAAAGAGGGGGAGAAGAAAGGAGAGCGTGGGGGACAGGGAGCCGATGGGTTCAGGAGGACAGGTGAGCACCCTAGCCCAACACTGCCAACTGCTGAGGGCCACCCGTCCTGCACACCCAGCCCCTCTCGCTGCTCTCCTTCCAAATCTTCCCAGAAGGAAGCAGGAGCTACATCGCTCCCAGGGGTCACTCACATGTCCCCCCGCCCGCAGGACACGAGAGCTACGTGACCTTCTGCCAGCTGGAGGATGAGGCGGCCTTCACCTGCAGCGCGGACTGCACCATCCGGAGGTGGGACGTGCGGACGGGCCAGTGTGTGCAGGTGTACCGGGGACACACGTCCATTGTCAACAGGTTGGCCTGGCAGGGTGGGGGGGACTAGGCCTCAGCCAGAGGCGGACAGAGGCCAGAACGGCGGGTCCCCTGGGGAACAGTGGGAAGTAGCACGCAGCGACCCGAGACCCAGGACAGAGGTGTCCGGGGCCCAACCACGTGCTCGGTGCCTGGGGCTGCGTGTGGTGTGGGAGGAGGTGTGGGAATCGGGTGGTACTGCTGTGCAGAGCCTGACACCACGCCTGCTGATGGGGACAGGTTCCCGGGGGGCTGCAGATTGGTGCTCGAGAGTAAACCGAGGGTCCAGAGGAGGAGACTGTCCTGGAGATGCAGTCGAGCGTGTTTTTAAGCCTCCCTTTCCCCGCAGCTGTTGGAAGCACCCTACCCCGCCTTCCGCAGGTGTAGATTTTCCCTTCCTTGTTGAATTTGGGGGGGAGCCGAGACTTGGAAATGCCTCTGCTGACCAGATCACTGAGGCACCCTGCATGACCTTCGATGGTCTCCCCAGGCCCCGAGGGGATGTGCAGGGCAGGGAGCTCTCGCTCAGTGGCCCTCAAAGCCACACTGGTAGAAAGGTCCTGCCTGGGAGGGTGCCCAGGGCTGGGCTGAGCAGGCACGGAGAAGAGGGTGTGCCAAAGCCGGGCTTCCCTGGCTGCTGTGGGGGCTCTGAGCACGCTCGTGGGCAACAGGAACAGACCGGGCGTGGTGGCACACACCTGTAATCCTGGCACTGGGGAGGCTGAGGCAGGAGGATTGCTGGGAGTTCCAGGCCAGCCTGGAGTACTATCACCTGCTTCTCAGAATTAGAAATGGGTGATTCAAGGTAGAAATTTGACTTTACCAGGTTTAGTGTGTAAGGCGCATGCATGCATGCACACAGACACACACACACATACCTTATACGTGTGTGCATGTACCTTTGCACACAAACAGGAGAGAAATGTACTCACAAGTGCACAGCACATGTTACCTATACGTACAACATACAACACACACACGTGAACACATAGTCTCCGCCTGGTGCACTCACGTACACCTATACAAATGCACACGTGCACACACACACACACACACACACACACACACACACTTCCGTCCATGGCAGCCACAGCCCACAGCTCCGGGTACACACACACACGATGAAATACCTGAGCCCTAAGCGCTGGGAGCCAGAGCCCACTCCCTCCCGTCCCCGAGATGGCCAGGCGTTTGAGCTTGGGGGACACTGATCCTTCAGTAGCCTGGCACCCAGTGTCACAGGTTGAGAGGACTCCGCCACCACCCCCACTCCCCAGGGCCTCCCCAGACCATCACCCCATGTTGCAGCACACGTGGGGCTGTGTGTGGTTCCAAGGTAGGGAGCTTGCTCAGCACGCGCAGGCGCTGGGTTCCACCCCGGAACTGCCCTGCATCTCCTGCATGCCCCAGGGAAGAAGCCAGTCAGGGGAGTCCAGGCTCAAGGCCTCCTGGGAGGAGCGGAGGCCGTGAGGGCTGGTGAGGAGGGTCCCCGCCTGGGCCAGTCCTTGCCCCGCACTGGTAGGGGTGCACCCCGTTGCAGCTGCGGCCTGCAGGGCCCGGAGCAGCCTCCTCCCTGGGGTGTGGGGCCTAAGGAGAGCATGAACAGCCTTTGAAGTTCTGTGCTAAAGTTGAATATGCTTGCTGTTTTCCTGGGGAGAAGTTCACAGAGTTCAGTAAAATGAGAAGTCATGAATATTTCCTGCCCAGAAGGCCTGGGCCTGAGGTCAGCCAGCTCCACAAAATCAAGGGACCCTCCTGGCCTCCCACCCAGCCGTTCCCTGGCCCCGGCGGGTCCCAGTCTGGGTTCCCACTGGGGTTGTGACCTGGAGCTGCCGTGTCATCCATGTGGGGGTTGCCGTGGGAGTCGATAGTAGAGTCCCCCCCCCCAGGTTTGCCTCCTGTCCCCTGGGGGACACATTGGAGCCAGTGAGGCGGGAGGGCTCTGGAACTCCTCACCGCACCCCCGGAAATGCCTCTGCCAGCCGGTGGGTCCAAGCTTTTCCCACAGTGGCCAGCTGGTCCCACTTAGCCCTGGAATTTCCCGATTTCCAGTGGAAAGCCCTGTATTCCCAGAAACCTGGGCAGACCGGAAGGGCTGGCTGCCCCACCTGTCCCTTCTGTCCTGTTCTCCCCTTGTCGTACTTACTTTTCTGGTTGCTGACCTGAAATACCCGACACCCAAAGTTGCAGGAGGAGAGCTTTATTCAGCTCACGGTCTGTAGCGGTTTCAGTCCATCGTCGGCTGCTCTGAGGCAGGGCAGCGTGGCAGAGGGCATCGCAGAGGAGAAACAGGCCATGGCAGGCAGGAGCACAGCAGCCTCTTTCGTCCCTCTCGGGTCCGGGGGCCGAGTGCCTGGGTCACTGAGCACTCAGAGTCCAGTCCCAAGGAACAGATTCTCTCGTCCACCGCCACCCTGGAGCTTGGTGTGCCAAAGCTCTCTTCTCGAAGCGGTCTTTCACCTTTCAGCTGAGGCTCAGAAGCTGGAGTCCTGCTGGTCTTTGTGATGCCCTCAGGCCATCTTTTCTGTTGTCTTCTTCCGAAACACTTGGCTTCTTCTTGCTAGTCTTTTCAGCAAACAGTTTCTCCTCTGTTCCATCTTTGCAGGTTGCAACTTTACTGGAGCTTCCTTTCTGGCCAAACTCATAACGTTTTGAATCATTCTGCTGGGCTCTTTGCTCTTGATTCGCAGTATAAATCTGGTTAAAAGCCCCCAACAGTAGCCATGCCACCACCTCAACTTTAGACTGCCTTCAAATTTCTTCTGCAGTGCGGGTGTGGTGGCTTACACCTGTAATCCCAGCACTTGGGAGGCTGAGGCAGGAGGATTGCTGCAAGGTTCGAGGCCAGCCTGGGCTACAAAGTAAGTTCAAGGACAGCCTGAACTCTCTGTCTCAATAAGAAAGAGAGAAAAAAAAAAAAATAAGAGAGAGAGAGAGAGAGAGAAAGAAATTTCTTCTACAAGATTAATTAAATCTGCCATCTTAATCTCAGTCTCAGGCAAAATCTCTGGACTTGAACAAAATACAGACAAAGTTTCTGCCAAGGTATAATATACATTGTCTGGAGTCCAACAGCCAATGCAGTCCTTCTCAGCAGAATTTTCCTGAGCCCGATCTTTACCAGCAGGATTTCTGTCAGCCTTCTGGTCTCCTGAGCTCTGCCCAGAATCTCCTACCGAGAACAGGTTCAGCCATTCCAGGACTGCTTTTTTTAGCCAGAATCCCCAAACTTTTCCAAACTATTCCCACAAGCCAGTTCCAAAGGCTCCCCCTGAACCACATGGTCAGGTACAGTCAGGTCCCACTTCTGACACCAAATTTCTGTCTTAGTTAGTTCTCTTGTTGCTGAGACAAAATACCTGACACCCAAAGTTAAAGGAGGAAAGGTTTATTTGACTCACAGTCCATAGTTGGCTGGCTCCAAGGCAGGGCAGCTTAGTAGCGGGGCCCCACATGGGAGAAACAGTCCATGGCAAGCAGGCAGGTGAGAACATTAACCTCTTTCTGACCCTGCTGGGTCAGGGCCTTGGTCCGTGCTGGGTCTGGGCCTTGGTCCCTGCGGAGTCAGGGCCTTGGTCCCTGCTGGGTCTGGGCCTTGGTCCCTGTGGGGTCTGGGCCTTGGTCCCTGTGGGGTCTGGGCCTTGGTCCCTGCTGGGTCTGGGCCTTGGTCCCTGCTGGGTCTGGGCCTTGGTCCCTGCTGGGTCTCAGTGTTGGTCCCCGCTGCAGTAGGGGCTAGGCCAGCAGGGGCTCAGCATGTGGAGAGGATCCGTCAAGGAGGGGTGCCTGGCAGGGCATCAGGGAAGCCTCCTGGAGGAGGACATTTTGACCTTGACCCCGGAAGGTGAGCGTGGCGGTGGCCAGAGAGCAGGGGCTGTCCCGCTGCAGCGCCCGTGGAATGCTCTGTGCCCTGACCCCGTGCTTTCCCTTCTCACTCCAGGATCCTGGTTACCAACAACCAGCTCTTCAGCGGTTCCTATGACCGCACCGCTCGCGCCTGGGCTGTGGACCAGGAGCAGGTGTCCCGGGAGTTTCGAGGCCACCGCAACTGTGTGCTGACCTTGGCCTACTCTGCCCCCTGGGACCCTTCCTGTGCGGAGGAGGCCGAGGCCGGGGGCCTCCTGGTGACCGGCAGCACAGACGGCACGGCCAAGGTGTGGCAGGTGGCCAGCGGCTGCTGCCACCAGACCCTGCGAGGGCACACGGGCGCCGTGCTGTGCCTGGTGCTGGACCGTCCTGGCCGCACAGCCTTCACAGGCAGCACCGACGCCACCATCCGTGCCTGGGACATCCTGAGCGGGGAGCAGCTGCGGGTGTTCCGCGAGCACCAGGGCTCGGTCATCTGTCTGGAGGTGAGCGCTGCGGGCTGCCTGGGGCCCAGGCGCCCCTGGAGGCCTCCGCGTCTCTGTGCCAGCCGGCTCTGGCTGGGGACAGTGCTCTGGGCAGGGCTGAGAAGGCAGAGCCCCCCCCACCCCCCCCACCCCCTGTCTCTCGCTTCTGGAGACCAGAAGTCAGAGACCAAGGTGTCTGCCGCAGGCCGGCTTCTCCCAAGGCCTGTTCCTGGATGTGGATGCTGGTCACCTGTGCGTGTGTGTGTCCTACTCTGTTTTTATCATGACACCAAGCAGATTGGATTAGGACCATTGTTACGACTTCGTTTCATTATTATTTTTGTTCACGTTTTTATTTGTTTTTTTTGTTTGTTTTTGTCTTTTTGAGACAGGGTCTTGCTGTGCAGTTCAGGCTGGCCTCGAGCTCACTTTGTAGCCCAGGCTGGTCTCGAACTCGCAACGATCCTCCTGCCACAGCCTCCTGAGTGCTGGGATTACAGGCATGCGCCACCACGCCTGGCTTTGTTCGTGGTTTTAAAATGTTATTGGTACATCTTAGATTTACATAGTGATAGCATTCATCACAGGGGATTTGGACCTGCATGTGACATAGCTTGCTGCTTCTTTTCTTCCCAGTGCCCTGCTCTCCCTTCAGCCCTTCTTCACCTCTTTATTTAGAAAAGTTTTCTTTCCACTTTGTCCTTCTATTCTTTTTTCTTTCCTTTCCCTCTTCCCCTCCCTTGTTCTCCTTCTCATTTGAACATTTCCTTCGCATTTCCCAATATCTGTTATACATTTTGGTCCTTATCTATGCTTTTGGTTTCTCACACCAGAGAAACAGTGCAATATTTACACATGTGTCAGATTTATTTCACTTAAGAGTATGGTCTCCAGGTGCACCCATTTACCTAGAAATGTCTCAAGCTTATCCTTTTTTATGGCAGGGTAGTACTCCACTGTATAAAAAAACCACAGCTTCTTGATCCATTCATCAGCTGATATCCATTTGGGCCGTTTCTAAGATTTGCCTATTAAAAACTGTGCTGCTATAAATATGGGTGCGCATGTATCGCTGTGGTTTGATGCTTTCAATTCTTTCAGGAAGATACCCAGAAGGGGAATAGCTGGGTCAAACGGGACCTCTAGTTTTAGTTCTGGGGAATCTCCACGATGATTTCCATAGCGGTTGTGGTTGCACCAGTCTACACTCCCATCAGCAGTGGAGAAGTGTCCTTTTCCCCCACAGCCCCGCCAGCATTTGTTATTGGTTGATTTCTTGAAAGCAGCCATTCTTTCCGGAATGAGATGGAATCTCATTAATGTTTTCATTTGCATTTCTCGAATGACCAGTGATGTTGAACACTTTTTCATATATTTATCTGCTGTTTCTACTTCTTCAGCTGAGAAGAGTCATTTATCTCAGCTGTCCATTTTTGGACTGGGTCTTTAAATTTTGGGGAATATGATTTTTTTTTTTTTTGTTTAGTTCTTTATTCTAGATATTAGTCTTTTGTCTGAGGAACAGCTGGCAAAATTTTTTTTCCCACATTGTGGGTTGTCTTTTCACTCTGTTGGTGGTTTCTTTTGCTAAGCAAAGCTTTTTAATAAGATGAGATCTCAGTTGTTGATTCTTTGTGATAGTTCCTGCGCAGTTGGGCTTTTGTTCTTAAAGTCTTTGCTTACACCAGTGTCTTCAAGAGTTCTACCTATTCTATCTTCCAGAAGATCTAGTGTTTTTGTTTTAATATTCAGATCTTTGATCCATTTTGATTTTAGTTTAGTACATGGTCAAAGATATGAGTCTAGTTTTAATCTTGGCATGTGGAAAGCCAGTTTTTTCAGGACCATTTATTAAAGAGGCTGTTTTTCTTCCAGTGAATGAGTTTGGCCCCTTTGTCAAAGATCAGGGGGCTGAGTGTGTTTGGAGTTGATTCTGCATCTTCTAATCTGTTCCACTGATCCTTGGGCCTGTTTTTTGTCTTTTTTTTTTGCCAGAAACGTGCTGTTTTCATCACAATAGTTTTGTAGTATGATTTCAAGTCAGGGATTATGATGACCCTGCCTTGCCTTTGTTGCCTAGAATTGCCTTTGCTATTCTAGCTCTCTTCTGGTTCCAGGTAAATTTTAGGATTATTTTCTCTAATTCTGTGAAACAAGCTATTGGAGTTTTGATCAGGATTACATTAATTCTGTATAACAATTTTGGGAGTATGGCCAATTTCGCTGTATTGGTTCTTCCTATGAAGAAAAGGGGATATCTTTCCATTCCCTTTTTTTAATTAATTAAGTTTATTGGCACATTTTAGGTATACATAATGATCACATTCATCATAGGGAATTTGTACCTGTACATGATACATCTTGATTCTTTTTCCCTTCCCCTATTGTCCATCTTTCCATTTTCTGATATCCTCTTCAGTCTCTGTTTTCAGAGTACCATAGTTTTCTTTTTTTTTTTTTTTTTTTTGAGACAGAGTCTCACTATGCAGTTCAGGCTGGTCTTGTGCTCACTTTGTAGCCCAGGCTGGTCTCGAACTCGCAAAGATCCTCCTGCCTCAGCCTCCCGAGTGCTGGGATGACAGGCGTGGGCCACCACACCCAGCTAGTCTATTTTTTTTTCTTTTTTGGTACTGGGAATCGAACTCGAGACCTTGCTTTTGCTAGGTAGGCTCTTGAACCACTGAGGTATATCCCCAGCAGAGTACCATAGTTTTCAACATAAAGGTCTTTACTTCTTTTGTCAGATTGATTCCTAGGTATTTCATTTTTGTTTTTTTTTTTTTGGATGCAATTGTGAAAAGTATGGTTTCCCCTAATTTCTCTCTCAGTGAGTTCATTATTTGTGTACAGAAAGGCTATTGGTTTTTGGGTGTTGACTTTGTATCCAGTTATATGACTGAATTTGGTTATTAAATCTAGAAGTCTTTTGGTGGACTTTTGGGGTCTTCTACGTAGAGTGTCATGTCATCTGCAAATAATGATAATTTCACCCTTCCTTTCCAATCCTTATTCCTTTTATTTCTGTCTCTTGTCTAAGTGCTCTGGCTAATGTTTCCAGAACTATATTGAATAAGAGTGGTAGCAGTGGACATCCTTGTCTTGTTCCTGATTTTAGAGTGAAAGCTTTCAGGGTTTTTTTTCTTTCTTTTTTTTGTTGGTGTCGGGAATCGAACTCATGACCTTGTGCTTGCCAGGCAGGTGCAGCACCTATGAGCTACATCGGCGGCAAGCTTCCAGTTTTTGTCTGTTTATTATAATGTTGGCTGTTGGTTTGTCATAGATACCTTTTATCAGATTGAGATAAAGACCTTTTATCCCAGTTTTCTGTAGGGTTTTTATCAGGAATGGGTGTTGGACTTTGTCACATGCTTTTTCTGTATCTATTGAGATGATCATGTGGATTTTGTCCTTGGCTCTGTTGATATGGTGTATTACACTTACTGATTTCCGTATGTTGTACCAACCCTGCGTCTTTGGGATGAATTCTGCGTGGTCATAGTGTATAATCTTCTTGGTGATTTACTGCATTCTGCAAGGTAAGAGCTCTATCACTGAGCCAGAATACTGTATTTGAACAGATCACTCTTCTTTGTGTGTGTGGTGCCGGGTATTGAACTCAGGGCCTCGTACATGCAAGGCAAGAACTCTACTGTTGAGCCACATCCCCAGCCATGATCTGCTGTATTCTGTTTGCAGTACCCTATTGAGGTTCTTTGCATTTCTGTTCATTAGGGAGATGGGCCCGTAGTTCTCATTTTTGGTTGGATCCTTCTCTGGCTTTGGTATCAGGGTAATGCTTCCTTCTAGGAATGAATTTGGGAGTATTGCTTCCCTCTCAATTTTATGAAAGGGTATGAGAAGTAGCAGCATTAGGTCTTCTCTAAATTTCTTGTAGAATTTAGCAGTGAATCTGTCAGGGCCTGGGCTTTTCTTTGTTGGTAGGTTTTAATTACATTTTCAATTTCATTCATTGATATTGGCTTATTTAGAATTTTAATCTTTTTTTTTTTTTTTTTTTTTTTTTT
>NW_004955491.1:5701843-5748419 GCF_000276665.1 Chinchilla lanigera | reverse complement strand
AATGATCCTCCTGCCTCAGCCTCCTGAGTGCTGGGATTACAGGCTTGAACCACCATGCCTGTCTAGAAATTTTAATATCTTCCTAATTCAGCTTTTCTGATTCGTATGTATCTAGGAATCTGTCCATTTGTTCTGTATTTTCCATCTTACTAAAATATAGGTTCTTAAAGTAGGTATTGATGATCTTCTGTATTTCTGCAAGATCTGTTATGATTTCACCCTTTTCATTCCTAATTGCATAGATTTGAGGCTTTTCTTTTTTTGATAAGGTTGGCTAAGGGCTTGGCAATTTTATTTAATCTTTCAAGAAAACAGCTCTTCGATTCATTGATCTTCATACTGTTTTCTTAGTGTCTATTGCATTAATTTCTGCTCTGCTCTTTATAATTTCTTCCCTCATACAAGCTTTGGGCTTGACTTGCTCTTTTTCTAGAAGCTTGAGGTTTGACATTAGGTTGTTTATTTGAGCTCACCTTGTTTTTCTGATAGGAAATTCACCACTATAAATTTCCCTCCTGGGAATGTTTGTCATGGATGGTTTTTATCAGATTGAGATAAAGACCATCTGTTCCAATTTTCTGTAGGATTTTTATCATGAATGGGTGCTGGACATTGTCATATGTTTTTTTCTGGATCTATTGAGATGACCATATGGTTTTTGTCCTTGGTTCTGTTAATTTGGTGTATTACATATATTGATACATAAATTGAACCACCCCTGAATCCTAGGATGAATCCTACTTGGTCATGGTGTATAATCTTCTTGATGATTTGCTGCATTCCATTTGCCAGTATCTTGTTGAGGATTTTTGCATCTACGTTCATTAGGGAGACTGACCTGCAGTTCTCCTTCTTACTTGGGTCCTCCTCAGGTTTTGGTATCAGGGTAATGCTTTTAGGAGTGAATTTGGTAGTATTGCTTCCTTTCAATTTCATTAAAGAGTTTGAGAAGTAATGGTATTATGTCTTCGCTAAATTTTGTAGAATTCAGCAGTGAATCTTCAGGGCCTGGGCTTTTCTTTGCTTGTAGGTTTTTAATTACATCTTTGATTTCATTAACTGATACTGGATTATTTAGGATTTTTATATCTTCTTGATTCAGCTTTGGTAATTCATATGTATCTAGGAATTTGTCCATTTGTTCTACATTTTCCATCTTATTAGAATATGAGCTTTGGGCTTGACTTGCTCTTCTTTTTCTAAAAGTTTGAAGTTCAACACCAAGTTGTTATTTGTGTTTTCTCTGTTTTCCTGATATGAGTATTCAGTGCTATAAATTTCCCTCTTAGTATGGCTTTCATTGTGTCCCATAGGTTCCGGTATGTTGTATTGGCATTATTGTTTAATTGTAGAAACTGTCTAAGTTCTTCCTTAATTTCATCTGTGACCCATTGGTTGTTCAGGAGAGTGTTAATTTCCATGTGGTTTTTTTTTTTTTTTTTTTTTTTTTTTGGTTTTTTTCCAGTACCGGGAATCGAACTCACGACCTTGTGCTTGCCAGGCAGGTGCTGTGCCACTGAGCTAAATCCCCAGCCCAATTTCCATGTGTTCATGAAGTTCTTGTGGGTTTTTTTGCCATCAATTTCCAGTCTTATTTTGCTATGGTCTGATAATATAAATGGGATAATTTGAATTCCTTTGCATTTACTTCAGCATGTTCTGTGAGCTAGTATGTGGTCTGTTTTGGAGAACATCCTATGTGTAGCTGAGAAGAATGTGTATTCTGATGTTGTGGGGTGGAATACCCTGTAGACATCTACTAAGTCCATTCATTCAAAAGTTTGGTTCACCAGCACTTGGGAGCCTGAGGCCAGAGGATTGTTGTGAGTTTGAGGCCAACCTGTGCTATAAAGGCCAGCCTGAACTGCACAGCGAGACCTTGTCTCAAAAAGACAATGAAAAAAAAAATTTTGGTTCAGTTTTGATATTCCTTTGTTGATTTTTTTTGCTCTGATTGATCTTTCTTTTTGTGACAGTGGGGTATTGAGGTCCCCCATTATAATTATATTGGTGCTTATTTGATTTTTCTTGTCTGTTAATATTTGTTTTATATGGTTGGGTGCACTGGTACTTGTTGCATATATATTTATGATTGTTATTTCTTCCTATTGGATTGTTCCCTCTATAAGGATGCAGGGACCTTCTTTGTCTCTCTTAATCAGTCTCGGTTTGAAATTCACTGCTTGCAAATAAAATGGCCCCCCTGCTTTTTTCTGGGTTCCTGTCATGTAATGTATTGTTTTCCATCCTTTGACTTTCAGTCTATGAATTTCTTTTTGAATTAGATGTGTTTTTTGTATCCAGCATACTGTTGGATCTTGCTTCTGGACTCATTTTGTTAAACTGTTTCTTCTGATTGGTGAGTTGAGACCATTTACATTGACGCTTATAACTGATATGAACTGACTAATCCTTGTCATGTTATTTTCCTGTTGTTGGTTCCCTTTTTATCCCTTCTGTTTAATTGCTTGCCTTGCCTGGTGGATTCATTCTGTTAGGGCTTATAGCAGCGTAGTCCTTGTTATCTCTCTCTTTTTTTTTTGTTTTTCTCCGGTACTGGGAACCAAACTCACGAACTTGCGCTTGCCAGGTAGGCGCTTTGCCGCTGAGCTAAATCCCCAGCCACAGTCCTTGTTATCTCTTTCTAGAATGTCCTTCAAAACATTTTGAAATGCTGGCTTTCACGGTCATGAATTTCCTTAGATATTCTTTGTCATGGAAGTATCTTATTTCTTCATCAATTTTCAAAGATAGTTTTATGGGGAACATCAATCTGCATTGGAGGTTGTTTTTTTCTTTTAGGATTTCAATTACTTCAAGCTCTCCTTGGAGTTTGTTTTCTTTTAGGATCTGAATTACTTCAAGCTCTCCTTGATGTGATGGTTTGTGTTAACAAGTCTGATGTGAGCCTGAGGGGCTTTCTTTTATAAGTGACTTGTTTCTGGTCTCTAACAGCTTTTAATATTCTGTTCTTGGGTTGAATTTCTGGAATATTCAGTATTATATGCCTTGGTGTGGATTTTTTTTAATCATGGCTAACTGGAGTTCTTTGTGGTTTTTTTTTTTTGTACTGGGAATAAAACTCAGGACCTTGGGCTTGCCAGGCAGGCACTTGAGCCACTGAGCTATATCCCCAGCCCCTGAGAAATTATATCTGATTGGATTTTTTTTTCTAGAGCCTCATTCATCTGCTTTGTTACTTCTGCTAGTACCGCTGCGGAGAATCCAGGTGGGTGGCTTTTGAATTGGTGCTCTAGACCTCTGGGGGTGCATCTTGCTTAAGTGTCCTCCTTTTATCTTTTCTTTTTTTCTTTTTTTTAGTTTAATTCCTGGTTTGATGCTTGTAAATTGTTTATGGCAAGTAGTTTTATTGCTAGTGTTTGGAACCCTTGGAAATGATTAAATCTCGGCAATGTCTTCCAAGTGTAGCTGGCTTTTGGGTTTTGAGTCTGTTGCAAGATCTTACTCCTTCAATTTATTGGGGATGAGAAGTTGCTGCTTATTGGGCCTAGCCTCTGGTTCTTTGGCACTGGGCTATAGATTTGATTATGACTCTGAAGGTATCTCAGTCTTAGCATACCAGGAAAAAGAACTCATTTGAATAATTATGTCTCTGGCTAACGTGGTGTAATCAGCAATAACAATAGCATCGAGCACTGCCTAGAAAATGACAAACTGTGGTAACTATTGATTTGCTACCTTTAACTGTGTGAACTAGATCTGTGCTTATGTAACAAAATCTACAACAAACCGGAAAACTGTGTACTGTAAACATTGCTGCCATATGGAGATTTTACCCACAGGACTGAAATTTTAAAAGGGATTAGGGGAAAAAATAGATAAATAGAAGAGGAAGAGAGATTAGAACCAAGGCCAGAGGACAAAGGAAGAGTATGAGAACTTTGGGGAACTGGTGAAGAAGATAGAAGAGAAAGAGAGAAGGAAGAAATATAAATAAGAACAGAGCAGAATGACAACCACAAAAAAAAAAAAAAAAAACTGGAAACAATGTTAGCATTCATAGAAAAGCAAAAATAGTCAAGAAAAAAAGAAAACAGAAAACAAAACAAGAAGAAAAAATAAGAAAAAAATTACATCTACTTTAAGGTGTGTCTCTGTTGTCACTGGCAAAGAAATTGGGCAGGCAGAGCCCAGATCCGTGTTGATCACCCCAGCAAGCCAGCTATGGATTTACAGTGCAGTAGTGGATAATCCCAGGAAGCCTGTACCTAGCTCCACTGAAGTTTAGGTCGGTTTCTCACCATGAGGCTAGAACCCAATTTATTTAGCCTGTGACCTTCCGTGTGCCTCCCACCAGCTTGAACTCAGGTCCTTGACCTCTTGCTGACTTGAATTCAGTCAGCCTCACCCTGACACTGGGAGACACTAGATGGAGCTGCCCTGGAGCTGTTCTGAGTTCCAAGCCCAACTGGCCTCTCTCCAAGATGGCTCATTCCAAGATGGCAGACTGCAGTGGCTGGTGAGTTATGTGGGTTCAGACATCCCTCAGGTTGGCCAGTCTCCCTCTCCTGAGGGATGTCTGAACCCAAATAACTCACCAGCCACTGCAGTCTGCTGCTTCCACTGCTCCATTCCACTAGTGCGTTTCTTCATGGAGGCCTCTGGGGTCGCTGGTAGTCATGGTGGGTCTGCAGGTTTGGGCCACCCTTCCCACACAGCGGGTCGGGGCTCAGGGAGAAAGTGCTGCTTGCCACCCCCTTCACTGCGGTCTCTCTTCACTCTCCCTGTCAGCTTCCATGCTCACTTCAGATCCTTGCTGGGTCCTGAGAACCCACTTCCCACCTTCTTCTCTTCATCCCACTCTCCAAGAAGCTGTTTTTGTGCTGTTCATCACTTTGCCGTCTTCCTCTGGAGGCCACCTTCATTTTCTATTAAGTTACCTCTTTATGGGGCTGGGGATTTAGCTCAGCGGCACAGCGCCTGCTTGGCAAGCCCAAGGTCGTGAGTTCGATTCCCAGTACCGGAAAAAAAAACAAAAAAAAAGTTACCTCTTTAATGATCCTGTCTCAAAGTCACAAAAGCTGGGCACTATACTCCTAGCATTCAGGAAGCTCAGGCAGGAGGCTCATGTGAGTTCAAGGCCAGCTTTGGCCACACAGAGTTCAAAGCCAGCCTGAACTCCATAGTGAGACCTTGTCTCAAAAAACAACAAAAAAAGAAGGAGCCTTTAGCTGACAGGAGCTCTGTTCCAGAACCCTGCTTGAGCTGACTGGACCTGTTGCGTGCCTGCATATGTCCCTGTCCTTTTAGTTGTGGACCAATTCGGAAGGTTACGTGTTCAGAAGCCAACCAGAACCCTCGTAGGGTGTCAGAGTAGGACAGAGAGATGCCAGTGACCCTCTACAGGACCTGCTGTGCAGCCCCTGCCTCCTTGAGGTCATGCTGTGTGCCACACGTCCCACCACCCCACACCCAGCTACCGCCAAAGTGATTGTCCCAGAGCCCCCTATCTCCTTGTGCCTGGGCCGTGTCCAGCGTAGATAAATGAGCTGGCCTCTAGGGTTTATACAGGGAAATAACAAGAGGACACTGAGTCAGCCGTGGGCACTGAAGCATCAGCAACCCAGAAGGTGGTGGAAATGGGAGAGTTTGGGGGTGTCTGAAGGATGCTGGAAGCTAATGTGGGTGGGTATGTCGCTCACCACTGCCTGTCCCGAGAGGAAGGCTCTGAGGGGCCCATGTTTCTATTTCCTGGTCTTGGATGACCCAGGGTCCCGATATCCTGGGCCATCCATGACCCTGAGTAAATGCACCGTGGCTCATTGAGCAGGATACCTGCTGGCCGAGGACCTGTCCCTCTCAGCAAGGACCTGGCCTTCATCTCCTGGGCCCTGGCCTCACCTCTGCTGGACTAGCAGCTTTACGTGGCCAGGGGAGCCTGTCTGGGGACCCTCTGCCCTCCCCGTGGGTGCAGCCGCAGGGGACCCCCTGGGCAGGGTGCGGAGACCCTGTGGTGGCCCCTGGTGGCCCGGCTTTGGTCCGAGCCAAAGGGCACCTCCGTACCAGCCTGGTCTTCCTGGCCCTGGTAGACCCTTTTCCCTGTGACAGGAGTCCTGTGTGGAGGCCCTCAGGAGTGGGGTGCCCCTTTATTCCCTTGTGTCACTGTCCTCCATGGGCAGAGAGGGAGAATCGACAGCCCGGTGAAGCCTCACGGCCGCGGTCTCAGTCCTGCAGACCCCGCGCTGTGGGGAATGCGGAGCCGGGCTCGGTGCTGCTGAAGGGTTGGCTGGGGAGCCTCTGGCCAGGGTCTCCCCGCTGTGACCGCGCACACCCCCTCCCTGCCCCCACACAGCTCGCGGAGCGGCTGCTGTACTCGGGCAGCGCCGACAGGACCGTCAAGTGCTGGCTGCCAGACGCCGGGCACAGCGTGCGCACCTTCCCCGCCCACCGCCGCAGCGTCAGTGCCCTCAAGTTCCACGCGGGGACCTGTAAGTGGCTGCCGTGGCCCCGCGCCCCAAACCCTCTGTCTTCAGAGTTGAGTATGGTTTTCCCTCCCTGAGCCTCAGCTGGGATCCGAGACCTAGGGTCCCAAAGGCAGGGCCCTTCTCCTGGCTGTTCAGAGGTCATGCGTGGGCATGGGGTCTTCCCACCTCTAAGAATGTAAAGCAGGGCATGGCGGTGCACACCTGTAATCCCAGCACTCAGGAGGCTGAGGCAGGAGGGCTGCCTCAAGTTTGAGCCCAAGCCTTCGTGCATAGTGAGTTTGAGGCCAGCCTGGACTACATAGTGAGAGCCTGTCTAAAAAACAAAAGAAATGCAGTGATCCGAATGTTCAGGGGTCCTGGGGTGAAAAGCCTGTCCCAAGGACACCTTCTGACTCTAGGAGAGACTGCGACCCCTTAACCCAGGCAGACTCGGGTGCAGTGAGTCTGGCCTCACTTGCCTTAGGCTTGACCTTGGGTAAGAGAAAATCCAGGTTTTGTGGTTTATTTTTTATTTTTTGGTTTTTCTCCAGTACCGGGAACCGAACTCACGACCTTGCGCTTGCCAGGCAGGCACTTTGCCGCTGAGCTAAATCCCCAGCCCCAGGTTTTGTGGTTTAAATGAGGTGGTGGTGCAGCACCTGCCTGGCAAGCGCAAGATCCTGAGTTCGATTCCTGGTACCAAAAAAAAAAAAAAAAAAAAAAGGCGGGCTTTCTCTCAGGCAGAAGACTCAGGGCTGGCACCCTAAGAGGCTGCACAGGGCTGCCGGGCTCCCAGACCCTTCTGTCTCTGCCTCCTTGTCCATCCCGTCTTCTTCCTTCAGTGGAGCTTCATGCTTCAAGACAGCTGCCGGGGTGCCAGGCATTGACTCATGTTTTAGGCAGGCAGAAGGAAGAACTAAGGGCAGCATCTAGCTGTGACCTGCCCAAGATGGTTCCCGGAAGCCCCTCTGAAAGGCCTCTGCTTGTAGCTCCCAGAATTCCACCCGCCAGAGAGGCTCAGTGAGGGTGGACGTTACTGGGAAGCTGAGTCAGGCTCGTGTTGGAAGGAAGAAGGGCAGACGCCTCAAACTGTGGGCTCTGTCCAGTTGGGGCCAATTGGCTGAACACATTTATACCCAGGACGTGGCCACCTAGGGACGCGCCCTGGCGTCCGCAGGGCAGAGTGCGTGGCTGCGGTTCCCGCTGTTTTCACGAGCCCAGCAGCAGCGGTCGGCGTCCCCCGAGAATGAGGGAGGGAAGAGGCACCTGGAAAATTCGAGCTGGCCTCAGCAGAGGAGCTGGGGGTGAAACGGGCTGCTGAAACACAGCCTCGGCACCTCTTGGGGTTTAGGCAAGGGACATGGACAGCTGATTTTTGCCTTCTTCCGCGGCCAGCCCTGGACAGGAGATCGTGCCCGCGCTCCCGGCAGGGCCTGTAACGGAGAAGGGCCCCCTTCGGCAGCAGCCAGGCGATGGAAGTTCCCCCCCGCCCTCGCCTGCTGCCCACGCCACTCTGCCTGCCTGAGCCCGTCTGACTCTTGCGTTTGAGGGGTGCAGGAGAGGCGCTGAGGAGCGGTGATGAAGCCCCTCTCCGGGGCGTGTTCACCGGGAGCTCGCACAGCTGGGGAGGGGGAACGCGGGGTCAGCACCCCAAACCAGGGAGCTGCCTGGAAGCACATTTCCCTGAAGAGCGGGCGTGGGGACCCGGCCCCGGAGCTCGGGACAGCCCTCCGAGGCCGAAGGTCGCCCACACGCTGGGAGGAGGTGGCGGGGCGGCTGACAGGTCCGCGCGCTGCTGTTTGTGCAGTGTTCACGGGCAGCGGGGACGCGTGCGCCCGGGCCTTCGACGCCCAGTCGGGAGCGCTGCAGAGGGTGTTCCGCGGCCACGCGCTCGTCATCAACTGCCTGCAGGTAGGCCTGGCCTGAGCCCGCTGCCCACTCCCCGCTCCCCAGCTAGGAGGCCCCTCCAGCACCGCCCCAGACCTCACCTGACGGCCTGCCCCCCCTGCAGGTGCACGGCCACATGCTGTACACGGCCTCGCACGACGGTGCCCTGCGCCTCTGGGACCTGCGCGGGCTCCAGGCGCCGTGCCCCAGGCCCACGGCCAAGCGCAGCCTGCCGCGCCTCTTCAGCAACAGGGTGGCCTGCACCCCAGCCGCGCCCCTGCAGCCCGCCTGAGAGGGTCGCGTTGCTGCGGGGGAGCGGGACGGGCGCCCAAGCCCGGGTGAGAGCTGCCCGGCTCCCCACGCCCTGCTGCAGGGCCGCCTGCTGGCGTTGCGGTGCGTGCCCTACCCTCGGGGACACTTCTACCCTGAGCCGTCCCCACCCTGCCCCCCTTAGCAACGCCCCAGGCCCCTGAAGCTCCCGGGAGGCGGGCTCCCTTTATCCTCAGTGGTAAGGGGGGTTTATTTTACAAAAGCCGCGGAACCAGATTGTTGCTGGGGCAGATTGTCCAGAGTCCGCACGAAGAACTCAAATACATGTCTTCAAAGTTAAAAGTGCTCCGTACATTTTGTTCTGCAAACCAAATCTTGGCTTCCTTTGTGGGCAGGGCACAGCTCTGCCTCCTGGCCGAGACCGGGGGCCGCCACCAGTGTCACCGTGGGGAGTGGCTGCAAAAGAGGCCAGGGAGGAAGGGGTTGGCATCCGGGTGCCCTGCTCTGGAGGTTTTCCAGCGCAAGTCCAGGAAGGAGCCTCTCCCATCCAGGGCTGTGCAGACGGGTGGCCCCGCTGTGCCAGGCGTGCTGGCGCACAGGCACCCTGCCAGGAGGAGCTGAGAGGCCAGGAGCCTGCTCGGCACCCCGCCCTCCCGAGGGGTGCGTGTCAGCCCCTGGTGCATCCAGTGCCCTGTGCTGCTTCCTGGTGAAGGACAGTGCAGGTGACACTGCCTGACATGAAGAGGCAGGCAGCTCACCGTGCAGAAGGCTGAGGCCAGGCCGCCCGCGCTTTCTCAGAGTGCAGCTACTTCCCAGGCAAGGTGTGCCGGCCCGCAGGCGCCAGCCGCTCTCCAGACGCCGGGCCGCGTGGGCGATCTCAGCACACGGGCAGGGCGGCTGCACACATTTGGGCTGGGGCTCTGGGCCGGCCCCTGGGCGCGCTGGCACAGACGCTGCTCTCTGGGGGGCCCTGAGGTACTCAGCCCCTCGGCGCAGGGCCATCACCGCCGGCTGAACGGAAGCTCCTCTCTGGTCAGAGGCGAAGGGACGCTGCAGGAGTGGCAGGGAAGGCGGGGTCCTGCGCGGAACCCGCTCCTGCCCAGAGCCCGTGCCGCGCACTGGGGACTCAGAGCCGCGTCAGCCACAGCGGACGAGAGCCTCCCACCACCTCCCCCAGAGCAGCAGCCTGGAGACGGACCCGGGCTGCTACGCCTGCTCTCAGGGAACCATTCTTCCTACCTGTGGCACAGCACGCGGGGTGACTTCCACGGTGGCCCTGAGGACACAAACACGGCCACGCGTCCCTGCGGCTGGCCCCCGGCCCGAGTCGCGCTGAGCGTGGTTACACTGGCTCTCCGCCCCTCGGGTCCCCAGTGGCCACAGCCCCGCTCCCGTGCTCCGAAGGAGAAAGCTGGGCGGCAGGTGAGGCCTGGTGCTGCCGCACTTGCCCGCGTGCAAAAGAAACTCGGTCCCCAGCACCACGAAGATTTTTTTAAAAGGAAGAGAACCGTTGTCTTTGATGAGTTTGTTCAGTTGGCCAGGAGGACAGAACTCTGGGTATCGGGGCACAAACAGCGACGGCACAGCAGTGCGACCAGGGCCCAGGGCAGGAAGATCTGACGCAGCAGGTGAGCGTGGAGGTCACCACCAAGCACCGCCCATCACTGCGCAGCCCCAGGCGCCGGCCTCCGCACCCCCCGGTGCCGGCCCAGGCTGGGGCTCCCAGCTGCCCGGCTCCCTCCGGTCAGGCCCTGCCTGCTTTTCAGGCTCTAGGGTTGAACTCAGCAACCCTCTACCCGCTCCGTCCCCTTCCCCCTTTGTAGGCCCAGAAGCGTCCCACGTACTCAGCCTTTCCCCCGCCAGCACCCTGCCGACCCACGTCTGGAACGCGCTTTTGCCTGACTCCCCAAGGAGACCCCTGGCCCTTTGGTGACATCTCCAGCTGCCCCTGCGGGCCCAGCTCGTCAGCCTGCAGTGGCCGTACCACCCTGGCAGGACAACGGCTTGTCAGCCAGAGCTTTCAGGGAGCCCCCATGCCAGGTCTGCCACCAAGCGAGGCCCAGACTCCCCACCCTAGCTGACAGCCGCGCCCCACCCTCGCCAAGCCCCAGGCCCTGCTCCCGCGCGGCCTCCCCAGAGCAGCGCCCTCCCGCCCGAGGCCAGCCCTCCTTCCTCCGACACTGGCACCGAACGGACTCCGGGTCACCAGGAGGCAGATACCGTCAAACAGTTTTTATTTCCAGCGGCATCACCCGCTTTGAAGCACTGGCGAGGGCTCCTGCCCAGATGTCCTGTCTGCGCTGCTGTTCGCTCTGCAAACACCGCGGCATCGCCGGTGGGCTCCGGACGGGCACAGCCATCCTGCCTTCGACCTGAGGCGCTCCCCGGGGCCCCGGAAAGCAAGGGTCTCAGGGACACGCGGTACTTGGTCCCCTCCGCACGAGGCTGCTGCCAGCTGTGCCCTGGGTGCTGGCCAGTCGTGCGTCCCAGAGAAGTCACCTGAGCGGCACAAAGTGACCACATCCCTTGGGGATCGTCTTCTGTCACAGAAATCCCCGCCCCCCCACAGCAAGAAAAAACATTTCTACGCCTGAGAGGTCTCAGAAGTGCGTTCCTATGATAGCAGGGTCTAAAAATGTTAATTCAAAGTTATACGTTCTTTGCTTAGCATTTAAAACTTTCGCATTTAATAAAAGACTGAGGCATTCCGGACGCACAAGAAGTCAGCGCCAGCCTTGAATTTCAAGCGCACATCGCTCTGAGCTACAGGGAGCGTCAGCGTCTCCGGACACAGGCCTGGGCCGCGTCTAGGCCGCGCGGCAGCTGGAGCGAGGACCCAGGGGACGACTGTGGGGGCCGGGGGTGGGGGCTCCAGCGGACAGGCTCACAGCAGCAGGTGGGGAAGGCAGCTGTGTGCAAGGCTGGGTGACAGGAAGGGCAGCGGCCAGGCCTGCGTGCCCCGTGCACACCCACGCCCTGGAGGCCTCTCCCACGGCCACGTTCTCAGGAACACAGGCGCCAGCTCCCCACTGCTGGGGAGAATCCAAGCGGGGAGGCAGAGAGGGGGCGCCGCGCTGCAGACAGACGGGGACGGGCAGGGCAGAGCCCGCGGGGCCGCCTTGGCCTTTCCTACCACGAGGAGGAAGCGCTCCGGAGCAGCGTCAGAGGACAGCAAGAACGAAGGACCCGCGCTGGGCTTTTTGCAATGACAGAATTTATACGCAGAAATGCACTCATTTCTGTCACGGCTTAGTTGGTTGCTGACTTTATATTTTCTACATAGGACAAGTACTCTGCAATAATAATCTCCTCGTCTTCCAGAGTGGAGTCGAGATAATCTTCCTCGTGCTCGGGGATGTCCTCCAGGACCTCGTTCACAGCCTCGGTCTCCATGTCCTCGTCTGTGGAGGCACTGGAGGTTCCTACGGGGACACGGCAGGGTGAGCGGGTAACAAGGACAATGTCCGGGGACGACAGCAGAACTGAAGTCCCAGGGTCCGGCCGCTCCAGCCCCAGCAGGCCTACCTGCGGAGTCCGAAGGGGACGTGGATGGCGTGGACGAGGAGTCTTCCTCCGACAGCTGCAGGTCGGGAGGGAGGCTGCCGCCGTGGTGCGCGAGGGTCTGTGCCGCCAGCTGGACGTTGCCCCTGAACACCCTCAGCGCAGCTTCGGCCACTGCCGGGTCGAAGCCCATGTACACCAGCTGGGGCAGAGCGGGGGGGTGACGGGGCTGTGACCCTCGGCGCCCAGGCTACACAAACCACACGCCTGCCACCCCAGGGCACAGCAAAGGGGAGCCTTCCCGTCACAGTGACTCCAGCACGCACACCACTGCCCTTCCCCACACGCCACCCTCAGCCCCTGCGTGCACAAGGCCTTCGGCAAAGGTCACCTTGGGACAGGGCCAGCTCGGGCTCGGGCTGAGCACGGCCACGCAAACCTCACCAGGAGCGCTGGGAATTGGGTGGCCACGTGGTGTATGTGCCACATGACGACAGGGGCAGCATGGACAGAGCCACCCCTGGGCACACGAGGACCGGGCTTTCCACAGCAGAGACGGGGCTGACACAGACAAGGCGCTCTGCCCTGCCAGCCCCTTAGGGAAACCCCTGCTTGCGGTGCAGACTCACGCGGTCCCCGCCACCCAGGCCTCCCCAGCTGTCGCGGGAGGCGGCGCTCACCTGGTCAATGCCCTCCTGGGAAGGGCTCTCTCGGCGGCTGCTGGGATCAGGGGCCGAGTCGTTCAGCCACCACATGTGAGGGTTCCCGAGGAGGATCTGCAGGCGGGGACCACTGCTCTCACTACTGCCCCCCCGGCCACACCCCACCCGACTGGGCCAATCGAGGAGAGACCAGGGCAGGGGGCGGGGAGAAGAGGGGCCCAGGCAGGGAGACCCCCCCCCCGCCTCCCCCGCGGTGTTTGCGGGAGCCAAGGTGCAGCGGGAGAGCGAGCACCAGGCCGAGGCAGACGGCTGGAGGACAGAGTAGCATCCACTAGGTCCCGGGCAGAGAGGCGATGCTGGGGACACATGTGGAGGAGAGCAGGCCAGAGCCCGCGGGCATGGGGTGTGGGCAGAGGGGCGCGGGCTCCCCAGGCTGCTGCTGCGCCGTGGAGTTGCCGCACGCTGCAGCTCAAAAGCCGAGAGTAAGACTGTCTCCAACCTCTCATTACTCTTCTTTCTGGGGACAGGGTCTCACTGCATAGTCCAGGCTGGCCTCAAACCTGTGATTCTCCTGCCTGTCTCCTGCGGGCTGGGCTTACAGCTGGCACATCCAGCTTCCCGCCCCTTTGTATGTGTCCAACACACAAAAAAAGACTAGCCCCTCCGATAGCAAAATACATGCAAGCAAAACTACGACCACGCGCACCCGAGGCACCGGCGGGGACACCGACCGCAGCGCGGCTCCGGCTACCTGCCACTCCCGCGCTCCGCAGCGGCCCACAGCCCTGCCGTGGGCCCAGCCTCCCCTCTGCTCGTCCACCCTGCAAGCCCTGCCTGAGCGCCCCGCACAGGCCCGCGGCTGCCCAGGAACGGGTCCAGCTCTGCCCCGCCGCACTCGGCCTTCCCCACACCCCCCGTCTCCTAGGACGCAGCTCTGCGGCGAGCACAGCAGGGTCCCTGCCTCACGCGGCTGTGGTGCAGCCCAGCACCAGCCCAGGACCCAACCTGCCCCGCGGAGACGCACCCCGCTAGGCACAACTGTCTCGTGTCCTTAAAACGCTCCTTCTGCCAACAGCTACGACCAAGGGCACAGCACTGGATATCCAAGACAAAACCTAATTCGAAGACTGCAGCTTCACTGTTCTCTCCTCGTGCTCAGTCACCCCACCGCACTGACCCTCTCTGCGGCCAACACAGGCCCTGCGGGAGGCGGGGGCTGCCAGCGTGACGGGTGCTACGCCCCCAGCCGGGAGGCCTTGGCTAGAGCTGGAGCAGGCATCGCTCTTGCTCTGCCACTCGGCCGGAGGCCCACAGAGCGGAGCGCACAGGAAGTGGGCAGAGGGCCCGGGCAGGCCGGGAGGACGGCACCTTCAGGGCTCCGTCCAGGTCCCCGCCGGCCTGATGCAGGGCCTGCTTGGCGGCACGCGCAGAGTAGCCCATGCCTTTCAGGGAGTTGATGTTCTCCAGGCGGTGCCGCTTCTTCTCCTTCTCCTCTCGCCGGATCTGCGCCAGCTCCTTCGGGAGAAAAGCAAGGCCACAGGTCAGAGGCCGGGATTCTGCAGCCCGCTTCCCAGGCCACCAGGCAGGGTGAACAGAGGGAAGGGGCGCCTCTCTCCCTGTCCTGTGGCAGGAGGGGTCCTGGGTGCTGGTGAGGCAGCTGGGGGAAGTGGAGCCTCAGCCCAGACAGGAAGGAGGCACCCCACGAACCCCACTGTACAGGTCCCTTCCGGACGAGGGCCACAGCTTCCTGCACAGGGACCATGTCCCCAGCCGTGAGTTGCCCCCGTCATGTGAATCATGGTGCCATCTGGAGAGGTGGCAAAGGTCCGTGCCAGAGCTCTCGGAGTGGGGGAGGTAAAGGCCACCTAACCCCACGGTGCAGACGCCGCTGCTCACAAGGGCCTGAACTGCCCGCTGACAGTTCTAGTCCCCTTCTTTCTCCCACCCCTGGCCCAGCCTGGACCAACTGTGTACTTGTTTTATAAATGGAAACACCCATAAAAATGTCATTTTTAGCTGCTTAAAGAAATGGGTTTGCTGGGCATGGTGGTGCATGTCGATAATCTCAGCACTTGGGAGGCTGAGGCAGGAGGACTGAAATGAGTTAAAGCCAGTCTGGGCTACATAGTGACACTCTCTCAAAAAAACAAAAGAAAGGGGGTTTTGGTGGGGGACTGTAGCTCAGTGGTAGAGCACCTCTCTCACACGGAGTTTTTTCTTTTTGTTTAGTACAGCAATCGAAATCAGGACCTTGCGCTTGCCAGGCAGGTGGTGTGCCGCTGAGCCACATCCCTGGCCCTCACACGGGGTTTCAATCCCTAGCACTGGGAAAAAAAACCAAAACCCTCCACAAGTCTGAAAACCCCACTAACTTAATCCAATCTCATTTTCCAATGAGGAGACAGAAATTTCCCCAGAAAGCTAATAACGGTGCCGAGGCTGTGGAGACGGGGGCAGCAGTGAGCAGGGGTACAGGGGCCTGCGCAGCTGCTTCTGGGGCGCCTGGGCAGCGCCCCTCTACTTCCTGCAGCAGGAAATGGCCTGGCTTCTTAGGAGATGAGCAAACAGCGCGGCGGCACCGTACCGGGTCCCACAGCGTCGGCAGGAGAACTGGGCCCAGCAGGCACCCACGTCTCGCCTCCGCGTCAGCCGCTACCACACCAGCTCCACTACGCTTTAAGTCAGGCTCTGACCCACCATCCTCGTTTGTAAATGAGAATCACTGTCCTCGTGCCCTCAAAGGGAGTCACAGACCTGAACAACATGAGTGTGAGTTTCTGAACTATACAGTATTGTAATGAAAGTGTTTAAATGACCTCTTTTTAAAATCCCGGCTTTCCAAATGCTATGGAATCACATCAGTAACTAAGTTAACAGTAAAGTGACCGATTTAACGTTCATGACAGCTGCTCTCCCAGCAGTGCCGAATCAGAATCCAGCTCCCCCAGGGCCTTGCTGTCACTGACATCCCCTGCACCGAGAGCCGGGAGCCAGGCCTGGTGAAAAGACAAGCAGCCAGGCTGCGGGAGGCGATGCCCACACGGCCCCCGCGCGGGCTCAGCCCGCAAGGACCAGGCAGGCAGAGGACCAAGGGCCCTTCCGGCCCCCCTGCAGTCTCTTAGCCTGCTTCCTCAGCAAAAAGGGGAAGAGAACATGCGAGAAGATTCTAGAGTCCTCTGGCTGGACTCACAGCTGGGAAGGACCCGTGAGAACCTAGAGCAACGCGCTGCTCTGGAGAGGAGAAGCAGCTCGCGGGCACTCCCCACCGTCAGCGCTGCCCGCGCTCAGGTCCTGCGGGGCAGTAATATGCTGGCGTAAGGCTCCTTCCGGAGCCACAACCCTAGCGCTTCCTCGAACGCACGGCTTGGACACGACTGTTCTTCACCTCTGCTTTCATAACATAATGCCGTTTCTATGGCTTGACCAACGCTCCAGGCAGGAATGCAAGCCCACCCCATCTGCACGCGGCGGCCCCATGAAACGCGCAGCGCCCTTCAGAACGGCTCCCAGAAATGCGCGGCAGTGCCCAGCGAGGGTGAGCGCGCGGCGCGCACAGGACGCTGTGCTCCCGGGAGGCTCAGGCAACCAACACACCCGTTACTCCTTCCTCGCCGTTACTCCAGCCTCTCCTGGGTCGGCCTCTCACAGCGCTCACACCTGAGGGAGCTCAGCACTTGGGAAACGCGCACGCCCACCTCACGTCACAAGCTCTCAAAGCACGGCTCGGCACGTGAAGCGCTACCTCTCTGCGGTTGGAGATGTGAATGGCCGCGTGGTCCACGTTGCCGTCGCAGGCGCGCAGGGCCAGCCGGGCCTCCTGGGGGGTGAACCCCAGCTGCATCAGGCTGTGCACTTTCGAGGGGTCGATGTGCAGCTCCTTGAAGAGCAGCCGTGCCTACAGACCGGGAGAAAGGAAGATCAAATCAGGCGGCCGGGGCAACGCAGAGCGCAACCAACACGGAGCGGAAGCCTGAGACCTAGAGACACCCAGTGAGGATGACTGCGTGCCGGACTACGCCAGAAACACAGCCGACCTACCACCGACCGGCACGAGCGGGGGCAGCGCGGACTCGCCCGCTCAGCTGACGCCCGCACAGCCCGAGCGAACAGGCCGGGGGCCGCGGGCCTGACGGACCACGAGCCCAGTCTGCGTAACGAATCTCCCCGGAGCCGAGGCGCGCAGCTAGGCGAGCTCAGGCAGCTGAGGCTGGGTCCCCGGCGTGCAGCCGAGGACAGGCGCACGTCCAGCCGCCTCCGGGACTCCACCCCTCCAGACCACGCTGCCGTGGGAGGCACTGACAAGCAGGCCGCCCATGGGCGCTGCCGCCTCTAGGCTAAGAGGCAGGGCACACACTCCTGTCCAAGTAGAGTCACTGTGCGTCTCAAGTGCGCTCCTCACAGCACCCTGCCGGACCCCAAGGAATGCGCATGCGTTCCCGGTGTCCGAGGGGAGAGTGGTGAGGGAAAGGCACGGGCTCCTCAGTCGCCCACTGCTGAGCTCACAAAACGCTTCGCTTCTGGGCAGCAGGAAAAAGGCCCCGAAAACGCAAGCGGTCACCACGCACCCTTCTTACCTTATTGAGATACTCACGGGCCTCTTCTCCATTCCCACTGTGGTAGTTTCGGATCCCCTGAAGCAAGTAAAGTCTTAAAAACAACACCTTCTCTTTCCCACAGTTTCCCTACAGTTATCAGGGGGAAAAGGATAAAACGTCTTATTTCAGATTGCAGGTGCGTCACGCTCACATCCCTCCTCCTCCACGGGGCGACGGCACCACTGTTGTGACGACACTCTGCGGATGCCAAGCGCAGGGACCCCAGCACACGGGGAGGACGGCTCAGGACACCTGGCCCCTCGGTCTACAGGGAAGGAGTGGGAGTTCCCTCCAGGCAGAAGACCTCCCGCAGCAGCAGGAGCCCGAGCGCTTGGGGGAACGGGAGGACGTGGAGCTGACGCAGCCCTGAAGCCGTGTGGACCGCGGTGAGCTGTCAGCACGCGGACGCCCGCTCTCTGCCCGTGCCTTGCTCAGATGGGACTGAGCCAAGCGTCCCGGGCTGTCTCCGGTCCAGGGAGACGGGAGGTGGAGGTCTAGGCCTAGAAAACTGCCTCCTCCAGGCTCGGCACACACCAAAGAGACGGCCACATTGAGCACTTCCTGAAACACAGCTCTGAAAAAGCACACTGCATGCGACCACTGGAATGAAATCACCTCTAAACACATTTATAGGAATAAACAAGAACTTCTGAAACAGGCCTAAAAACACACAGATTACGGTAACATACCTTTATGTGGACCAGCCGCTGATGATTTTCTCCGTAACAATTTTTCAAGCATTTCTGGGCCAGGCTGAGCTTCTTTTCTGCATCGTCAAGGCATTCCAGCTGCTCCAGGCGGAAGTAGCACCACACGATGTCCAGCTGGAGCACAGCGTAGTTGTCCACGATGTCCAGCAGCTCTCGGCCGCACTCACTGTGAGGAGAGGGCACCACGTCACTGCTGGGCCGCGCTAGGGCTTTTGAAAGTGAGTTCCTGGACTGCTCCCCCAGTTCTTGGTGTATTTTCAAAGACTGTTTAAAAATAAAGATCCCAGTGCCTACAGGATACACACACGCGTGCACACACACGCACCCCTTTCTAGGCTTGAAGGGCCCCACCAGGAAGCAGAACCCGTGGCCATCATGTCAGCACCCTCCGCACACTGGAGAAGACGCTTTCACAGGGCGCTTTGAACCCTTGACTGCAGGTCTGCATTGCCCACACGTGAGGGTTCTCAATCTGTGTGCTCCCTTCCTCTTCCAGAAATACTGATGCGGTGACTGCCCCCCAAGACCAATGGAAGTCTCTGGGGATGGTGGCTGGATGTTTTACTGTATTTCGAACCTGCCCAAGCGACTCCAACGTGCAGGAAATGCTAAGAGCCGTCCTAAATCACCACATCCGGAGAGCACCTCAACTGCTGACACCGTGCCAGAGCACCCACACGCGGGCGGGGAGGAAGCCCAGCCAGAAACACCAGGCCGTAACGTCTAGCTGCCTTCTGAAGGACCACGTACAGACGAGAGGCTCCTCTGCAGCTGGGCCACTGGACCGGACCCAGGCAGGGAGACAGACAGACCAGACAAGCAGAATGCAGGTGAAGATGTCCCTGAAGTTACCTCTCTGGACTCTAGGTTGTCATTTCCTAACACTCGTGACAGAAACCTAGACCTCAAGTCTTCAGTAAGAAAGAAGACGGCTGTTCTGGAAGCACGCAGTGACCGTGTTAGAAGTTCTCTCTGTTTTCACTGGGTTCTACTGAAACACGGCTGTTCAGTCTCCTGCACTGTGTCAACACATGCTCAGCTGGCGACCATCAAATGCAATCTCGTTTTGTCATTTATCCTTTACAACAGTGGTCTCGGCCAGGCGTAGTGGCGCACACCTGTAATCCCAGCACTTGGGGGCTGAGGCAGGACTGCTGTGAGTTCGAGACCAGTCTGGGCTACATAGGGAGTTGAAGGCCAGCCTGAACTGCATAGCGAGACTCTATCTCAAAAAGACTAAATAAATAAATAAGCAACAGTGGTCTCCCGAGGGGAGAGCCTAGATGTAGTCCAACCAGACGGAGGCAATAAAAACATGTTAGAGCAGTGTTTTTATATCTATTTACTGCTCTTTTAACTTTCCATCTGTGACTATTTGCTAACACGTACACCATACATTTTGCACACACATAGGTGCAGGGCTGGTGATGGATGCGCCCTAAAATCTGCTGCTCAGCCTGAGGACCCGATCCGGAGAGAAGGGGAGGGAGCTGCGTGCTGAGTCTCAGCTCACGCTCCAGGAGAGCTCCTGGTCTGTCTGTAACACGCCCAGGTTTCTGCGGCAGAGCAGGTCCTGTCGTTCACGGGAACACGACGGACATCCTGCCGCACTTTTCAACCTCTCACATGTGTGATCAGGCTCTTCCAATAAAATACCAAGAATAAGAGCAGCAAAGGTCTCACTTCAGTTAAAAAAAAAAAATCAACACGTGCTCGTGTGACCCAAAATTGTGTGTATGCAGCAAAAAGCCCACAAAACACATCAAAGCACATGTCTCCTATCAGAGGGGCACATTTTATTCTCTGAGTTTCAAGGAATCTACACCTGGGTATTATAATTTTGCAACTGCTACATTTACATCTGATCTATCAGTTGGGAAAAAAAAGGGTTTTAGAAATCTGCTGCAGAAGTATATTTTAGAGCCTACCTTTATTAATATTACCACTTTGGTTTACAGTTTTTTGGTTTATACATTGTCAGTGAACTTTCATGTTGCATTAAAGTAACTGTATAATGCTTGTTGAAATCTGAGTCTAGCTTTAGCAAAACTAAATGCTACTTGGGCTTAAGTTAGTTATTTAACAAAAATGTACTGTTTGTCTCACAAGTTTAAAGCTTTATGTAAAATATATAAAGATAACAATCGCAAGAAAATAAGCCAAGCTTAGAGATCTCTTAGAGGAAAGGTGGGTTTAGAAGCCACTTGTTTCATTGCTGGTTTGAGGGGCTGAGTGGGTTCCCATGCCTCGGTCCTGGGATTCGCCGTCCCATGAAGCTGGGGCAGTCCCAGCCCTGTTTCTCCCTCTCTGCACCCCACGCCCTCCCTGGGAACCCCGAGTGCGCGCTGCAGGGCTGAGCCGGCCCCAGCTTGCAGCTGCACTGGCATCTTTTCTTTCCCTCCCCGGGCTTCCTCCGCGCTGTCCTGAAACTAATGCCTTGTCTTCCTAAGGACTACTTTCTCCTCTGCAGTGTACTGTTAGGCTAATCACACCCGGCGCTTCGCACCATGGGCTCTGCACATCTCTCGTTTTTTGTTTGTTTATTTTTTTGAGACAGGGTCCTGCTATGCAGTTCAGGCTGAGGATGAACTCACAGTCCAGCCCCCAGGCTGGCCTCGAACTCACAGCGATCCTCCTGCCTCAGCCTCTCAGGTTCTGGGATTACAGGTGTGTGACCTATAATCAGCGTCTCCTGCCTGACGTCTCAAGCTCCCCTCCCGCCTCTCGAGTGACAGAGCACGGCTCCTGTTCTAACACCCCTCCACTAACTCCAGCCTCTGTCACTCCATCTCTTCCGCTGCCTGACGTTTCTCCTTATTTCCTCGCCCTGCATCGCTGCTGATTTGTAGCCAGACGCTGTGTGTCTGCGATGCTAAGTAACTTGGCTTCGGAAAGGATGTCCTTGCTACTTGCTGTTCACGGCCAGAGTTGGGCTAACTGCCGAGCTCTGAGGCAGCATCCTT
Organism: Chinchilla lanigera; assembly: GCF_000276665.1. Classification (NCBI taxonomy): domain Eukaryota; kingdom Metazoa; phylum Chordata; class Mammalia; order Rodentia; family Chinchillidae; genus Chinchilla; species Chinchilla lanigera. The sequence goes on along the minus strand of NW_004955491.1, from coordinate 5,727,406 downwards.
CTGAGTGCTCAAAATGGTGCCCCGGGCTCCGTTCCCAGCACAGTAAATAAACCAACAGGAACCGAAACTGCTCTTGGCCATGCCACACGCCTTTCCCCACGGCACAGAGAGAAGCTGTGGCAGACTTCTAGTTTCCCTGCCGCAGGTAGGAAAAATCAAGTGGGAAAGAAACGGAATGACTGAAGTTTCCGCCACCTGCACGGCCGTGTGGCGCTCGTTACAGCGGGTCTGCTCCACGAAGACGGGGAAGCCCCCACAGAGGATGGGGGGTGGCGGCCACAACGAGCAGATTCTCAGGGAGAAGAGCCTCGCTCCTTCTGCCTCGGGTGGCATGGGGGTTTCCCAAGGCCCACCTGCTAGAGGCTTGGTCTGAAGGTTGGCACCCCTGGAAGGTTCTAGAAACATTCAGGGGGCACCCAGCAGGAGTTCCCGGTGACTGGGTGTCTCCTCAGAGGGGACCACAGGACCAGGGTCTCTCTGTCCCTCTCTCTGCTTTCCAACCATGAGGTGAACAGGCTTCTGCAGCCTTGAGCTTCTGCCACAGTGACGAAACCCCAAAACTGTGAGGTAAAACAAATCTTTTCTAACCCGGTAATCACAGGCACCTGTTACAGTGACAGGAAGCTCCTGACACATCTACTTAAAAAGACACAATGATTGTGTGATTAGTTTATCTAGTGCTTACTGAACATGTTGATGTACCACGAAGTTTTTTTTATTCATCGCCTGAGATCTGAAAATTATTAAAGGACCATCCAAGCAAAAAGGTTAAGAAGCCAGGTGCGGTGGTGCACGCCTGTAATCTGAGCAGTTGGGAAGCTGAGGCAGGAGGATCACTGTGAGTCAGCCTACACTACATAAGTGAGCTCAAGGCCAGGCTGCACCTGCGTTACATGGTGACACTTGTCTCAAAAAAAGAAGAAAAGGATAGCTGGGTGTGGTGGCACACACCTGTAATCCCAGCACTTGGAAGGCTGAGGCAAGAGGATCCGCTATGAGTTCGAGGCCAGCCTGGGCTACAAAGTGAGCTCAAAGCCAGCCTGAATTGCATAGACCCTGTCTCAAAAAGACAAAAAAAAAAAAAAAGAAAGAAAAGAAAAAAGGTAACACAGATGGAGATCAACCTTTCCTTGATAACTGTCAACACACAGGAACTTAATATACTAGTTTCTATTTTAAATATATGTTTGAACTCTTCTACAATAACAGCTGTAGGACTATCAGAGCAACTACACAAGGAGACAATCACCCAGGTTTTAAGAAATGAACTCAAGTCTGTACTGTCTGCAGCAGAAGAGAACGAAGCCGACCCCAGAAAGCAGAAGAGACAGACACAGCAGGAGACCTGGAGGCTTGCGGCCCTGGCCGTCCTCCCAAACGTTTGGGACAAGAAATCCTTTCACTGCGTAAGTGAAAGTTGAGATTTTTTCATTTAACACCCGGAAGTGTGGCCCAGTGCAAACTATACACATCCGTATTCATCTTCCTGAAGCATAAAGGGTTACCTTTGTTTCTTTTTTGTTTGTTTGATTTTTTGTTTTTTTCTCCGGTACCGGGAACTGAACTCACAACCTTGCGCTTGCCAGGCAGGCACTGTGCCACTGAGCTAAATCCCCAGCCCCTAAGGGTTACCTTTGGAATTCACTGAAATAGAAAGAGGCTCACAATGATGTAACTTTCGACCACTCTCAAACATCACATCAAACACCGAATACACCTGTGTCATAGTCGCTAAGTGCTGCTCCCAGTAACAAGAACCGGAGAACCTTGGGAAATTGCTGATAGCTGGCCAGGAAATTCCACCAAATGTCACTGGGCTCCAGTGAGTCTACACAGGCCACCAGCAAAGGTCTACAGGACGTGGGGGCCACTCGCCAGCCAAAGGGCAAACTTAAGCCCTAAAGCTGGAGACATAGCCGTAAGTTAATAACCTTGCTATTTAAAAACAGAAAAAAAAATTCATTGATCACCTTTGCATAACCAAATAGCCGGCAAGGAAAAATATTTCTCATCAGAGAACTCCAGCAATAAATACAGAAGGAACAGCCCCTCATGAAACAGTGAATTTGGGGAATCACCAGCAACATCTATACCAAAACCATGAGAAGAAAAGCTGATGCAGAACTCCACTGCAGACAGTTCAGGCAGCAAGGCATCACAGGACAGAGACAGAAAACACTAAACGGTTATTGCAAAAAAAAAAAAAAAAAAATTGGGCGTCCGCCTGTAATCCCAGCACTCGGGAGGCTGAGGCAGGAGGACTGCTACGGGTTCAAGGCCAGCCTGAACTGCATAGTGAAACCGTCTCGAAAAGACAAAAAAAAAAAAGTGCCCAAGTTTTCTGAGTAGGGAAGAGAAGCCAATTAAAAACACAAAGGGCAGACAGGACTCACAGGTAGTCTACACTGTAACCAATCTGAGTGTGAGCCACAGGAGGTGCGGGGCAGGAGCAGGGCCACCCTCCCAAACACTGGCAGACATCAAGGACAGCAGTGCCTACCAGAAGTATCTGTCGGCGTCCAGCAGGCACGGCAAGGCGATCCCGTACTCTCTTCTTTTGAGGAAGGCTCTGCCCTTCTCGTGATAGCCCATAGCCAACATGAGGGCCTAGGAACAGCGCAGATTTTAAAAAACATCATTTTAAATATAACAATACAAATGACACCAAGAAGCACATTCATTCCAAGCAAAAGTAAATAAGGCTAAAAAAAAAAATCACAAGATCACAACTCATTAAAAAAGCCAAAATTAAGAAAAATATAACTAAGATTTTATTTCACGTAAGTGCTGAAGCCGAACAGCCCCTCAGGGAGCAGCACCCGTGTCTGCGCGCAGCGGCTTACCTAGGGTCTGCGGACCGAAGCCGTTTGTAGTACTGTTAGACTGATCACAAAAAGGCAGCCAGCAGTTCTTACAGTCTCTTAAAAAGACCATTCCCTCCGCGTGCTACTTCCCCTCCCCACCTTTTTCAGGGAGGGTCTTGCTGTTGCCCCCGCTGGTCTTGGAACTCCTGGGCTCAAGGGACATCCGCCTGGGCATGTGAGTAGCCGGGGCTTCAGGTGCACACCCCTGCAGCTGCGCTCACTTTCCACTGGTTATCTGTCAACTTCAGTATTCCCAAAGCAATTCTGAAAGCTTCAGGTTTGGTAAACGTCACCCAGAGGCTCACGTGTTAAACACTGGCTTGGTACCCAGGGGACCTGGCAGGAGGTCCTGCGGTCACTGGCATCTCACCCTTCAAGGGGACCATGCAACTCTGGCTCTCCCTCACCTCCCGGCTGACAAAGTGTGCAGTTTTGCTCTGCCACCTGCTACACTATGCTGTGCTGCCTGGCCACAGCCCCGAGGATACAGAGCCCATCAACCATGTACGGGCACCTCCACAACTGTGAACCTGAATTAACCTTTCCTCTTCATAAGTTTTGATTTCAGGTATTTTGTTATAGTAACAGGAAAGGTGATTCAAAATTTTTGGAATTCATTAAGATTTTTTTTTTCATTAATCTTTCTGGATGTGAATTTTCACATAATTCAGTCTTACGATTTAATAGTCTTTCCAGAAAAAGCTAAATGTCATCTAGGGCTGGGGATTTAGCTCAGCGGCACAGCACCTGCCTGGCAAGCACAAGGTCATGGGTTTGACTCCTGATACCGGAAGAAAAACAAAAAAACAAAAAACAACAAAAAAAGAGCTAATCGTCATCATTCAATGTTAAGAGAACAGCAAGTAAATAATCACCAACATTTAAAAAAAATAGCTTCAATTCACTGACAGCTCAAACACTAATTCACATAGTTCTTTAATTAAAACTTACCAGGGCTGGGCTTGCTGGCATACGCCTGCAAACCCAGCACTCAGGAAGCTGAGGTAGGAGGATCACCAAGTTTGAGGCCAACCTGGGCTACATAATGAGTTCAAGGCCAGCCTGTACTGCATAGTGAGACTATCTCAAAAAAACCAGAAAAACGAAACAACACCCCTTCTAAACTAAAAAACAAAAACCAGAATAAATAGTGAAGCCCACTCCAAACTTTTCAAGTTTTTTTGAGAGAGGGTCTTGCTGGTCTTGAACTCACTATGTAGCCTAGGCTGGCCTCAAAATTGTGGCAATCCTCCTGCCTCAGCCTCCCAAGTGCTGGGATTACTGGTGTGCACCATCATGCCCAGCTTCCAAACTGTCTCTTAAAGACAGAGTAACAGGTGGCATGTGTGGTAGCATACACCTGTAGCCCTAGTACTCTTGGAGGTTGAGGCAGGAGGATCCCAAATTTGAGCCCAGTCTGGACAACTTAGTGACATAAAAAGTGAAGAAGAGCTGGTGGGAATGCAGCTCAGGGTAAGGCCCTGGGCTTAAACCCTAGTACCAGAAAAGCAACAACGACCCCTAGTCACTGGAGCCCTTCATTTAAGAAGCACCTGGGCCTGGCCTAGAGACCGCAACAATCTGAAGCCATCTCTGTTCTGACCAGAGACCAGGAAGGAGGCGTGGCCCCAGCACTCACCTTCTTCTGTGTCGGGGGGATGCGGATGGACCTGCCGGTCTGGTTCGCGATGTCCAGGTAGGGTGTGGTTTCGGGGTCCACCACCATCTCGGCTGCAGCAAAACCAAAGGAACCCCGTTAGTTCAGTGACAACTCCAGCCAGCAGTGCCAGCACGCAGAGCGCGGGCTGCAGGGGACCCCACCCGACACACGGTTCGGGGCTTGCCACCGTGGTGCGCTGAGGAGGGGACAGCCCCGAGCGCTGCGTACCCCTCTTTGCCAGGATCTCCAGCCCCTTCTTCGTCCTCTGAATGCGCTTCTCCTTCAGCTCGGCCTCGTTCTGCCTCTCCTCCTCCTCCTGGGAGGTCTTCCGCACCTCCTCCTCCGACTGCCGGAGCTCCAGCACCATCGCCTTCACGTTGTGAGTCACCCCTTGCTCTTCCAGGCTCTTCCCTGTCAACACCAGAATTGCATCCCTAAGAACATCACTTATCGGTCAGCCGGGCGTGGTGGCGCACGCCTGTGATCCCAGCCCTCGGAGACTGAGGCAGGAGGATCGCTGTTAATTCAAGGCCAGCCTGGGCTACATAGTGAGCTCAAGGCCAGCCTGAACTGCACAGTAGGACTCTGTCTCAAAAAGACAAAAAAAAATTAAAAATAATAAAAATAAACTTATAGTCACAGTTCATTCCCTGTATGTGTGCACAAGCACTTGTGAACATCAGGCCACATCACAGACAAGAATGTGCTTGGCCGGGTTTGGTGGCACACGCCTGTCATCCCAGCACTGAGGTGGCTGAGGCAGGAGGATCGCTGTGAGTTTAAGGCCAACCTGAGCTACATAGTGAGATCCTGTCTCAAAAAACAAAAACAAAACAAAACAAAACATTAAAAGCTAGCTCTCTATGCAAAAGTTAGCCAGGTACACAAACCTAACAAGAATTACATCAAAGATATACAAGAGCACCAATGAAAAAGATAAACACAGATGCAAAAAGATTTTAAAATAATGTCATGTACTATAAATGCAAAATTTGGGCCAGGGACATGGCTCAGCGGCACAGTCCCTGCCTAGCAAGTGCAAGGTCCTGAGCTCCATTCCCAGTACCCCCCACAAAAAAACACCAAAATTTGAACACAGTTCTGGAAAATTCTAGCTGTATTTCTTTAAAGAAAGCTGACAATCACTCTGACATTTAAATAAGATCCGTAAGTCCTAAGTCAACTGCATACAACAGAACCCCGAAGGAGGCTCCCTCACCAGGGACAGACACACAAGAAGGCGAACACTGAGGTAAGCAGGACGGAGGTGCGCGACAGGGGCCCGAAGCCAGAGGAAAGGAGACAGCACTAGTAACCAGGCCCAGGGCACTGAAGGAGGAGACGGCGGGGTCCTGACCCCGTGGACACAGGGAGTCTCTGACAGATCTAGAGTCCTCTGCTGCATTCAGCTCGGAATGTACAAGTAAATGCAGACTCTTCCTGTGATTCCCGCTTTGGGGAAAGAACTTCAACAGAACACAAAACGCGAGGCAGTGGATTAGACAACATCCAAAGCAAGGACCCCGTCCATGGACACGAGCCGCACAGCGATGAGGGGGCCGGGGAAGGGCGTCTGCGGCGCGTGGCGTACACAGCAGTGGAGAGGAAGGCGGGTCCATCAAGCTCAGAAAATGTGAACTTGTTTCCTGAGGCCCCAGAGACCCACCGGAAACGGATGAAAGCCAGGACCACTGCAGGAGCGGCTGTCTGCCCGGCCCTCCGGCTCCGGCCGCCAGCGAGCAAGCCCCGCGTGAGCCAGTCGGTGCCCGCTTCCCGGAGAGACTCGAGTCTGAGTAAGGCTCACTGCTCCACGCCGCAGGCGGAGGGGCTGTGCTGCGCACGCTGCCCCGGCGCACGGTCAGAGCACCCCGCCTCCGCCCTCTAAAGGGTGGGGGGCATCTCCCCTCCGGCCTCCCACAACCCAAGCTGTCCTCTGAGACCGCCAAGTGTCCTGCGAGGGCGACAGCGCCCGTCACTGGGAACTGCGGCTGTGGCCTCCGTCCACCCTCCGGGCCACTAGGGTCCTCAGCCTCCCCAGCGCCCGTCCTGGCGCTCCGAGGCCAGGCTCGCAGGCGCCCCGCCTGCTCCCGCAGGAGCCCGCCGCGCCTCACGCCGGCCGGCCCTCCCCCTGCCCAGCACACAGCGGGCGGGGACGCGGACAGGCGCGCTGCTTTCTGCTTCACGCTGCTCTTCTAGCGAACGTCCAACACAATGGGTTTTGGGTCATAAATGTAACAGAGTTAGACATGTATGAAGAGAGGAAATGTGAGAAAAAACGCAGTCACTATTTCTGTATTAACTCGATGGAAACTCTCCGTAACGTACCTAGTTGAAGCAGTTTCTTATTTATGACAATCTTGATGTAATTTTCTTGAAATCCAAAAGTTTCAGCTATTCTGTAAAATAATACTAGTGAGAACTGCAGGAAGGCAAATTTGTTATTATCCATTAAAAAGATTCTACTCATCATAGCCACTCTGCACATTTCACTCAGAAACACACGGTATTCCAACTCTGCCTCGTAAGCTCACCCTCAACGCGGCCGGCTCCCCGACCGCTGCCTCAAGCCGTGTCGGCGAGAAGCCCTCTTCCACCCCCACCTCACTGGTGCTCCCTCCGTCAGCAGGGCAAAACCCACCCGACACCTCCGGGGTCTCCTCGGAGAAGCCCATGCGGGGTGTCCAATAAACGGCACCTCCCGAATCCAACACTAGCCTGCCCGACACCCAAGGAAATGGGTACATGAGCTAAAGGAACGGCGACCACCGCACCCCAGTGGCGGTCAGAACGCTAACTAAAAACATGCCAAGTGGACAGACATTTAATTCTCACAGGTGCTTATTCATTTTCCTATTTATTTCATGTGATTCCACTAAATCACATGCCCTTTTCTGAGTGAATAAAATTAGTTGCTGATGAAAAAAAAAAATCCTCATTAAAAAGGAAGTTTTGTGCTAATATTGTATGGACACAATATCATGCTTGGCTGAGCACGGTGGCACACGCCTGTAATCCCAGCACTCAGGAGGCTGACGCAGGAGGATCGTTGCAAGTTCGAGACCAGCCTGGGCTACAAAGTGAGCTCAAGGCCAGCCTGAACTGCGTATCAAGACCCTGTCTCAAAAAAAAAAAAGAAAAACATGCCTGTATCCTCTACTCTGAATAACTACTAGGAAGACAGCAATAGCAGTATATCAACTATTGTAACTGTCCTACCAACCTGTTTTGAAGCTCAAGTTTCATTACGCTTATCTTTTTTTCCTCTTAAAAAAAAAAAAATCCCAAGAACAACCGAGTAGTTGAAACAATCCATCAGGGCTTTTGCTGCCGTGACAGGCAGATATTTATTTATTCCACAGATGGGACAACAGCTTGCAATCAGCTAAAACATTTTGCTGAAGGGCACTGTAAGCTATCAGCGCACCAAACAATGGAGTTAAACAGTAACAAAGGAGTCACGGGGCACTTCTGCCCTCCATGCATCCATCCAAACATACACTGAGCCTCTGAGCTGGGCCTGCATCCTCCACCCCACCAAGGCCACACGGGGAGCAAGCAGCCACTCAGCCATCACCGTGCGCCCAGGCATGGCCCCCGCCGCCGGTGGTGTGTCTGGCCCTTCTGTAGGGGAGGAGGGAGGCCCTGACGGCTCCCACACGGTCCCACGATGAGATAGGCTCAGGGGGGCAGGCAGAGCCCGTACTTACTTAGACCGCAGGTCTCTGCCACTGATGTGCAGTCGGGTCTCCAGCACATTTTTCTTGTCCTATTTAAAATGAAAATGAACAAAATAAAAAGTGTTGCTGGGTGGCACACACCTGTAATCCCAGCACTCAGGAGGCTGAGGCAGGAAGATGGCTGCAAGTTTGAGACCAGCCTGGGCTACACAGTTAGCTCAAAGCCAGCCTGAGCTACATAGTGAGACGCTGTCTCAAAAAAACAAAACAAAACAAAAAAATAATAATAACAGTAAAGCGTACTAAGATTTAACATTTCCTGATTTATGAAGCCTGGAAAGCTGGTATCAGAGACGTTAACCCAGGTCACTGGTTAGACGCGACGCGGCCTGCCTGGAAGAGACTCCCGCTGAACACAAACCAGAGCACGCTGACCAGGAAGCCCCAGTGTCCCTGAGGTGGCGGCCGCAGGTCGCTTTCCTCAACACTGTCCCTCAGCCTCCCTCACACACACCAGCCCTGCGCCCCCTTCCCGCCCTCCTTCCTCAGTCCCCGCCCACTAGTGCGCGTTCTGTGTCCAGACTTGCCTACGCTGGACATTTCAGAGGAACAGGGCCGCACAGCACGCGGCCTTTCGCACAGCATGTTTCGGGGCTCATGCACACTGCAGACGCACCAGCGTTTCACTCTTCTCCACCGCTGAACAGCTTCCTATGCGACAGACATCACCGTGTCCACCCGTTCATCTGCTGGGGGACCTCTGCGCTGCTTCCACTTTCCGGCGATTGTGCAGTGCTGCTCGGAACGTTCACGTTCGAGTTTGTTACACACACACTGCTGTTTCTTCTGAGAGGCACCACTGAGCGCCCGGCCACCGGGACACAACTGGACGTGGGCCACCAAGAGCATGGCCCTGAGATGAGGTGGCCCCGCAGGCCATGTGGGCCCTGCTGGAGCACGCAGCTTGCCCCGTCAGGCCTCCAGAGAACCGGAAAAGGATGAATTCCTTTGAGCTGTGTCCCGCTGCACAGGGTTCTATAAATGTGGGGTCCTCTTTGATCCCCCAGTATTTCTGACGATTGAACTAGGAAGGGTAACACTGTGACACATGGCTCTGTGACATCTAGAAGGTCCAGGACAAACACACCCCCCTTGGGAGTGGGCCAGTGTGAGAGGCCACAGCAAAAAGTAGTCACTTCAAGGCACTCCAGCTTTGAGTAGCAACTTTACAAAAACAATTACTTCACCTGTAATCCTGGCACTCAGGAGGCTGAGGCAGTAGAATCACTGCACCTTCAAGGCCAGCCTAGGCTACAAGGTGAGTTCAAGGCCAGCCTGAACTATATAGTGAGACCTTGTCTCAAAAAAAAAAAAAAAAAAAAAAAATTCATCACATCACTAAGTATTGGTAAATCTGGGGAAATTACTCACTTTTTTTAGTCTTGAAGGCAAAAACACCTCAATCGTAGCAATTCCAGTTGTTTTGTAATTTTCATTTCCTGTTCCTCGTTCAATTGCTTTGCAACGTATTTCTTCTATTATCTTTTCTACTTCACTTTCACAGCATCCTAGCTTGTTAGAATATCTATTAGCAAGGTCCTAGGAAAAAAATCAGAAGACAGCTCAATACGAGACAACACCAAACAGCAAAACAAGGGCAAAACCCAGAAAAAGGCACAAAGGACCCCAAGGAAGCCAACTCTGAAGGGCGGAGGTCCCCTTACTGTACTGAAGCCCAGCCACAGCTCTTAGGGTCCAGGAAAAAAACATGCACAGACAGGGACAGAGGTTTGACGGACAAAGTGAAAATAACTGGGACTATTCTGGGGGAAAGAGGGTAGCAGACTGACTCTTGTGCCCTCAATACATTAAGAAATTATTTTAGGGAACAGCTCACTGTTCAACTCTCCTACAGGGGAAAGCAGCAAAACGAGAACACATTCTAATTTTTTGAACTTGTGAGAACAAGACGGGATACACACTCTGTCTTGGTTACTTTTCTCTCATTGCTGAGACACAATACCTGACACCCAAAATTAAGGATAGGTTTATTGAGCTCATAGTGTGTGGAGGTTTCAGTCTCTACTTGGCTGGCTCCAAGGCAGGGTGGCATATGACAGAGGGCAACAGTTCTTGGCAGGAGAAGACAGCAAAAGCAACAAGAGCACAAGGGACGAGCAAGCCTCTTGTCCTCCCTTATATTACAGGCAGGCTACCCGCCCTAGAGCAGGTGTAGCACTCACACCCCAACCCTAACACTAGACAACGAACCAATCACAAACTCTAGATTCAGCTGCCTGGGCATGACAGTACAAGGCTTTGGGGGTCATCCAGACACAAACCATTAACACACGCAAACAACGTTCTCAATAGAAAATTCTAAGTCACTGGTTGTACAAACTATTTGCCAAGGAGAAGTTTAGAATTTAGAAAGAAACTTCAAAGATTTAAGGGGCCTCAAAAAAGGATGTGAGGGCGGGCATGGTGGCACAGCCTATAATCCCAGAACTTAGGAGGCTGAGGCAGGAGGATTGTTGCAAGTTCGAGACCAGCCTGGGCTACAAAGTGAGCTCAAGGCCAGCCTGAGCTGCACAGAGAGACCCTGTCTCAAAAAGACAAAAAATAAATAAACAAATCAAAAAGACAAAAAACAAACGCAAAAAAAAGGAAAGATGCTCATGACATATATAAAGTTACAAAACAAATGTGAATATTTTATTTTTAAACTATTAACTTATTTAGGGCTGGGGATTTAGTTCATCGGCACAGTGCCTGCCTGGCAAGCGCAAGGTCATGAGTTCAATCCCCGGTACTGGAAAAAAAACAACAACAACCACCACCACAACAAAAAAAAACTATTAACTTATTTATAATAAAATTTTAAATGGTCACACAGGAAAACTAGTATACTATAATCAATACTGATGATGTTTAATGCATTTTCAAAATGTATTCTTTATCTATTTTGCATTTAATGATACTCCTGCACCACATAACTATACATACAACGTTGGTCTCATAAAATATAATGGAGTTAAAACTTCCTATTGCCCGAGGATGATGTAAGTACGTTACTCAAATCTGCGGTAACGCTGGGTCCACAAACCTACTGTACTGCAAGTCGTGTCAAGGTGCAGCAGATCCAATTCTGTACAGGAAAATGCTTCTTTAATAATGATAAGAAATGACTACGCCCTGCTAAGCCAGCAGCAGCCTCCCACCTCCCAAGTGAAGTGTCTCCAGCCCAAGCCCGGTGCTCAGCCGGCGGTGAAGCAGCTCCTAAGCACATGTGTACACAGGCTGAGCACTCGTAAGATGAAGAGCCGAAACCCAAACTTTCTGTCTGAGTGCCAGCATGATGTTCAACACAAGTCTCAGACCTGTGCTTCTCAAGGTACTTCAGGTTTTAGCTTTTTAAGATTATGGACAGGCCCAGAACTCTGGGAGCTGAGGCAGGAGTATTACCAGTGTGAGCCCTGCCTGGGGAACTTGGTGAGTTGGTTGGACCCTGTTTCAAAAAGAGAAGGGGCTAGAGATGTAGTTCAGGGCAAAGACTAGGGATGTTCAGCTTGTAAAGTCTATGCAAATATTTCAAAACCTGAAAGGCTCTGAAATGCATTTCTAGTCTCATGCATTTGGGATAGACACATTTAACCTATACACATTTTTTAACCCAAGGGAATTCATTACTTTCATCACCAAAAAACATGCAAACTTTTAAATAAAATATTTTTTTAAAAAAATAATGCTCTGCTGGGAGTGGTGGCACATGCCTGTAATCCTAGCACTCAGGAGGCTGAGGCAGAAGGATCCTTGCGAGTTCGAGACCAGCCTGTACTACAAAGTGAGCTCAAGACCAGCCTGAACTGCACACAGAGACTCTGTCTCAAAAGGACAAAAATAAAGAAAAATAATGCTCTATCTTTTTGAAAAACCCAACTACTTAGCCAGTGAGGGTGCCTGTTTTCCTCCTGACACCACAATGGGTTCTATGGTTCGATTCAGTTCTGACTCTCACTACCCAGAGTTGGAGTTGGACTTCACAGGTCTGAGGGTTCCGGGCCACAGAAGGCCCTCACTGGAGGACCAGGTGCCCAGGGTCCAGGCACCAGGTTACCCACACTTCTGTCCCACAGGGCTATGAGGCTGAGTCCCCACCAGCCCCTTTCCCGATGTGCTAATCCGTCATGAGCCACAGAAGCGGGCACACAGGACACTTACTATTCTGTCCCAAGGTAAAGCAAACAAACGGACAGTGAGGTAAGAGGTCAGGTTGGGAAGGCCCAACTGGTGCCTCTGTGCTCCCCAGGGTTGCCCTCAACCACCTCCAGCACCTAGAAGCTGCCTGAGCCGGTCATTTCGGGTTTTTACAGAAGCAGGGTTAGTGTCCTAATACCACTTCCTGCAGCTCTCCCTTCCCCAGAGGCTACAGCGTGGAGCCGAAGTTCCAAACAGCTCTTTAAGGTTTGCTCTTCTGGTGCCCAATCCCATTCTGAAGCTCTAGGGGCCACCAGGCAGCATTAAGACAAAAGATGCTCCTACCATGCTCACCATTCCCACGAGGGTTTTAGCTCTGCCAGGAACCAGATGGAACTAAGATCCAGTATCTCCCCCATCACGTACAGCCAAGAAGCCACAACAAGCAAATTCTGAAATGGGCTGCCAAAAAACAAAATAGAGCAGGCCGGGCACGGTGGTGCACACCTGTAATCCTAGCACTCAGGAGGCTGAGGCAGGAAGATTGCTGCAAGGTTCAAGGCTAGCCTGTGCTATAAGCGAGTCCAAGGCCAATCTTAACTACACAGTGAGACCCTGTCACAAAACAAAACAGGCCAGGCATGGCAGCACACGCCTGTAATCCCAACACTTGGGAGGCTGAAGCAGGAGGGTTACCCTGAGTTCAAGGCAAGCCTGGGCTACATAGTGAGCTCAAAGCCTGCCTGAACCACATGGGGAGACCCCGTCTCCAAAAAAAAAGGGCAGAGACATCCTATGGTGTGAACCTGGATAGTTTCCCAAGGACTCCTACAGTAAAGGTGTAGTCCCAGGGAGGCCTTAGGAGGTGGGGTCTAGTGGGAGGTCCTTGTCATCTGGGACACACCCTTGAAAGAGATCACGTCCTCCTCCTCCAGTTACCCCTCTCACGAGCTGAGCAGTGTGCTCTGTCGCGAGGTCCCACCAAGACCTGCCACCCCTGCTAGAGGCCCAAAGCCCTGGGAACACACTTGATCTTGGAGTGGAACCTCCAGGCTAGGAACCAGAATACACCTTTCTCTTTCTAAATGAATGGTGCCAGGTACGTTGCTATAGTGACAGAACTGCCTACAACAACGCCTGAGAAGTGAGCCAGTCTCACGTTCATAAATTATCAGGGGTACAGCTCAGTGGTGGACTGCTTGCCCGGCACAGGTGGCCCTGGGTTCAATCCCCAGCATGACAAAAATACCTGTATCCGTAAACAAAAATAAACTTGGGGACTACTAGCAGAGTGGGTGGGTACCTGCTCATCACTAATGTTTTTAGTGATGTCCTAAGTTTATATGGCTGTGCCTGGCAATTTCTGGTGATCACAATCTTACCAGCAAGGAGATTTATAATACCGCTAATTACTTATGTCTTAAAAGAAAAAATACCTTTAATGCCAAACCAACTTCTTTATTTTCTTCTGTATATGGAGGTTTCCAAAGTTGAATCTTGTCTTCCCTTAAAAACTGGGTCAATTTTGCTTGAAGATATTTCTTTTGTGCCATCCTTGAAAACAAAACTGTATATCAATAAAACCCCAAACATATTTCAAAACATTTTATAACTTATCTAACAGTAAGGTGCTACATAGAGTGAACAAACCTCCCCTTCATCTGTTTAATCTATTTTTTTAAATTTTTCTGAAATCAGGACTTGGACTCAGAACCTCATGCTTGCCAGGCAGGCCCTGTGCCACTGAGCTATATCCCTGGCACACCCGTTTTATCTTTTTTTTTTTTTGGTCTTTTTGAGACAGGGTCTCGATATGCAATTTAGGCTGGTCTTGAGCTCACTTTGTAGCCCAGGCTGGTCTTGAACTTACAACAATCCTCCTGCCTCAGCTTCCCGAGTGCTGAGATTACAGGCATGTGCCATCATGCCTGGTTAACCTGTTTAACCTAAATTACTAGTTTTAATTAGCTTTAGACTTTTAAAAATATATATATACTTAAAAAGTACATAATATGTTCACTGATTTACATTCTATGTAATATAAAATATTTCAAAGTTGATAATATGGCTGGACATCGTGGCACAGGCCTGTAATCCCAACACTCGGGAGGCTGAGGCAGGAGGATCGCTGCCAAGTTCGAGGCCAGCCAGGGCTACAAAGAGAGCTCAAGGCCAGCCAGAACTGCACAGCAAAACCCTGTCTCAAAAAGACCAAAAAAAAAAAAAAAAAAAAAACGGGGCCAGATATATAGCTCAGTGGCACAGTGCCTTGCTTGGCAAGCGCAAGGTCCTGAGTTCGATTGCCGGTACCCCCAAAAAAGAAAATTTTGGCCGGGGATATAGCTCAGTGACACAGGTACTTGCCTGGCAAGTGCAAGGTCCTGAGTTCGATTCCTGGTACCAAAAAAAGAACAAAAAGGTCTGGCAGAGGGCAGAAAATTAGGGGATGTGCCATAACTTTAAGCGCTGAGAAGTCTGCCTGTGACACTTTGTCACACAGTCCCTCACTGCTTGTCCTCTCCACATGTGCACTATCTCTGCCCCAGAGCCACAGCCGAGCTGTCCAGGCGCCCTCGTGCATTCAAAGGGATGCATGAGGTTGCTAGGAGACGTGGGGCAGCTGGCAGGTACTGTGATCTGCCAGATTACACAAATAGTAAGAAAAGCAAGTTAGTAACTTGTGAGTGATCAACACACGTGAGAGTGAAGAAACACAGGAATTGATACAATCCAGGTAGGTAACTTTTTTCCTATCTTATGCACTTGAACCCAATTCACCTGATTTCTAAACCCAGTGCAGGGGCTTCATTACTGACAGCTAAGTGAGGGGGAACTACAGCAGGCAGGCAGGGCTGGGCCCTCCAGGGAGGCCGAGAAGAAGACGGGAACACATCAAAACCGGCTGACTAGCGCCCTAGGAAGATTCAAGTCACAACAGCTAGCTTTACATACTTCCCTAAAGGATAAACGGAAGCTTGAGATGACTGGTATCACCTTTTTGAGATTTCCCATTCTCTCACTGGGGGGCCATCCTTCCCACCAAGACCAAGACCACTAAGACTAAAAGCAAGCCTACAGATCATCAATCAAGGTTAATGATGTCACCATACGCCCTTGCTACCACTGGGTCAATACTGCCTAAGCGACTATACCTGCAATCTTACTGGTAAATCATAATTTTGACCCACGTTGTACCTGCCTCATGATTTTGCTCTATAAAACTTCCTTTGAGAACTAGGCTCAGGGGCTGGGGATCTAGCTCAGTGGCACAGCGCCTGCCTGGCAAGCGCAAGGTTGCGAGTTCGATTCCCGGTCCTGGAGAAAAACAAAAAAAAAGAGACCTAGGCTCATTGGCAACCCATTCAGGACACCACCTGGAGCTATTCTCTCAGTAGCTATTCCCATTCCCCATTCCTTTTCTCCAATAAAATTTCCTGCTCTTCAGTTCTGTTGTTCCTTAGAATTCATTTAACTCAGCATATCTGACATTTAGCACTTCCCTTTTATCAGCTTCAGTATTACATAAACAAATACACTTACAAGAAAGTCCCAAGCTATTTTATGAGAGTTGGGGGTTGGGAAATCAGCAGAACATGGAGGAGAAAAAGGAAGAAGGAATAAACACAATGCGGGAGGGCTCTGAGCATATTTTTTTTCCCAGTGTCTTTTTTTTTTTTCGCTGAGCATATTCTAGGTGACCCATGAAAGAATACTAGATTTCAAGCACTAACAAAGCTTTGCTTCTCACAGTAAAGAATACCAGTACTTTAGGAACATCTGCTCTTCAAACACAACTGAAAAGACCACTGTACACACTACTCATAAATCTTCGGAAATTGAGTGAAAAATCCCAGTAAGTGGCCAGTGGAGGGGAGGGCTGCTAACAGGACCCCAGCTATTCGGAAGGCTGAACACACTGAGACCCTAACCAAGCCACTACCTAGGGGACCACAGGGTGTCACAAGCCCAGCCTGCACCCCACACTCCAGAAAGCAAAAAACAGCTACAAGGTCCACACCGGTGTAAAACACAATGTTTAAACTATTAGCGGGCGTGGTTGCTCAGGCCTGTAATCCCAGCACTTGGGAGGCTGAGCAAGAGGATCGTTGCGAGTTCGAGACCGGCCTCAGCTACAAAGTGAGCTCAAGGCCAGCCTGAAGTGCATAGCGAAACCCTGTCTCAGAAAGACCAAAAAAAAAAAAAAAGAAAGAAAGAAAAAGAAACTATTGAGCTGGGCGTGGTGGTGCCCTCCCGGCACTAGGGAGAGCAAGGCAAGAGGACTGATTGCTGCGAGTTCAAAGCCAGCCTGAACGAGGTAGTGAAACCATGTCTAAAAAAAAAAAAAAGGGGGTGGCGCACGCCTGTAATCCCAGCACTCGGGAGGCTGAGGCAGGAGGGTTACGGTGAGTTCGAGGCCAGCCTGGACTACAAAGTGAATTCAAGGCCAGCCTGAACTGCAGAGTGAGACCTTATCTCAAAAAGACCAAAAACAGTAACAGATTAAACTACTGTCTTGCAACCAACAAAACGTCAATTACTGACAACACAGCCAGTGCTAACACATGTTAATCAAGTTTTCAAAAAGTTTAACAAGCCCAGTTTTCGGTTTTAAGCGAACTGTAACTTCCACCCAGACGCGGTCTCCCCCTTTTTCACTTTCACTTTTGTAATGAACCGATCCAATCGACTTTCAATCAGAGCGTCGATCGGCACACGCAACACACCTACACACCCAAACACGTCGGGTGTCCACCGAAAGAGTGAGGAAAGATTGCGTGCTCGGACGAGGGCAGGAGGCTGAGTCAGACACGCGCCGACTCCTTCCGACTGCGGCGGGCGCGCCCTCGGGACGGCTAACGACGCTCCCCCGCGGCCCCGCCGCCGCGCAGGCTGCTCACCCGCCGCCACCCCGCCCGGAGCAGACGACGCGGGCAGCCCGCAGCCGCGATCGGGCCGTCCCGTCGCCGGCCCTCACCTGCGCCACCGGCTCGGCCGCCGCTGCGTCCGCTGCGACCCGCCGAGTGCCCGGATGCGACTGGGCCGCCGTTTGTTTTCATTCCGGGTGATGCCGGCCCCGCCCCCGCCGCGCAGTGCAGCCCGGAAGGAAGGCGGTGGGCGGGGCCGGAGGCAGGGCGGGGGCGGGGCCATGCCGGTCCCCCCCTGGGTGGGCGGGGCTATTGCGGGAGTGGGCGGGACTGCACCAAAGCCGCGCTGGGACGAGAAGAACGGAAACGGCTGGGGGAGGGAAGGGAGTGGGGCGGGCTCAAGGCACGGGGCGGGGCGATATGTGGGCGGGGTTATGTTCGGGGGCGGAGCTAAAGTGGGTGGGCGTTTGAATTAGTTCAGGCTTGGGGAGGATAATCCAGGCCAGGTGAGCGATGCAGACTCGGCCCAGGCTGTGTGCTCAACGTCAGACGAAATTGAGTCTAGGGTTTTTTTCCGGGGCGCGGTGGTTCTGGGGCTTGAACCCAGGGCCTCACCCTTGATAAACAAGTGCTCTACCATTAAGCTACATATCCTACCCCTTTTTATAATTTTTTTTTCTTTTTTATCTCTTTGAGACAGGGTCTCACTATGCAGTTCAGGCTGGCCTTGAACTCACAATGATCCTTCTGCCTCAGCCTCCCAAGTGCTGGGATTACAGGCATGGGACACCAGGCCGGGCTTATAATTTTATTTTGAAACAGTTTCCTAAATTGCCCAGGCTGGCCTGGAACTTGCAATCCTCCTGCCTCAGCCTCCTGAATAGCTGAGATGACAGGCGTGTGCCACTTGAGGCTGGCTGTGTCTGGTCCCACCAGCGCTTGGCGGGACCTGGGCTAGTCGCTAACGGGTAAGAGGAACCCTACTTCTGTGCCATGCTGTGGCACCCAGTGAGAGTCCTGTGCAGAGTGCCCGCTAAGTGCTGCCTCTAAGACCGCGTCACTTGTGCTAATTGGCCACTCCTGTTTTCATGAGATTCGGAAGCGGTGATCCTTCCGGCCAGCCCAATGCTGCGTCCACAGGGTGCTGTACAAGCGCAGGAGGAGTGCGGAAATATTACTCATGACGCCCGGAAACTCTGTTCACCACATTGAGGGCAGATGCCGGCGAGAAGTGGAGTCTGATCTGGGTTGGTCTCCTTTTTATTGGCCAGTGGGACACTAGGAAATGTGACAGCGACCAGCTGGTCACCAGCATGCGGGGGAGCCTCACAGAGACACCTGAGCCAGCCCAGCCCGGAACTGCCTGGGCTCTGTGACTCAGGAACCGAGTAGCATGGTTGTTATTTTAAGCATTAGGTTTGGGAATAGATTGTTATCCAGCAAAAGCTAAAAGATACAGCCTGATATCAAGGCAGAGTAAACTACAGTCAGGCCTTACTTGTGAGGCTGAAATAGGTAGCTAACTGGAGGCAACAATATCTGTAAATAATCTTTAGCAGTTTAAAAGAAACAAATGTCAATTTGTTTCTTTGTAACAGAGTAGGTAACAAATTTCCTTTTTTGTTGTTGTTTGAGATAGGGTCTCAAGCTGGAGTGGTAGCACATGCCTGTAATCCTAGCACTGGGGAGGCTGAGGCAGGAGGATTGTTGCTTGAGTTCGAGGCCAGCCTGGGCTTCAAAGTGAGGTCAAGACCAGCCTGAACTGCATAGTGAGACCCTGTCTCAAAAAGACAGAGAGAGAGAGAGAGAGAGAGAGTCTCACATGTAGCCCAGGCTGGTCTTGAACTCATAGCAATCTTCCCGCCTCAGCCTCCTGAGTACTGAGATTACAGGTATGCACCAGCACACCCAACAACAAATTTACTTCACCAAGTAAAACTTGATGCTTTTTCTGAGGAGCCTATAAAATCTCTATCTTTTCTTAGAGCTCACTATGTGATCTTAAAGTTTTCTTGATAGTTACATTAGCGTATATTTTTACCTTCTGAACGTTTTATTGAAATATAATTCCTAAGCCCTACAACTGACCAATTTGAATGGTTCATTTCAGCGGTTCTCAGTGTGTTTGAAGAGCTGCGTTCCCATTACCACAAATAATTTTAAAACATTTTCAGTATCCACAAAAGCACCCTGTGCCCATTTGCACTCAATATTTAACTTGCCCTAAACTCGCAGACTACCCATCCCCCATTTCCCCATGCTCCTCCCACCCCCGGCAACCACTGATCTACTTCCTGTCTCCTTGATTGGGTTGGAACATACCGTAAAAATAGCATCATATACAGTATGTGGTTTTCCGCCACCAGCTCCTCTCCCTGAGCCTAGTGTTTCCAGTGTTCCTCCCTGGGGTTCCATGTACTGGGACTTGATTCCTCTTCAGCGCCAGTTTCCTATCATACAGCTGTGTTTGTGTATCTGTTTGTCAGTTCATGGACATTTGGACAGCTTCCACTTTTTGGATATTACTGTGAATAATGCCCCGGTGAAATTAAGGAACAGTTCTTGGGGTGTGAACATGTTTTCAGTTGTCTTGAGGATAGGCCTAGGCAGGACAGTCGGTGGTTCCTACGGTAGGTAATTCTATATTCCGTCTTTGGAAGAATTGCCAAATTGTCGTCCACAGCAGCTGTACCAGCTTTCGTTCTAACTGGCAAGAATGGTTGTAATGATTTCCATTTTTCACAACATTTTTTTGTTTTGTCTTTTTTGAGACAGGGTCTCAGTATGCAGTTCAGGTTGGCCTTGAGCTCATTTTGTAGCCCAGGCTGGCCTCGAACTCACAACGATCCTCCTGCCTCAGCCTCCTGAATGCTGGGATTACAGGTGTGTGGACATACCTATTTATAAGAGTTATTGTGCACCAGGACCGCCGAGGGCTGGGGTTCCCACCAGGGGCCTGGAAGGTATCTGTGGTTTCTCCCCTCGGGGGCGGTAAACCCCATCCAGGTGTGATTTACCAAGTGGGATCACCTTACCGCGGGCAGCATCCCTGTTCTACTTTGTTTCCCCTGTTCTATTTTGTTTCCAAAGGAAAGGGCTGGAAAGCCACACATGGTCAGGTGCTCGTGCAGAGGAGAAGGTTCCCTTAAGCAAGTACCTGCAGGCTCGGGAGAAACTCTCTGGGGCATTAAGTAATCGGCAACTTGGAACACCCGGCTGAACTGCATCAGCGCGGTGCTGGGTGCGAAGGCCCACCTGAGGATTGTTGCCAGCGGCATAAAAGGAGAACTGGAGGGGAAGGTGGTGCTGTTGATTCTCCCGGAGAAGCTTGTCATGCTGGTTTTCCCGATAGGAACTCAGCTGTTCTCACTGTCAGAGGAGCTCGGGTCCTCGCTGTGGCTGAGGACGGCTGCAGTTCTCTGGAGGGGAGCTCTGGTCCTCACTTTGAGCATCACTTCCTGGCTCCAGTGCAGATCCCTCAGCCTGCTGGCACAGATCCTTCCTCCCACTGGCACAGACTTTCTAGCTTCCACCACTGGTCTTTGGGCCTTCCCAGTGCAGATGCTTGATAGAGATTTGCACGGGACACGGTCGTGGGCTCTTGGCCTCCAGCTGGCTGCGTAGCGGACATTGCTGTGGGATCTGTAAGGAACGACATGAAGCAGAGAGCCCGCGCAACAGGCTTTTGTGAAAGCAACAGACGTATGGTTTAATACCCAGGTCAAGACAGAGGGCGACAAGGCCGGCCTTTTTTACGGGGACTGAAAGAAGGCAGGGCCATCAGGCGGCACGATGTTCATAAGCATCTGACGTCACAGTTCTGGGGCTGCCTTGCACCTTCGTGGCAGTCCTTGAGGGTCCGGTGTAAATTCTGGGGGTCTCCATGTCGGGGACCTGCAAGATTCCTTGTCCTTAGGGCCAGAGGGACATAGCTCAGTGGCATGAGCACCTGCTTGGTAACTGCAAGGTCCTGAGTTCAATCGCTGGTACTAAAAAAAAAAAAAAGGTTCCTTGTGCAGTCCTTTCTGTTTTACAATCTCCCGTGTTTGGTGCTGAGCTGAGTCTCCGTTGAGAACAATGGCTCTGCTGGCAAAGGGCGGGTGTGGGAGAGCCAGGTCCGATTCGAGCCCGGCAGCCCTCCCTGTTCTCTAAATGGAACTTATTGCCCAAAGTTTTGCAGCATTTGAATTAAACCTGTGCGTTTTCCTTTAGCACATGGAAGAGGCTAATCCTGCTACTTCCGGTTCACTGTTTCTACGGTCACTTAACCATCTTAGAAATCCACAGGGATTTTTTCCTGGTGTCTTTTATTTATTTATTTGTCTTTTTGAGACAGGGTCTTGCTATGCAGTTCAGGCTGGCCTTGAGCTCACTTTGTAACCCAGGCTGGCCTTGAACTTGCAACGATCCTCCTGCCTCAGCCTCCCAAGTGCTGGGGTTACAGGTGTGTGCCACCATACCTGGCTAGTATTTTTTTGTTTTGTTTTCTGGTTCCAGAAATGGAACTCACGACCTCGCACTTGCCAGGGAGGCTCAGTGCCTCTGAGGTAAATCTCCAGCCCCTTATTTATTTATTTATTTATTTATTTTTGAGACAGGGTCTCACCCTGTAGTTCAGGCTGGCCTTGAACTCATTATACTGCCAAGGCTGACTTTGAACTTGTGACGATCCTTCTGCCTTGGCCTCCCCAGTGCTGGGATGACAGGCATGTACCGTCACACCCAGCTTTTGTTGTTGTTTTTTTTTTTAATTTTAAGGGTTCTACCTCAGTCCTTGGTTTTTGTATTTGTCTGGTTAGAGTCACAGAACTTTCAGAATCTCATGGTTTTCATCAATTTGGAAAACTTGACTCTCGGCTATTATCTCATCAAATAAGGCACTCGGGAGGCTGAGGCAGGAGGATGGTTGCGAGTTCGAGACCAGCCTGGGCTACAAAGTGAGCTCAACACCAGCCTGAACTGCATAGCGAGACCCTGTCTCAAAAAGACAAAAAAAAAAAAAAAATATTTTCAGCCCTGTTCCCTCCGCCTAGAGCAATTAGTTCTGCAAGTATGGCTGACTTTTCACCCCTTGACTCTGTCATGGATCTGCCCCTAGGGGGAAGAATAATGCTTGCCCTACAGTGGCCTCCAGTCGAACTTCCTGGTCATTAACAACCCATCCCTTTTGTATTCTAATTTCTAACGGAAGCTTCTGTGAATGGGGAGATGGGCACGCCCAACTTCCCTGTCCCCCTGTATCGCACCCTACTTCGTTGCAATAAAGCCCTTACTCCCTAATCCTCCCGGAGTGCTGGTATCACACCCTCGCGCCGCCAAACACATCCGCTAAAACATCGTCAAGGCCTCAAACGTCCCGTCCTCCAGGGGGCGCTGCTCCTCTCAGCGGTCTTAATGCAATCAGAGGCTTCCTGACATAGCTAAATTTTTTAGAAATATTGTAGGCACTCAGACAGGGCTGGGCCCTGGAGAGGTCAGTGCAGAAGACAGGTGTGGCTGGAGGAGCATTCCTGAAGGTCAGGCCTCAGGACAGAGAAGGACTACACCCGCACACTTCCCCTCGGGATGTGCAGCAGGGATTGATATTCTAAAGAGACAGCCCCACCTTGGGTGGGGGCCACACCCTCTTTGACCCACCCCTTCCAGGAAAGCCCTCCGTGGTCCCTGTGTGCTTGCTGCTTGACTTGCTTCCCCATTTGATTCCCATTTAATCAAAATTACCTAAGTGAGCTGGGCGTGGTGACACACACCTTCACCCCGGCACTCAGGAGGCTGAGGCAGGAGGATCGCCCAGAGTTTCATGCCAGCCTGGAGAGACCTTGTCTCAGAAAACAAAACAAAACGAAACACCTAAGCGACTATACTCGTACTCTGATTGTTTGACGATAGTTTTATCTCACCCCATACCCACCTTGTGATTTCCCACTGGGTCAATATCACCTAAGCATCGGGTCGAATGCGCCGAGGAAGTCGTTGAGTTCCCCACCCCGAAGCTCAATGGCCCGACCGTGGAGACTGAGTCTACCTCTCACGTGTATGTCCAGCCTGTAGTCCATCCACAGCTTGCCCCCTCCCGTACAGAGCTCACTGGGATTGTTCAAGCCATGGTGGATGGTCAGCCAAGCCCGCAGCGAGTGCTAGAGAGGGTCTATGAGTGGATGGCGAAGGAAGCCTCTCAGACCCAAACCTCAAGTCAATTTTCGTCGCCTCTGGAGGTTGGGGCTTAAAAGTCCTGCTCCCAGGCCCGTGCCAGCACTTGGGCTTGCCAGTGGCGGGTTACTTCAAGCAGTGGGTTAATCTGAAAAAGGCTTACAGCTTCGCCAGGGGCTGCTGGCCCAATAACGGACTTCTCACAGGCCGGCCCCACAGCGGCGTGGATGACTGCCAGAACATCGCCAACATCGTGAAGAACTCGCACATGGAGGCTTCATCTTCACGCAGCCGTCAAAGCCATTCTGATTGGCCGAGGATGGGATGGGGCGGGACAGGGAGCTGCACCCCTCCCTCGCCAGAGCAAAGAAGGGAGAGCGGCGCATCCCTGCGCCCAGTGTCCCCCGGCTGCCTTACGGACTTGTGTGCGGGCAAGGGCTGGGCCACCTGGCCCCTCGGGAGCAGACACTTTGTGTCCCCCACCCCTCAGTCTCAGCCCAGGACTAGCCCCTTCCATGTGGGCCTGGGCCAGGGGGACCCAAGCACTCACTGCCTCCTCCTGGTACACAGGCGTCTGCTGGGGCCCCAAGCCCCCTGTACCCCTCCCATCCATAGTGTGTGGGGTGTGGTGCCCCCAGGACTCCAAGACAGATCAGGCCCCACCTTGCGTCCACCCCCAGCCCTGCTGTGAACGTGCCACTGAATAAAGTTGGGGAAATGAAGAAAAATTAAATTACCTAAGTGACTATACTTCTTTTTTTGAGACAGGGTCTTGCTAT
Organism: Chinchilla lanigera; assembly: GCF_000276665.1. NCBI lineage: Eukaryota > Metazoa > Chordata > Mammalia > Rodentia > Chinchillidae > Chinchilla > Chinchilla lanigera. Next base: position 5,703,214 of record NW_004955491.1, on the reverse strand, counting down.
GCAGTTCAGGCTGTCCTCGAACTCGCAAGGATCCTCCTGCCTCAGCCTCCCGAGTGCTGGGATTACAGGCATACACCACCACGCCTGGCACTTACACTTGTAATTTTATTACTTAACTATAGTTCTGTCGCACTTTACACCCGCCTCACCTCGTGGTTTTACTCTGTAAGACCCCCTTGAGAAGCGGGTTCCCTGGGGCCACCCCGTTGGGACCCCTTCTGCCCCTCTTAGAAGCTTTCTTTCTCTCCATAAATACTTCCTACTCTTAACCGCCGCTGTTGGTAGAATTCATTCTTCGATTTGAGAGAACACGAACTCGGCGTAGCAGACATCCATCGGGGCGGGAGTTCTGTTCCCTGATGTCCTTTGGGTAATTTGGAGGTCCTGTATGATCCCTGTGCCATGCGCCCTGTATCCCCGGGTCGGGGCTCTGTCTAGCTCCCTCCCTCTGCCCCCAGCCGGGTCGGCCCTGCAGCCTCGCCCCTAAACCTCCACCCCACCCCAGGACTTGTGCCCTGTCCGCGAGTCCGCGAAACGCCCCCTCTGGGAGGATCTTGCAATTGCCGGTGTCTGCCGAAAGCTCCTCGGCGTCTGTCCCGACGGCGGCCCTGTGCGGGCTCAGCGCCCGGAACCTCCGCCGCACGACGCACCGCGCCCAGCTCGCCCGCGCGCCCGTCCCAGCAGGCAGAGGAGAGCTCTCCCAGCCCGGAGCCGCGGGGCCAGCGCTACTGGCAGGGAGCCTCTGGCTTTTCTTTTTTGTTGTTGTTTTTCTTCCGGTACTAGGAATCGAACTCACGACCTTGCGCTTGCCAGGCAGGCGCTTTGCTGAGAGCTATATCCCCAGCCCCGGCCTCTAGCTTTTGTAACACTCATCCAACTAACAGACTCCGGAAAGAGTCAGTGACCTGCTGTCCATCTCAGAGAAAGCTGGGGGCACAGCGCCGGCCTGACAAGCGCAAGGTCTGGAGTTTTTTTGTTTTGTTTTGTTTTTTTGGTACCGGGAATTGAACTCACGACCTTGCGTTTGCCAGAGCCAGGTAGGCTCTGTGCCGCTGAGCTATATCCCCGGCCCTAAGGTCCCGAGTTCAGTTCCCGGCACACACACAAAAAAAACCCGCTAACAGAAAGCTGTGGGAAAAACTCAGCAGACAGTCTTTGTCCCCCGACCTCAGGCTGTAATCATTTATCTTAGAAAACAGCATTACAAGGGCCGAGTGTGGTGGTGTTTGCTTGTAATCCAGCACTTGGGAGGCTGAGGCAGGAGGATTGTTTCGAGCTCTAGATCAGCCAAGGCTACAAAGCAAGCTCAAGGCCAGCCTGAACTGCATAGCGAGACTCTGTCTCAAAAAGACAAAAAAAAAAAAAAAAAAA
>NW_004955491.1:5684192-5701670 GCF_000276665.1 Chinchilla lanigera | reverse complement strand
AAAGAAAGAAAGAAAGAAAGAAAAAGAAAACAACATTGATATAGGATCTCCAAGTGATGTAGAAACTCCTGCCTAGCTAGTGCAAGGTCCTGAGTTCGATTCTCAGCACCAAAGAAAAGATCAAGAGTTATGGTGGCGGGTGTGGTGGTGCACACCTGTAATCCAGGCACACAGGAGGCTGAGGCAGGAGAATTCTCTGTGAGTTCCAGGCCAGCCTGGGCTACAAAGTGAGCTCAAGGCCAGCCTGAACTGCACAGCGAGACCCTGTCTCAAAAAGACCAAAAAAAAAAAAAGTAGGAACTTTTACTGAGGGAGAGACAGCTCCTGCATGCGAGGGACAGGAAGGGACCCAGGAAGTGGGTTGCCAAGGACTGCACTTCTCAAAGGAAGTGTTATAAAGGAAAATCACAAGGTGGGTACAATGTGGATCAGTCTATGATGAACCAAGATGACAGGTACGGCTGCCTGGGTGATGCTAGGTCAGTGGGAAGCTGGTCACACAGCAGTGCACATGGAAAGAACAGGCATTTTTTTGGGAAGAGACGGTTCAGGAGGTCCTGGTTCCCCGTCCAGGGGACTGATGGCTATGCCAAGTTCCGATTGTGAATGCGGATCCCTGGGGAGGCACGCAGGCCTGCACATCCCGTCTTTATCCTGAGGCCAGGCCTTCGACGGATGCAGCTTCAGCCGCAGCCGTGCTGCATTCTCACCCTCTGCACTGACCCCCTCGAGGGCCCGGCCCTGTATGGCTACCTAGAATATCTCTACCTAATTTAAGTGTGTTTGTTTGTTTGTTTTGTTTTGTTTTCTGGTACCGGGAATCAAACTCACAACCTTGCGCTTGCCAGGCAGGTGCTGCGCCGCTGAGCTAAACCCCCAGCCCCTAATTTAAGTGTGTATAATCACATTACAACACATTTAAAGCTTTACTTGGCTTTACTGAAATTCATGAATTGGGTCAGCATTGAGTCTAAAACTTGGGAAGAGGGGCTCACGGGGAAAAACAGGGCAGAAGCCAGCAAAAACTGGGAACCGAGAGCTGCCCGTCCTTTGAAAGCCGCTTTCCTTGTAGGATCAAAATGTGGGGACTTCCTGCCCCCATGGCTCACAGGGGCTCCCTTAGGGACTTGGCTGTCATTTCTCTCCTGACTTCCCAGAAGATCAGATAAGTAACATCTCAATTCCCATGCCCTAAGCAAACAACTGGCCGTCCATGGGCACAGGAGAGCGGATGTTGCCTGGAACACAAGGGCTTGAAATGGATTTTTGCACATCTATAATCTCAGCACTCTGGGAGGCTGAGGCAGGAGAATCACAAGTTCAAGCCCAGCCCGGGCAATTTAGCAACTTAGCAAGATCCTATCTCAAAAAAAAAAAAAAAAATGGGGGGAATAAAATTATATTAAAAAGAGCTGGGGCCGGGCATGGTGGTGCATGCCTGTAATCTCAGCACTCCTGAGGCTGAGGCAGGAGGATTGTTGTGAGTTTTGAGAACAGCTTGGGCTACAAAATGAGCTCAAGGCCAGCCTGAACTGCATAATGAGACCCTGTCTCAAAAAGACCAAAAAAGAGCTAGAGGGTGTAGCTCAGTACAAAGGCTCTGGGTTTGATCCCCAGTACCACACACACACACACACACACACACACACACACACACACAGAGACAAATTATTACATACCAAATATCTTGTATTATTCCATACCTTTATCAGTGTATTCTCAACAGCAACCTAACACCTCATCAAGTGCACACATCATACATTAGTCAATCATCCCGTTATTGGCCATTTAAATGTGCGTGTTAGCCAGGCATGGTGGCGCACGCCTATAATCCCAGCACTCGGGAGGCTGAGGCAGGAGGATCATTGCTTGAGTTTGAGACCAGCCTGGGCTACAAAGTGAGCTCAAGAACTGCACAGCGAGACCCTGTCTCAAAAAGACAAAAAAAAAAAAAAGCATGTGTGTTAGATTACAGATTTGCATGCTGAAAGAGACATGGAATAACAAAGGGAAATTGAAGATGAGCTTTTCTTTTTGTTTTTGTACCGGGAATCAAACTCAGGACCTTGCACTTGCCAGGCAGGCGCTTGTGCCGCGGAGCTAACTCTCCGGCCCCAAAGAAGATGAGTTTTTCTTACCTAGCGGAGCAGGACTGTCAGGGACGCAGGTGTGATGGAGAGAAAAGGCAGAGAGAGGACAGGGGATGGGGAGGCCGTAGTCCAAACTCACAGGTCTCACTTTGTGGACATCCCCCTTGGCCGGCGCTCCGCCATGTAACCCAGCCAAGGGCAAGACCTGGAGACCCGCCCAGCTGCAAGGGAGGCTGGGAAATGTGGCCCTCATTCTTGACAGCTGGGATCAGGATCCTCTTAAAATGAGGAAGCAGTGGGCTGGGGATTTAGCTCAGTGGCACAGCGCCTGCCTGGCAAGCGCAAGGTCGTGAGTTCGATTCCCGGTACTGGAAAAAAAAATAAATAAATAAAATGAGGAAGGGAAATGAACGGGTTTGAAAGCACATGCCACAGGCTCTCTCTCCAGTTATTCCTTAGGTGCCGTGCTGAGAAGCTCACCTCTGAGGTGAAGCCTTTTCTGTACTTTAGGGTGCTTTGTGTGCTTACTTTTTTGTTTTTCAGTAGTGGAGGTTGAACTTGGCAATAGAGCCTAGAGAATTACACCGGGCCCACGCCAGGCAAGCACTGTGCCCCAGAGCTACTGCCCCCGCCCCTTTGTTGTTATTGGTTGCTACTTTGAGAGAAGGTCTCTCTATGCAGTTCAGGATGGCCTTGAACTCGCTATGCAGCCCAGGCAGCCCTCCAGCTCACGGAGATCCTCCCACCTCAGCCTCCTGAGTGCTGGGATTACAGGCCTGCGCCACCACTACTGGCCTTCCCTCCCGGTTTACAAAAGCTTTGTTTTCATTTTCCCCTTGTACTCTCTTTTTTCTTGTCTCTTCTTTCCTTTCCCTCTTCCCGTTCCCTTTATCATGTATCTTTTTTTTCCCATACTGGGAATCGGAACTCAGGACCTTGCGCTTGCACTTGCACCGCTGAACCATCTCCCCAGCGCCTGCCCCCTTTGTCGTTTGAACACTTCCCCTTGCCCACTATCTATTATACACTTTGGTCCTTATTTACATTTCCAGTTTCTCTCACCAGAGAAACAGTGCGGCATGTGTGGCCATTCACACTTGTGAATAAAATTTTCAAGTGGAAAATAAACAATTATTGGAAGAACACAGCTGTTCAAAACTCCACATAGGGGCTGGGGATTTAGCTCAGTGGCACAGCACCTGCCTGGCAAGCGCGAGGTAGTGGGTTCGACTCCCTTTACCGGGAAAAAAACCAAAAAAAAACCCCCCAAAACCCAAAACCAATCAAAACTCCACGTCGTACAGTATTTCGACCGCTTCAGAATCATGCTGCATTTTGGGCTCCCTCTGGTGGTGAGATTCAGATTTGGGGTTGGGTCACAGCCCTAGACCTGCAAGTTGTTGGCAAGCCAGAGCTTTGCTTCTTTCCTGGGTTGCCAGGCAGGCTCTGTGCCTCTGAGCTACATCCCCTGGGCTTGAACTCACTGTGTCGTCCTTGTTGGCCTCGAACTCACAGTGATCCTCCTGCCTCAGCCTCCCGAGAGCTTGGATTATAGGCATGCGCCACCATGCCCGACTTCCAGCTGTTTCTAAGAAACAAAAGTAACAGGACAGGTAACCGGAACTGTTACCTAGGCAACTAATAAGCTGAAGTCTGGGAGGGAGGCATCTTCTGCTATCCAATTACCATTTCTCCTATGTACAGAAAGGTTCCTTTCACAGTTTGCTTCTCCATGTCAGAGTAATTTATGTCGAGTTTATCTCTGTGGCTTGTTTTTGTTTCCATTCATACTATTATTATTATTATTATCATTTGGGTACTGGGAATCGAACTCAGGACCTTGCACTTACCAGGCAGGTGTTTGTGCCATTGACCTATATCCCCAGCTATTTCCACTCATATTGATTTGACACAGGAAGATGTCCTTCAGATACATCCAAAATCTAGAGTCTCTGACCCCTTGCTTGTTTTCTTTTTTTTTTTTTTTTTCCTTGCTTGTTTTCTTAAAACCTTTGAGCCGGGTGTGGTAATGCACACCTGTAATCCCAGCTCTCAGGAGGCTGAGGCAGGAGGATGGCCTGTGTTTAAGGTCATCTTGGGCTACATAGTGAGTTCAATGCCAGAGACCCTGTCTCAAAAGACAAACAAAAATCAAAACCAAAAAGGAAATACCGGCATAGCCAGATGTGGCCCCGACCTTGGACTGGCGCATGGAGCCAAAGTAAATCTCTGTAGGAAAGAAGAAAAGAAGCCAGCTGTGCTGGCCCGAGGGGTGAGGCGGTCCCCAGCATCACCGGCCCCCACGAGGCCAGCTTTCTCCCAGCTTCGGCCTGGACCTTGGCCCTCCGTCCTTGTGGACCTGACTTAACCCAGGCTGGGAAGCGGGTCAGGAGCAGGAAGTGCCTGTCACACCCCTCCCCGCCGCCATGCCGGGAGGACGCCCAGGCCTCCGCACAGCCGCACCAAGGAGCCATCTGGGTGCTGGCTGGTGGCCGGTCCCCACTGCCGGGCCTTACAAGAGAGGAGGAGCTTCAAACCGCAGCCTGCGTCTCCCACGCACGCTGCCCTCCAGCCTTCCCAGCTCGGGCCCAAGCTCTGCGGACCTTGCGCCCCCTTTTGCTCTGCAGCACCCCAGAGCAGCATGAAGTCACCTTCTGAGGTGGCTCTTTGGCCACAACAGGAGCAGAAGGGGCCTAGCCAGTGGCAGGGGCAATGGCAGCCACCAACCATGTGAGGCCGTCCCAAGGGCATCCACGGCAGAACATGGTGCTTGACCCTGGTTTATTTTTGTTTTGAGACAGCGCCTCACTTTGTATTCCAGGCTGGCCTTCAACTCACTATGTAGCCCAGGCTGGCCTTCAACTCAGGTAATCCTCCTTCCTCAGCCTCCCAGGTGCTGGAATTATAGGCGTGTACCACCATGCCCAGCTTTGGTCCCCATCCTGAAGCCTGGAGGAGAAGATGGTGCTGTAGGGTCCAGGGAAGGCTGCAGCCATGGGCCAAGGGGACCAGGGGGACCAGGGGGACCAGGGGGACCAGGGGGACCAGGGGGACCAGGGGGACCAAGGGTCACCTTCATATGAGTCAGCTTCCCCATCACCGTGGTACAATAGCTGACACCTCCAACTGAAAGAAGAGGTTTATAGGGCTTATGGTTTCAGAGGGTGCAGTCCATGGCTTCACGGCTCTGCGGCAGAAACACCCCGGCAGAAGGGCCTGGTAGAGGGGAGCTGCTCCTGGTGTGGTGGACAGGAGGCAGAGAGTGAAAGGAGGAGTTGGAGACAAGAACACATCCTTTTTTTTTTTTGGTCTTTTTGAGACAGGGTCTTACTCTGCAGTTCAGGCTGGCCTTGAACTCACTTTGTAGCTTAGGCGGGCCTCCAACTCACAATAATCCTCCTGCTTCAGCCTCCCAAGGGCAGGGATTACAGGCATGCATCACCATGCCTGGCAGTAAGAATACATCCTTCCAGGTCATATCTCAGTGACCATCTCCAATCAGGACCCTGTACCTAAGAGCACATTCATCTCTGAACTCATCAATGAGCACTTGCTTCGGCAGTACATACACTAAAATTGAACTCATCAGAGGGTAAATCCATGACCGGATCACCTTCTGCACATGAGGTTTTAGGGGGCATTTTGGGTCCAAACCCCGCAAGGCTGTGGAGACAGCAGCACCAGCAAGGCTGGCAAAGTGCTGGGCTGGGGCATGGGGAGCTGAAGCTCCCAGGGATCCAAGCTGGGCATCGGGCACAAGTGCAGCATCCTCTGCAGATGACAAAGAGGAGGGTGGCGTCCTGGGAGGGCTGCGCCTGGCAGGGAGGCGCTGAGCCCTTGTGGGCTGTGCGTGGCCCTGGCCCCCGGCCTGCACCGCTTCCTCTCTGGGACCCACCTGGGCAGTGCCCCGGGTGACCACGTGCGGCCCGAGGACGAGCAGGCAGGCGCGGCCTCCTCCCTGCTTCCTGGCTGCCCTGATGAGGCTGTGCCCACAGAATACTAAAAACTTCTGCAGTGCACAGAATACTAAAACGTTTAAATGGCTCAATCAGGGCTCTGCAAGAGATGGAGCTGAGATTAGGAGGGAAATTTACAAGTTAAATAACCTGAAAAGCTGCAATTCAAATGACATGAAATTGACAAGGACTGGGGGAAGCAAAGAATGGCTCCTCCCTCCTCAGAGAAGGCAGTGGTCACGGAGGGTATCGCGAGGACAGGGGTCCCCGCCTGTGCTCCCCACGTGGTGTCCTGGGACCCATGCACTGCAGGGCATGCCGCGGCCCCCAAATGCTGTGACAACCAAAATCTCCCTCTCACCTCTGCATGCCCTGAGGGCTGGGGTTCGAAAAAGACAGGTAGGCCTGGAGTGGCAAGGTGTGTCCCTTTGTGTGTGTGTGTGTGTGTGTGTGTGTGTGTGTGTGTCTGTCTGTCTGTCTGTCTGTCTTTTTGAGACAGGGTCTCGATATTAAGTTGAGGCTGGCCTTGAGCTCACTTTGTAGCCCAGGCTGGTCTCAAACTTGCAACAATCCTCCTGCCTCAGCCTCCTAAGTCCCGGGATTATGGGTGTGCACCACCATGCTTGGCATGTTTTGGTTTTTTTTGAGACAGGGTCTTATGATGTAGCCCAGGCTGGCCTTGAACTTGCAGCAGTCCTGCCTCAGCCTCCAGAGTGCTAGGACTACAGTGTGTGCCACCATGCCCAGTTTAGAGGCGACCTTTGGAAATGGGTCCATGCGGCAGCTCCACCTGAAGGTTGCCTGAAGGCAGCTACTGTGTCCTGGGGCCATCGAGGATTACCTGGCTGTGGGGGAAGGGGAGGGTGCTGTTTGAAAAGTTTGACTTGAGATTTCTTTTTTTAAAAAATTTTAACTTAATTCAATTTTTTGGTATAGAGATTGAACCAATGGCCTTCATTCACTCTGAGCTACATCACCAGCCCTACTTTATTTTAATTTTATTTTGCTTTTTTTGAGACAGGGCCTTGCTAGGTAGTTCAGGCTGGCCTTGAACTCACGATTCTCCTGCCTCAGCCTCCTGAATGCTGGGATTTCAGGTATGCACCATCACGCCTGGCTTAAATTTTTTACTTTAAGACAGGGTCTCAAGAAGTTGCTAAGTTGTCTATTGGACTGACGAGTGAGGATCCCCCAAAGATGCCGAGGTGCTCACTCCAGGAGCTGCGAACGTGACCTCCTTGGGAAACAGGTTTTTCAGGTGTCTCACCTCCTATAAGGGGGACTTGCAGATGGGGACAGGAGGCTCTGGGGAAGCTGGAGTCACGATGCCGAGGACCTAGGAGCTCGAGCGGCCGGGGACAGCGCCCTCCTTGCATCGTGGTGCTGCCTGCACCCGAGTCTCAGACTCCTGCCCCCGAGACCAAGGGACAGCGACTCACTGCTCTTCAAGCCCGTGGGTGGTGGGCGAGCGGCACTGCGTCTCTCAGGGTATCACCCATGTCTGTCACCTGCCTGCAAGCTGATCTGTTTGTCTGTCTGCCACTACTATTTCCAGCCCAGCCGCTAAGGTGGGAGATGCATGCCTGTCATCCAGCGCTTGTGGAGGCTGAGACAGGAGGATTGAAAGTGCAAGCCCAGCCTAAGCAACTTACAGAGGCCTTGTCTTAAAAGTTAAAAAAAAATTTTTTCCCCTAAAGGACAGGGGAAGTAGCTCAGTGCCAACAACCAGGGTTCAACCCTCAGTGCCAGCCGATCTGAGTCAGAGACAGACCCTGTGTATGGGTTAGAAGATTCAGGAGCGGGAGGAAGTCACTTCGCCTGGAAGTGTGTTTTGGTTTTTTGGTTTTTTTTGAGACAGGGTCTCACTATGCAGCTCAGGCTGAACTTAAACTCACTTTGTAGCCCAGGCTGGCCTCAAACTTGCAAGGATCCTCCAGCCTCAGCCTCCCGAGTGCTGGGATTACAGGCATGCGCCACCATGCCCAGCTCCGGAAGTGGTTTATAGACTCAGTGCCATCCAAATTAAAATCCCAACATGTTTTACTAGTGAGTGTGAAAAGGACAGGGGCCGGGGATTTAGCTCAGTGGCACAGCGCCTGCCTGGCAAGCACAAGGTCATGAGTTCGATTCTCGGTACTGGAAAAAAACAAACAAACAAACAAACAAACAAACAAAGACAAACGAATTCCAGATGTACCTGGAAACACAGGAGGCCAAGAATAGCGGCCTGAAAGGAGCACAGGGGGAAGAAGACGCACTTTCCCAGGTACCTGGTGGGTCACAGAGCTCAGGATGAGCTCCCGCACCACCTGGGGCCAGGATCCCCGCCACGGAGCCAGCAGCGGGCTCTGGGACCCGGCGAGGTCCCTCCGCGGCAGACCCGCTGTCTCTCTGCTCCTAGAAGCAGGACTCAAGGTGCGCCCAGCCCTTTCCCTGCTTATCGACGGCACCTGGCGCCTCCGGCCCCAGCGCCCCCGTGTGCTACCAGGCACAGGTTGGCACAGGGAGGCCACTGTTTCTCCACAGGAGTCTCGAATAAGGCACAAGGCTCCAGCTGGATCCGGGCCAGCTTGAGTGCTGAACCGCCCGAGTCTCTGCCCAGGACACGGTCAGGACTGCCCTTGGGGCGGTTACTCGCTCGTCTCCCTGCCAGGGGCGTCCAGCCTGCCCTCCCTCTGCCTGCCCTGACAGACCAGCGGCCTCGCCTCCGCCGGGGAGCCTGCCCGGGTGACCCCCACACACAGCCACACACCGGGCCCCTGTGCACCTCAGCCTCTGCGCCTGACGCCCGGACGTGCATGGAGGCCCAGAGGATACGGAGGTGACTCAAATACAGCGTGAAGCCGGCCATGGTGGTGCATGCCTGTAATCCAGCACTCAGGAGGCTGATGCAGGAGGATCGCTGCGAGTTCGAGACCAGCCTGGGCTACAAAGTGAGCTCAAGGCCAGTCTGAACTGCAGAGCAAGACCCTGTGTCAAAAAAAGTCCAAAAAAAAAAAAAAAAAAAAATGCAGCGTGAGTGAGCGGGGAAGGGCGCCCGCCTGTCCTTCGGGCCTCCCCACTCATCGTGTGCATACTGCCTCGGCCTTTTCCACCAGCACAGCTAACATTTTCAGTTCTGGGAAGGTCCGTGCATTTTTGCAAATAACTTCTTTTTTATCACAGTCATTGTTCTCCACTCCCCAAATTCCACTTTGGGAGCTATAGATTCATCTTCTACTTTTATTTGCTCTCCTAAATTCCCAGAGTTGGAGGCCAGCAAATACAATTTGGAAAGGTCCTCCACGCTGTCTGTGCCGTGTGAAGTCAGATCCTCTCTCCAAAGCATGTTTTCATAGATTTTCAAGATTTAAGGATAAAGGCTTCAAAGGCTTCCAAAAAGAAACAAAAGCAAGTTAAATGGGAAAGACCAAGGATCAGAATGGCCTCAGACTTGCCAACTCTACAGGAAAGTGGCAATGCTTCAAGTCTCTGAGGTAGCCGGGCATGGTGGTGCATGTCTGAATTTCAGCACTCGGGAGGCTGAGGCAGGAAGATCGTTTCAAGTTCAAGGCCAGCCTGAATGGCACAGCAAGACTTTGTCTCAAAAAGACAAAAAAAAACAAAAAAATTAAGGCCCCAAATAGCATAGATGCTCTGCATGTGTGGTGCCCCCCTTGAAGGTTCCCTAGGTCACAGAGGACCAGACCCCACCGTCCGGGTGTCCAGATCTGTCATCACGTGGTTTGAGGATCAGGGATGGCCCTGAGAGATGTGGCGAGGCCCAAGGGGACTTCTAGGAGTTGGGTGGCACAGGTGGCTCTGAGTCTGGCGTGACATAGGGGGCCCGTCATCCGCACTCCCTTTTGCAAAGCGCAAGCCAAGACAACCCCAGGAATTCCAGGGAAAAGTCAATCCCGTGATGGCCACGAGGTGGCGCCAGATCCCGCTCTAGCCCTCAACCAACCCATGCGCGTTCAATAACAATAATAATAATAATAATAATAATTTTTAGATGAGAAAAAAACTAACGCAGACATGCACATACCACTTCTCATGCCCCTCGCTTGGAATCCAGGGCTGGGGGCTGTTTTCAATGGAAAATTTCTGAACTATATAGCAAGACTCTGTCTCCAAGAAAATCAAGCTGAAAATACAATAACAAATTGAGACTAGTAGACAGATTCCACAGTATACTACACAGCAGCTGAGATACTTTATTAACTAAACAATAGAAAATACTCAGATTGAAGGAAATACAGCCAAAAAAGTAAGATACAGTAAAAAACCCTGAGCGATTGCTTCCTGGGACCCTACGAACACCTCTTCCACATGATACCACTATTCCTGATAGAAGAGAAGACAGTGACCATGAGCAAGAACTTTTCAATGAACTGAAACTAGTGGTAAAGCTATTTTAACTAAAGAAAACATTTAACATAGCCAGAGGTGGTAAAACACTGCTTTAAAAGCAAAACAAGCCAGGCATGGTGGTACACACCTGTAATCCCAGGTCTCAGGAAGCTGAGGCAGGAGGACCACCATGAGTTGGAGGCCCCCGGGGCTACATACACTGCTTCAAAAATAACCAAAAAAAGATGAGTGCTATCAAGCCACAAATTTAATAAGTCTTAAATGACCTCTGAAGAGGATTAATACAAAGAAAACCACACTCAACTCTGCTGTGGTAACACAGCTAATAAACAAAGTCAAGGAGAAAACCTTTATTTTTTTTTAATTTTTGTTTTAAAGAAACAAAAACAAACAAAACAAAAAACAAATTTCCAAAACAGTGATACGAGGGTAACAATGGTTAATATGTAATATTGTTATCTCTGGTTACTCAGAGTACAAGCTATCAGCATTTAATTGTCCAAACGATATTCTGTTCACACAAACCTATCTTTTCAATGAACTGAAATTAGTAGTGTAAATATTTTAACTAAAGAAAACCTTTAACACAGATAACCAAAGGGGGTAAAACACATTGCCTTAAAAGCAAAACAAGCCAGGTGCGGTGGTGCACGCCTATAAATCCAGCACTTGGGAGCCTGAGGCAGGAGGATTGCCACAAGTTCAAGGCCAGCCTGAGCTACATAAGGAGACCATTTCTCCAAAACAACAACAAAAAAGCAAATATATTTGGGGTCTCACTATCTTGCTGTTACGGTTTGTGTCTGTGTGTCCCCCTAAAGCCTCATCCGGTCATGGGGCACGCTTTTAGAGTTTGATTGATTATGGGTATGAGAGCTGCACCTGCCCTGGGGTGGATAGTTTGCATATGTAAGGGAGAGGAAGAGGCAGCTTGCAGCCATTCCTCCTTTTGTGCTTGTTACTTTTGCTGTGTTCTGTCATCATGAGCTGTAGCCCTCTGCCTTGTGCCACTCTGCCTTGTAATCTGCCAAGTACGGACTGAAACCTCCACAAACTGTAAGCGAAATAAACCTCTCCTTCCTTAATTTTGGGCGTCAGGTGTTTTGTCCCAGCAACGAGAGAAAAGTAACCAAGACACTTGCACAGACTGGCTCTGAGCTCCTAGGCTCCAGTGATCTGCAATCCTCTTGAGCAGCTACAACTATAGGTGTACCACTGTACCAGCTCAGATTTTTACTTTATTTGAGTTTATTTGAGTACCGGAAATCAAACTCAGAACTTCACCCTTGCCAGGCAGGTGCTGCACCACTGAGCTTAATCCTTGACCCTGTTTATTTCTTTTGAGACAAGTTCTCATTGTAAAATCCAGGCTGGCCTTGAACTTATGGGGACCCTCCTGCCTCAGCTTCCTGGATGCTGAGATTACAAGCATGCGCCTCTACGCTTGCCCAGCTAAGATTTATAAAACAAACCAACACATGGCTTCTACCGACAGCCCTGCACTAAGGAAGATAATAAAAGCAATTTATGGGGGCTGGGGATTTAGCTCAGTGGCACAGTGCCTGCCTGGCAAGCACAAGGTCATGAGTTCAATCCCAGGTACTGGAAAAGTAACAAAAAAAAAAAAAAAGCAATTTATTTAGGGTTGGGTTTTTTTGCCTTTTTGAGACAGTGTCTTGCTGTGCAGTTCAGGCTGACCTTGAGCTCATTTTGTAGCCCACGCTGGCCTTGAACTCACAGTGATCCTCCTGCCTCAGCCTCCTGAGTGCGGGGATTGCAGGCATGTGCCACCACACCCAGCTAGCAATTATGTAGAAAGAAAAAAAATGACACCGGAGGGAAACACGGTCACACAATAGAAAGTAATGAGCCTGGGGAAGGAAGATCTAAACCCTGTCAGGAACAAGCGCCTGTTCTGGGGACACCAGGTACTCAGGTGCTCACCGTGCAGCGGGTTGGTCTGATCCACTAAAGCATGAGGCTGATGTGCGCAGCCTGCGTTGCGTTAGCAGAAGAAAACTGCACCTGTGAGCAGAAGCGGAAGGCACAGAGATCACCCGGGCGCAGCCCGGCCTATGCCCGCCCCTGCCGTCTGCACCTCTTGGTCTTCCACGGGAGCCGCCGCTTCGCCCGTGTACAGAAGCCAATCTGTCTGTCTCTGGAAGGGTTTGCACAATACGCACCCCACCCATGCACCCTGCCGCTGCGATCCGGCCCTGCCTGCGAGCGCAGGAGGCTTTGGGGGGCATCTAGATAGAAGCCACAGTACCCGCGGCGGGGTGTAAGTCCGGCCACGCACGGCAAGGTGGAAAGGAGCTCCGCTGTCATGTAGGTGCCGGTCCGGCCCGGTGGAGCGGGTCGGCGGCCACGCGGCCCCGTGTGTGCTCTCAGCCCAGCGCTTCCTTCCTTCACCCCCTCAGTGGCAGCCTCACAGTGCGCTGGACTGCCGGCTACCTCCTCTCCCAGACGCAGGAGGGGTCACTTTCCATCGCCCCATCCGGGAGGGAGGGGCCATTCCCCCTCCTAACAACACGTTCCTGTTCCAGATACACACTCGTCCTCACCCCGCACACACAGAGCCTCGGCCAGCACCACCATCTGAAGACTTTCAGAATGCCCTATCTGTTGTCATGGTAACCCATACACCACCGTCTCCGCCTAAGGAGCTCCATGCCGGAAGGCCTGTGGCATTGAATGCAGGTGTGAGGCACTGTCTGCGGTGGGCCCATCCCTCGCAGCCACTTGCATGGGTCGGGGTGCTCTGCGGGTGCCCAGCTCTGGCGCCCACTGCAGGACAGACTCGCAGGACTGGGGCTCCCAGAGAGGACGGGGTCCACCCCGTACGCCAGCAATGCGTGAGGCTATTTCCCCAGAGCCGGGATCCGCAGGTCCTGCTCCCTGGCAGGGCAACCTCGGAGACGCACGTCCACCGCCTGAGGCGGACACGCTGGAGCTTCGGAGAGGGGAGGACTGGAAGGTGCGTCGGGGAAGGGAAGGCCGCGCCCGCTGACGCAGGCATGACACAGCGCGCTCCTGAGTCCTGGCTTCTCCCCGGAGCCCTGGGCTCAGGGCGCTGGAGGTCTCCGAGCTGGGAGAAGGAACATCTTCCTGGAAACACCTGCTGCGGCCCGCTCCTTTTTGCTGTGGCATCGCACACCGCGGACCAGACGTGCCAGCTGCTCATCCATGCAATGGCCATGGCCGCGTGGGCCGGGAGAGCACCCCGCTGCCCCCCTTGGCTCTGGGGCCAGCGCCGGGGCGTCCCCTCCGCCGAACGGCTGCGCTGTCCCCTCCGTCCTCTCCATCCAACACCGGCCGCCTGGACGGTAGCATCAGACCCCCACAGCCCGATTTGGCGCCTAAACGAAAGCTCCCCGCTGGTGCCCGGCTATGACCGGGGCTCCCAGCTCCCGCTCCTTGGTTTGGTTCCCACACGGAACTCAGGGAACCGCTTCACTTGCCTCTGCCGGTTTATTACAGAGCTTGCAGGAGGAGGACCAAGGGGACAGGTTCACAGGCCAAGGGCTGGGGTGCGGCTCCAACTTCCCGTCCCCACCGGGCAGGCCAATCTCCACCCGCACCTCCTGTGGTCAGCGCCCGGCTAGCTCACCAGGTCTGCTAGTTCCAGAGAGGTTATAGAGTGGGGTGTGGGGACACCCACCTGGAATCCCAGCTACTCGGGAGGCTGAGGCAGGAGGATAGCAAGTTGGAGACCGGCCTGAGCAATGTAGTGAGACCCTGTCACAAAATAAAAACTAAGAAGGGGTGGGGGTTTTCCTTTGGGGGGGGGTTTTGTTTGGTTTCCTCCCCAGTACTGCAAAAGTAAACAAAGAAACAACCAAACGAGTGTCTATAAATCCCGACTTCCGGCCCTTGTCCCCTTCCGGGAGGTTGGTGGGTGGGCCTGAAAGTTTCATCCTTCCGTCCCGCTAAGCGGTTGGTCTTTCTGGTGACCGTCCCCAAGGCGAGGCCATCTGGGGGACCAGCGAAGCCGGTGGAGACCCAGACATCATTGCAAGAGGCTCATCATGAATCACAAAGGACGCTGCTATCTCTCTGGACACTCCAAGGTTTTTCAGAGCTCTAAACAGAAATTGGACAAAGAACAAATGTCTCTTCTTGGACCACAGAGCTGTTTCCAGTTTTGACTAAAGCAGAACTGTTCCTAACTTTTGCGTCCAAGTTCCAAGCTATGGTGGAGGCAGGGGCGGGGGAGAGGCGGGATTTGTCCCTGTAGGTGGAGCGGAGCAATTCCAGAGGCGGGAGTCCAGGGGGACACGGCTGTGCCAGTCTGAGCAATCAATCGGTCAGTGTAAACAGGGAATGGCGAGAAATCAGGAATTCCAATAAGGAAAGGAACTAAGAGAGAAGCCGGGCATGGTGGTGCATGCCTGTAATCCCAGCAGTGGGGAGGCTGAGGCAGGAGGACTGTTGCAAGTTCGAGACCAGCCTGGGCTACAAAGTGAGCTCAAGGCCAGCCTGAACTGCATAGAGAGACCTTGTCTCAAAAAAAAAAGCAAAAAAATATATATAAATAAGTAAATAAACTAAAACAGAAGACACAGGATGCAGGAAACACTATCTGGGACCCGCAGGCAGCTCTAGTCTGCCCAAGCACTTGGACTCTGCGTCCTGCTTCTCCCAGGTCCTGCTGTACCCCGTCTCTCCTCACAATCTTTCTGTGTGTGCGTGTGTGCGTCTGCGCGTGGTGCCGCCTCTGCCTCACCCTCGCAGGGACATTTGTGGTGGCATTTGCAGTCCATCTGGATAATCCCAGAAGCCTCTCCAAACCCTTCACACTTGCCAAGGCTTCTCGCAGAATATGTAATTCGTGGACCCTGAGCCTTGGAGGCAGCCATAGCTTGGGAGCCTCTGTCAGACCAGCACGCGGTGTAGATGAGAGCATTTCCCTCGCAAGGATTCCTCCTGCACCCGACCACAGCCACGCCCGCCCTCCATCCCCACTCCCCTCAATTCCTGGCAGCCACCAACCCGTTCTCTATCTACAATTTTACCATCTCAAGAATGTATATAAATGGAACCATAAACCCCCCCCCAAAAAATAGAACCATGTGGCATGTAATATTTTGAGATTGGTGTTTTCCCACCCAGCTGGCTTTTTTTTTCCTCACACCATTAGCTTGAAAGATTGAAAGAATCTTTCAATTATCTGAGATTCCCTCATGCAGTTGGGTGTATTGGTACTTTGTCCCTTTTTATAGCTGAGTAATATTCCATGGTATGGATCTGCAATCGCTTGTTTAACCCTTTGCGCATTGAAGGACACTTGGGGTGCTGCCAGTTTGGGGCTACTATGAATAAAGTTGCTATAAACGTTATGTGTAGGTTTTGGGTGAACATGAAATTTCATCTCCCTGGGATAAACGCCTGAGACGGCAGTTGCTGGGTTCAATGTATGTTTAGTTTTATAAGAAACTGCCAAACACTTTTCCAAAGTGCGGCTCCAATTTGCATTCCCACCAGCCATGTATGGGAGACTGCATTTCTCCACATCCTTGCCAGCACTGGGCGTTGTCACTATTTCTAATAGAATTGTTTGGTTTTAAACCAGGTGTGGTGGTGCACACCTGTAATCCCAGCACTGGGGAGGCTGAGGCAGGAGGATCACCATGAGTTCAAGGCCAGCCTGAGGTACATAGTGATTCACGGCCAGGCTGAACTGCGTGGAGAGACCCATTATTTGGGTTTTCCTTCTGAAGTGTCAGATGTTCTGGTATATTCTAAATACTACTCATTTCTCTGATATGTGCTTTATACTTATTTTCTCTTATGCTGTAGCTTTTATTTTTAGACTTTCTTTTTTAGATTTTGACAAGATCCAATGTATTGATTTTCTCTTTTATGGATTATGCTTTGGGTGTCAAGTCTAAGAATTCTTTACTTAGCCTTAGATCCTGAGGATGCTCTCTGATACTATGTCTAAGAGTTTCATAGGGTTTTTGTTTTGTTTTGTTTTGTTTTGTTTTGCTTTATTTTGGTGTGTTTTTTGAGGCAAGGTCTCACTATGCAGTTCAGGCTGGTCTTGAGCTCACTTTGTAGCCCAGGCTGGCCTCAAACTCACAATGATCCTCCTGCCTCAGCCTCCAGGGTAGTGGGATTACAGGTGTGTGCCACACCTGTCCATAGTCTTATCTTTTCCTCTAATTCTGTGAATCCATTTTGGGTTAATGTTTGTATACAGTATGAAAGTTAGATAAAGTTTTGCCTCTGGGTAGATGGTTATTCTAACACCATTTATTTTTATTTTTAAATTTTTTTTTACTTTTTGTACTGGGAATTGAACCCACGATCTTGCGCTTGCCAGGCAGGTGCTGTGCCACTGAGCTACATCCCTAGCCCCTAACACCATTTACTGAAAGGCCATCTTTTGTCCATTGAACTGCTTTTAGACCTTTGTCAAAAATCAGTTGGGCCAGGTGTATCGGTGCATGCCTGTAATCCCAGAACCCAGGAGGCTGAGGCAGGAGGATCGCTGTGAGCTCAAGGCCAGCCTGAATTACCTCAAAAAATAAAAATAATCAGTTGGGCACTTTATGTGGGTCTATTTCTGGGCTCTCTTTCCTGTTTTATTAATCCATGTGTCTTTGGCCATTACCACTACACTGTTTGATGGCATAACTATACAATAAACCTTAGCAGGGCTAGAGTGATTCCTCCTACTTTATTCTTCTACTTCAAAAATATGCTCGCTATTCTAGTCCCCTTGCCTTTCCATATACATTTTGTGTGTGTGTGGTTGATTCTGTTTTTCTTTTTTTGAGGAAGGGTCTCTCTTATGTAGTTCAGGCTGACCTTGAACTTACTATGTAACTTTTTTTTTTCTTTCTTACTCTGTAACCTTGAACTTGTGGCAATCCTCCTGCCTCAGCCTCCTGAGTGCTCAGATTACGGACATCACCGTCACATTCAGCTCCATCTACATTTTTTTCTATCATTAAGTTTATTAGAACAATTTAGGTGTACCTATTAATCACAGTCATCACACTTCCACATGATCTACATGATCTATACCTTTTCTTTTTTCTTTTCTTTTTTTTTTTTTTTTTTTTTTTTTTTTT
>NW_004955491.1:5682443-5682962 GCF_000276665.1 Chinchilla lanigera | reverse complement strand
TGGCCGGGCCTGGCGAGGGCCCGCCCCGGGGCTCCCAGCCCGCGATCGCCGACAAGCCGCCGGGGCGCCGCTTCCGGCTCCGATCCCTAACTCGTTATTAAGCGCCTCGCTCTTTGCAGACGCTCCCTGCGCCTCCCCCGCTCGGGCTCCGCGCGCAGGCGCCGGGCAGAGGAGCAGAGCAGCGGCCGCGCTCGGCCGGGGTCCCCGGGGAGCAGGTGAGCGACCCGCCCGCGCCTCCGGGGGCGTCCTCCGCGCAGGCCGCTGCTGGCACCCGTCCTCCCTGCCCGGCATGCCTCCTCCCCTGCCTGGCATCCCTCCCCTGCCTGGCATCCCTCCCCTGCCTGGCATCCCTCCTCTCCCCTGCCTGGCATCCCTCCTCCTGCCTGGCATCCCTCCTCCCCTGCCTGGCATCCCTCCTCTTCCTCCTGCCTGGCATCCCTCCTCCTCCTGCCTGGCATCCCTCCTCCTCCTGCCTGGCATCCCTCCTCCTCCTCCTGCCTGGCATCCCTCCTCCTCCCC
>NW_004955491.1:5662638-5681688 GCF_000276665.1 Chinchilla lanigera | reverse complement strand
CCTGCCTGGCATCCCTCCTCCCTTGCCTGGCATCCCTCCTCCCCTTCCTGGCAGTCCCCCTCCTGGTACCTCTCTTTCCCACGCCCTGCTTGCACCCCTTCACAAACAGGCAGGCCCCTGCACTCCTCCCTGGCCAACCCCCCCATGCCTCGCCCCCCTCCACCTGCCTCCCCTCCCCCCTTGTCTGGCGCCTTTCCCTGCCCCCTCAGTCTGGCGCCCCCCTGCTGATTACTTCCCCAATCTGCTCCTCCTGGCCTCCTTTCCACTCGGTACCCTGTCTGGCATCCCCTCCGTCCTCCCTACCTGGCACCTTCCTCTCCTTCCCCTGCCTGGCACCTTCCCTGGCTGCATTGGCGTGCTTTTCCCTGGCACCTCCTCCCATTCACGTTGCCCCCACCTTCTCTGTCTACCCCGTCCATGCCCTCTCTCTCGTGGCTTCCCCGCCCCCTGCCCCGGCCAGCTCGCTCCCCGCCCTCTTCTCGGGGTGAACACCTGGCCAGCACCGCCTTTGCCCAGCTGCCACCTGTGGCCACGAGCCCCTCTGCAGCCCACCCAGCCCTCGCCCCATCCACTTCCTTGGCCCTGCACTCCGGTTCTGAGGCTGAGTCGGACCCCAGGCCGAGGGGTTCTGCTCTTCCAGGTGGGCAGGAGCTGGCGGGGGCAGGATCTGGGCACACCAGGGGGCTGTGCGTGGAGGGCCTGGCCACAGGGCCTCTTTCCCGCCGAAGCCCGGCTCTGCCCCTGCACCCGCTTCCCCCGCCCTCAGCCTGCCTTCCGGTCGGGCCCTGGGCTCTGCCTGAGTCTCAGCTCCTGTCTTCCTAGTTCTCTGTCCTGCGGGACTGTGGGCCCAGTCACCGTCTGTGTCCAGCGCACACTGTGCCCAGTCCATGCCCTTCCTCGGCCACCTCAGCCTCAGGCTGGCCCTGCCCTGTACCCTCACGCTTCCTGCCGACCTCCCGAGGCCCTGAGCAATCAGCCCAGGGGCTGCAGGCTCAGCCCCCCCACTGCCCTCTCCTTTCAGATCCCCCCAGCATGGCCCTTGGTGCTGCAGGCGTGCTGGGCGCCGGGCCCCGGCACCCAGGAGGCACTGGATGACTCCCCAGTTGCAAGACCCCGCTCTCTATGACTGCAGGCCTTCAGCACCCACCCAGCGTGGTACAGGTAGGCCCTTCCTCCCCGTCAGGCCGGAGCAGGCGCTCTGCACGTCTGCCCTGGTGGGCCCTGGTGCCCACGTGGGGCTTTCCTCCCTCCCACCCCGGGCCTCTCCCGCTCCCTCTGGCATCTGTCATTTACGCCTTTCCTCTGTGCTGTGCCACCTCTGACAGGCGTCCCCTCACCTCCTGATGGGCCTGCGTCCTGCCGCTAGAGGCCAGCAACCAGCTAAGCTGGAGCCAGGAGTGTGGCTTGTGAGAACACGGCCTGGCACCCCGGCTTCTCCCACAGATACCCAGACATGCATCTCTGCCCTCACATGGGCACGGGCATACTCCGGCATGCGCACACTCAAGCGCGCGCGCACACACACACACACACACACGCACACACACCCCGCAGGTGCTCTCTGCCCGCTGGAAGGAACCTGCAGGTCCCCTGGCCCCGCTTGGGCTCAGAACCCAGTCCTACACACCCTGTGTGAACCTCTAAAGCCGGCAGGGAGCCTGGTGGTAGCTCTGCCCAGCCGCCAGGCAGCCTGGAGCTCAGATGCACCCCGTCAGGCCATTGCACGCAAATTGGACCCTCCTGAGCCTCCTCCTGCAGCAGCAAGGGGAGAGGGGCCTGGCAGGTGCCACATCAGCCCCTCCGGTCCAGAAGGATCCTCTGGGGCTTCACAGGAAAGGGCCCAGAAGCTGGGACCTGGCTGCCTGTCCCCACCTGTTACCTGCCAATGGGTGGGGTGCTATGGGCCTCAAGGGGTGGGGGACCCAGCTCCTGCCCTAGGGAGAGTGGACAAAGCAGACTTATGCAGCCTGGTCACAAGTGCCGGAAACCTCCAGCTCCACCGGAGGCCTAGGGCAAGGTGCTTGCAGGGCTCCGGCTGTGGGAAAGCCTGGCCTGCCCAGAGGACTTGAGCCACACAGGCTGGCAGGGCCACCACGGAAACAAGCGCAGTTTGGGCAGGCCCGACTACACACTGAAAGGCCCAGGCTGCTCCCTCAGAAAGTCAGGGCCCCAAACTAAGCCCCCCGCAACCTTACCAGCACCTCCGATGAGGTGCGACCACTTCTCAGGGCGCACTGGCTGGCTTTCATCATAGGTTCCTACAGACCAGCAGACAAGCTCACTCGGCACGTCCTTCCCTGCCTGGAGCGTGCGGTCTCAGCATCGAAAGTTCTGGGGTGTCGGGGGTGGAGGCTGCGAGGTGGTGAGCCCTGACGGGGGGCAGTCTTTGTGGGGGCGCGCCGAGCTGGTCCTGCAGGGGTGGGTGCTGGGGCTGCTGCCGACCCTTCCATGAGGGAAACGATGTCAACAAGCAGGGAAGGCGCCGAGGAGACTCCAGGGCACGGTGGGTGTGTCCTGTGACAGCTGGGCCCAGAGCCGCCCTGGGCCTTGAGGTGATTCTTGGGGAGTCAGGAGCCCCAGCCCCGAGTGCTGGGGTGGTGAGGGCCCAGGGGCAGGGGGAAGTGTGGCATCTGATATTGGAGTTACATTAATGCGTGCTCAGCCGTCACTAGTTGCTCTCTGCTGTTGGCAGACACGTGCCCGGGTACTCGGATGCTGCCGCCTGGGCTGGCGTAGGTGGTGGCCTGCAGCCGCTGGGGCCTCTGGTGTGGCTCCAAGTGTGTACCTGTGGGCAGTGAGTGCCCAGTGGCAGGTGTAGTGGGCAGAGGTGTCCCTGGCTAGAGTGGGAGCCCTCTGAGGCTACTGCCTGCCTTCGGTGGACGTTTGACTAGGGGACGTCCTGTGGGGACCATGGCTGCTGCCCCCAGTCTCCGTTGGTGGTGAGAGATGGGGGACCCTCGGTCACGCATAAGGGACCCTGCGAGAGGCTATTCACATCCGCCAGGCCCCTGTTTGAGACCACGTGCCGTATTGATTTGATTTGTCCCAGGAGCGGCGAATCAGTTCCTTTGTGACTTAAGCTTACTTCCAGGGAATTTGAGAACATGCTTCATGGGTGGGTTCCCCGCACACGCCTTGACTGGAATTCACAATCGTGGGTCGCCCCCCATGTGAACCCGTGTTTCCAGAGGAGTGAGGAGCAGAGTGTGCTGGGGGGAGGGGAGAAAAGTGGGGGAAGGCGAGATGGGAAGATGAGCTCGGCCTCCGTGCCGGTCCCAACAGCTGGGAGGACACAGAGAGGAAATCAGGACAGGGAAGTGGGTGAACCTTACCCACAGGTAAGGCTTGTGTGTGAAATGCAAACCCTGCCATCCTCACATCCCCGCACCACAGTTCACCCCGTCTTTAAGATAGAAACCCTGCTGGATGTGGTAGCGCACGCCTGTTATCCCAGCACTCAGGAGGCTGAGGCAGGAAGATTGAGACTTAAGAAACTTAAGTCTCAAGTGGGAGACCAGCCTGGGCTACAAAGTGAGCTCAAGTTCATCCCGAACTGCACAGCAAGGCCCTGTCTCAAAAAGACCAAAAAAAAAAAAAAAAAACGATAAAAACCAAACCACTTGCTCAATCGTTGATTTTCTGGCCCGGTCTCTGGTCAGATGACGTCAAAGGGATACAGTGGGACAGAGGTAAACAGAGGCCTCAACCAAGTCCCAACAGTTTTCTAGAGCTCAGGCAAAGACTGGCGCCCTGCTGTCCAGCCCCATCAGTAGGATGGGCCTGGCTTAATCCACGGAGAAACTTTAGCCTCACCGGAGGAGGAACGGGTCGCTACCTTTAGGAAATACTCTGTGTGTTAGGCATGCGTCACCTCTGGGCACGGTGGCACACACCTGTGATCCCAGCGCTCGGAGGCTGCCTGGAACGCAACATGTAGCCCAGGCTGGCCTCGAACTTGCGATCCTCCTGCCTCATCCATGTCCTTTTATGGGTTTGTTTCCTAGGAACACCGCCATACCATCCTCTTCTTCCTTCCCACACCTAGCCCATGCCGCTGGTGTCTTCTGTCAGGAGGACCAGTGAGGAAGCCGTCCGAGTGGGCGCCCTCCTCCCGACCCAGCCGGCCAGCACGGGCAGGGTGGGCTTCCTAAAAGGAAGTCCGATCCCATGGGGCCTCCCTTTCCTTGTGAGTTTGACCGGCTGCCATTGCTCAGGCCCCTCTGTTCCTTCTGCCTCTTACACCTTCTCTCCTTGCTCCCTCCCCTGGCCAGCGGCTTAAGCGTCACTTCCTTGGGGACACTTTCTCCCACCGCTTTCTCCATTAGGAATGAAGTTCCCTTTCTCACATCTTGGGGCACACACCAGAAATTGAAATCTTTAATGGTGCCACTCCTGAAGGCAACAGGAAGGTGCTATACTAAATGGAGTTGGCCCTCCATTTCCCCTGGAACCCCACTTTCCCACCACCCTCGTCTTACCCGGGTCTCTCACTCGCTCCAGAAGACAGCTCGGGGTTTGGGCGAAGCTCAGCGGAAGGCTCTTTAGCACTGGACTTTCTGCGCTGGTTGAGAAGCAGAGTGAGGCCGTGGGGGGCGAGGCTGAGGCCCCTGACAGCAGTGCGAGGATGAGCCTGAGGGTCCGCTGGGTGGGGCGGGGCTTGTCTCTCTACACAGAGACTGCAGCAGGGGCTCCAAGCCCTCTTGGCCCAAGCCCCAGGTCTCCCTGCTGGGCCCAGACCATCTTCAGGTGTTGCTACGGCTACAGCATCTTCCTCGCTCTGACCTTGGCCTGGGCCACTGGAGGTGCAGAGCGCACCCTTTCTGTCCCCAGCCGCCTGCCTTGCCCTGCACCAGTGTGGCTGCTGTCCAGCTCCTCCTGGAGAGGCCCAGCCTTTGATAAAGAGGTTTTGGTGGCGCTGGGACCTCTTGCATTTTAGGCACTGAGCCTCCAGAAAAAGTTGGGGTTTTTTTGTCTTTTTGAGACAGGGTCTCGCTGCGCAGTTCAGGCTGGCCTTGAGCTCACTTTGTAGCCCAGGCTGGTCTCGAACTTGCAGCAATCCTCCTGCCTCAGCCTCCCGAGTGCTGGGATTACAGGCGTGCGCCACCACACTCGGCGAAGTTTTTAATTGGAAGAATACAACAACAAAGATAAGCCAGGGGAGAGCCCTGTAGCCCCGCTGGGATGGCTCTGGGCTGGCTGTGAACCGATTTGATCAGCAGCTGCCTCTACAGCAGACGTCCTGGTGGAAGGCTTGGTGGAGGCGCTTATAGGCAGGGGTGGCAGGTCCCAAGCAGAGGAGAAGCTGAGCCCTAGCATTAGTCTGCAGGCTCCCACACACACCCCGCTTTTGAAACGGAGTCTCTCTGAGTGTCTAAATTGCCCAGGTTGGGCTCAAATTTGCAATCCTCCTGCCTCAGCCTTCCATAGTACTGAGATTACAGGTGTGCACCACCATGCCCAGCTAGCTATCTGAGGCACTTGAAACATACCCATCCCCTGCTGAGATCCCCCAGCCTTCCCGTCTGCAGCACCTGGACCTCTAGACAGCAGCACATACCCACCCCTGCAGGAGCACAAGAGCCAGTCAGGCCGGGAGGAGGAGGGGCAGCCGCTGGCATCCCCCGGAAGACCAAGCCAAACGCATTTATACCGCCACCAGGAAACTGAGGCAGGGAGAGGCTGAGCGACTTCCTTAGTGGCTGGAAGAGCCCCAGTGGGGGTGTCTACCACACCCGGCCCCCAGAGGTGTGCTGTGGCCAAGCCCTGCTGAGCACAGGCCCCAGCCTCTTCTACCACCAGCGCCTAGGCTCTGGTCAAGGCTGTTCACCAAGGTCAAGGCCGTTCATCAAGGTCAAGGCCATTCATCTTACACAAAGCCCTGGCCTCTCTCTTCTGGGTCCCCAGGGGCATTTGGGTTCCCAGCCCTAAAACAGGAATAGGGAGGGAATGTGGTGAATGGGGAACATGCCCTATGGAAAGGGACAGCACCTTCAAAAAGGACAGTCCTTCCTCAGCCCCTTCTGGTTGTTTTGAAATGTACTGGTGTGCTTCCATGGTCAGATTTCCTTTTTTGTGTGGTTTTTTGATTTCCTTTTTTTTTTTTTTTTCTTTTTGAGACAGGGTCTCACCATGCAGTTTAGGCTGGCCTTGAGCGCGCTTTGTAGCCCAGGCTGGTCTCGAACTCACAATGATCCTCTTACCTCAGCCTCCTAAGTGCTGGGATTACAGGTGTGATTTCTAATTTTTCAGAGAATCTGGAAAACTGGGAGGCTGAGTCAGGAGGATTACAAGTTTTGAGCCCAGCCTGAGCAACTTAGAGACTTATTGAGATAGTGACTCAAAATTTAAAAAGGGGGAGGGGGCTGGAGATGTAACCCAGTGCTGAGGCCCTGGATTCAATTCCCAGTACCACAGAACTAATCTACAAATCTGGCTTTTTACATGGAATCTCCCAAATTTTAAGGTTGGTACCTAATTAAAATGTTTAAAACACTGGGTGGGCTGGGCATGGTGGTGCACACCTGTAATCCCAACGCTCAGGAGGCTGAGGCAGGAGGGTCTCCATGAGTTTGAGTCCAGCCCGAACTATACAGCAAGACTCTGTCTCAAAACAAACAAACAGACAAACAACCCACACTGCCAAAAAAGACACAGCATGGACAAGAGCATGGGTAGGGCTCTGCCCTACCCACTTTGTATTAGCCCCCTCAAGCCTCCTCCTCACCTGTCACCTGTCATCTCTTGGGCCCTCAGCCCAGAGCCCAAACCAGCATTTCCCCCCGGAGACCTCAAGGGTCCTTGCTGCCACTTGAGTGGCATCTTTACAAAAAAAAAATTGGGGGAGGGTATCAGGAATTGAACTCAGGACCTCATGCTTGCCAAGAAGGGGCTGTGCAACTGAGCTATATCCCTGACCTTTAGTGGCTGTTTTTTTTTGGTACCAGGAATCGAACTCAGGACTTTGCGCTTGCCAGACAGGCGCTTGTGCCACTGAGCTACATCCCCAGCCCCTAGTGGCTTCTTTTCAATGACAAAATTATAAACTAACTGCAGAGTGTGGTCGAACACTGGAGGGCCCTCCCCAGAGAAGAAATCAGGGGTCCCCTCTCAAGAAGCTTGTGATGTGTGAACCAGAAGGGCCTGGAGCTGAAGTCAAATCCCCCCATCTCTTGGTTTGTTTGTTGTTGTTGTTTTTTTTTTTTTTGTCTTTTTGAGACAGGGTCCCTCTGTGCAGTGCAGGCTGGCCTTGAGCTCACTTTGTAGCCCAGGCTGGTCTCCAACTTGCAAAGATCCTCCTGCCTCAGCCTCCTGAGTGCTGGGATTACAGGCGTGCGTCACCATGCCCGGCCTAAAACCATTGACCTTATGATCAGAAAACAGGTGGGGCGTGTTGGTTGAGCACTGTTACTGACAGTAATCTGCTGTCTGGGTCTGGGTCAATCCTTAGAGAACTCTGTGAACCTGGTGTTCCTGTCTTGAAAACTGACACAGTACTATTCACGCCTCCAACTTCCTGGGGTGTTAGGAGCCCCATGTTAAGCTCTGCAGAACTGGGCTACTGTGTAGGCTCGGCTCCACCGAGATGTCTGTGTATCTTTGGAAGTGTGGGCGCTACGGGAGGTAAAAGTGGGCAGCGGGGCAGAGGGTGTGCTGGTGACTGTTTAACAGCTGCTCTGGGCAGGGCAGGGGGCAGCAGAGCTCTGCTTTGTCTCATTTGCTGGTTGCTGCGGCGTAAGTACATCCAGGGCTGATGTTAAATTACTGACCCGATGCTCTAGCTTATCACTGGCTGGATGTTACCATAATTGGGTCCGTTTATTAAGAATGGGAGAGAAGCCAGGCATGGCATTGCATACCTATAATCCCAGCTGTTCAGGAGGCTGAGGCAGGGGAGTGGCAAATTCAAGCCCAGCTGGGGCCGTTTAGCAAGACTCTGCCTCAAACTAAAATTTTAAAAAGGCTGGTAGTGTGGGGATGGTGTAGTTCTGTGGCAGAGCATTTGCCTGGCATGCGTGAGCCCTTCTGCTCAATCCCAGCACCAAGATACTTTTTTCAAAAAGGACAATAAAACCCAAAGAGTGTGGGTCAGTCTGGAGAGGGGCTTTGTCCTGATCCCCGTCCCTTGTGGTACGAGGCTTAGATGAAGTGTGACCGTCATGGCCCTGGGTTCATGGATGATATGCAGCTGGATGACAGAACTGGGGAAGGGAAGCAGTGCTGGGACAGGTCATCCCTCGCCTCTCAGCCCCGTGTGCGGGAGGCTCCTCCAGTCAGCTGCCCCATCCCTTGAGTCTTGGGGACCACATTTCCCTTTCCTGTAAATGCCAGTCCCGCTGGACCAGGGACCCACCCACATGATCTCAGGTTAACTTGATCGCCCCTATGAGAACCTTCTCACCAAATAAGATCACCTCCTGAAATCCTGGGGACTCAGGCTCCAACACGTGGATTGGGGTGGCGGGACACCATTAAGCCCATACAGGAAGTGACGGGGACTGAAGGAAGAAACCAAACCCTCAAGGGACAAATTGACCCCCGGCCGCTGTCCATCTCCTGGGGCCTTAGGCTGCTGGATGCTGGGCGCTGGCTCCTCGGCTGGCTCCAGGATCTTCACTCGGGAACAGGCACGGCCTACTGTGCCCTGGCCGTTCGGTGCCCCTCAGCCCAGTTTAGCCACGGCTGCTCCGCCCTGGCACCTGTGCTCCTGCCCCCAGGGGTGTGGGTACAGTGCCCTGGAGTCCACCGTTCACCCGCATTCACCCCATCCTCACAGGGAAGAGGAGGCCGGCTAAGGCCCACTTAGGGGATGATTACCTCTTCCCGTCCCAGGAGCCCCACTCATCACAACCCAGGCTCCAGATCACAAAGGCCCTTTATCAGCAGCTACCCCTGCTCTCGCTGGGCTCCAGGGTGCGTAGCTCTTCCCTGCCTGTGCCAAAGCCGCTGCCATCCCGGGGCACCTTCCCGAGGCAGGAGCTGACATCAGCTCCTCTAGATTTAGGGCCCGAGTCCTGTCCTCGGGATGTGATCTCCACCCCGAAAGAGCTCCTCATGCCAGGTGAAGGGGACGTGTGCAGAGGGCCAGGTATCAGCGAGCCAAGGAGTCTGAGGAGCCCAGGGACCTGTAGGTGGGTTCAGCCCTGCAGGCCTCGAGGAGAATCTGGGTTCTGCGGTGCAGTGCAAACCACGAAGCAAGGCTGTGTCACAGTCCTAGTGACATTTCTGTGGGAATCACTCTGGCCATGGTAGGGAAGACAAGATGGCAAGAGAGGGGAGTCCGGGAGAAGGTGTGGGCGGGACGGGGCAGGCGCGAGGCAGAGACGCGGAGAGGCGTGAGATCGCGGAGAGGTAGAATCAGCAGACCTTGCTATGGGGCGCTGGGCAGAGGCACCTGGCGGAGCACAGGCAGGAGAGTGAACCTGGGGGCCACTCAGGGCTTTGGGGGTGGGTGTGGTGTGTGGGGGAGCCTGACAGAGGCCCCTGGGGGTAGAGGCGGGCTTTCATGGGCACGGGGACACCCTGCCTCCCTCATTGCCCTCGCTTCTGGCTGCTTATGGAGTTTGAAGTTGTATTTACAGCCTCAGCCTGGATTTGCAACCTCAGTACCCACCTTGGTTTTTTTTTGGCTTTGAGACAGGGTCTTGCTATGCAGCTCAGGCTGGCCTTGAACTCGCTATGTAACCCAGGCTGGCCTCGAACTCCCAGCAATCCTCCTGCCTCAGCCTCCCAAGTACTGGGATTACAGAGTGTGTCACCACTCCCGGCAGTTTTTTCTTTTTTAATTAAAAAAAAAAGTCAACCCAGCAGGAGTATGTGGCACACTCCCTCTTCCTCCCACCAGGCCAGCTACGGCCCACAGCTGGAATAGACCGGATGAACTCTTCCCGATGCTCGCCATGCAGCCCTGGCCAGGGCGAGCCATGGCTCCCAGCCTCAGTTCCCCCAGCTGTAAATGGGTTAAGGATGGCACTTACGGGAGGGGCGTGAGTGAGCCTTCGCTGAGCGACAAGGGCTCCAGCACGTGTTGTGTGGAGCATAAGGAGCGGCTTCTTACTCACTCTGCCCACCGGGCCCTGCTGGGACCTCCCCCGCCCTTCCTGCCATCTCTCCTCTGGCCCTTGGGCACCTTCTATGTCCTGTCCATCCCCGAAGCACCCTACAGCCACTCTGGTACGAAGCCCTTCATCCGTTCTGTCTTTGCCACGATTACTGGGTCCAGGGGTGGGCGGAGGCTGAGTCTCCCATGGGAGCAGCCAGTCCCCCAGCAGGGCACAGCGTGTGCCCCCTGAGTGTGCGGGGAAGGCAAGGCGGGGTGCACGCGCTGGTGCCGGGCCAGCCTGTCTCCCCCGGACGCCGCTGTCCACAGCCCCCAAACTGCGGCTGTTCCCAGCCTGACACGTGGCCTTGCAGACCCTCGTTGGATGAGCTCCTGGCGATCTGCTGCCACAGTGCTTTGGCCGGGGGACGAGGCCCCACTGAGTCGCAGCAGGGGCGCCGCACGTTGTGACCGGCCCTGCATGCCGGGCAGCTCCCGGCTGTGACCCCGCGGTTAGGGAGAGCCCAGATACCCAGGGGGCCTGGAACCCTGAGGAGTAACCCCGTTGGTGGGCAAGGACCCTGGTGACCCCTCACGTGTGCCCTCTGTGACATCTGGCATTAGGGTCATTGGCCAGGCCTGGAGGCCAGGCAGGGCAGTGGAGCCCACGCAGGTCGGGCGTGGCCAGGCAGGCAGCGGCGGCAGGAGGCCGGGTGTTATGGTTTGTCTGTGTGTCCCCCCAAAGCCTCATGCGGCCATGGGGCAGGCTTTTAGAGTTGATTGAGGGGTGAGAGCTACACCCGCCCTGGGGTGGATAGTTTGCATATGTAAGGGAGAGGAAAAGGGTGCTTGAGGCCACTCCTGGCTTTTGTGTTTTGTTGCTTTTGCTGTGTTCTGCGCCATGAGCTGTAGCCCTCTGCCATGTGCCACTCTGCCTTGTAATCTGCCAAGTATGGACTGAAACCTCCACAAACTGTAAGCGTAGTAAACCTTTCCTTCCTTAATTTTGTGAGTCAGGTATTTTGTCCCAGCAGCGAGAAAAAAGTAACCAAGACACCGGGGTAGCAGGCGCGCCGTGTCGGTCAGGCATCTGCTCTGTGCCGGGCATCATGCTGAACCCTGCTTGCGTGTGACGTCACTGTGACCCCCACAGCTGGAGGAGGCTTGGATGGGTCACGTGGCCGAGGAGGCTACCGTCTGTCTCTTGGTTACGGTGCTGAGCTGCGTTTGAACCCTGGGCTGCCTGACTCCAGATCCGTCTTCTTAGCCTGGGGCAGCAGACAAGGGCAGCATGTGAGGTGTGCTGCTGGTTGTCCTGGCAACAGGGCCAGGGACACCTCTGCCTTCAGACAACGTACCAGACACCCCTGCCGTACAGAGCCATTCCGAGCTGGGCTGGGATCTGTGGTAGAGCGCATGCTTCACACGAGGTGGGTGTCCCGGGGACTGCATGCTCCGAGGACAGCGGCCTGCGGTGGCCAGGTGGGGGACAGGGAGGTGTGTTGCTATGGTGACCCATAAGTGTGCTTCTGTCACTCCTCGAAGCAGGTGTGACTTCCACAAGGGGACCCCAGAAAGGCAGCTTGTGGTGAAGGAGGCAACTCTCGGACTTCAAGGTCAGGAGACCTGATTTTCAGCGTGGGCCCCGCCTGTGATTACACAGTGCCTTTGTCCAGTCGTGTGGCTTCTTAGGCCTCCCTTCATCTTGAGCATGGGGAGTGGACCTGTGCCCACGTGTGTGTCTACCAAGATCAAACAGGCTCCTGTGTGTGACAGTGGCTGACCGGCAGGAAAGGCCTATGCAAACTGAAGCAGACCTTATGGCTGCTGTGAGATCCTGGATGGACTCCTTCACACACCTCCAGCTTGGATTTATTGGAGTCTCTAGGTGGCAGATCCTTAGGAGTTATCAATGAACAAGACGTATAAAAATCCCTGCCCTTTGCCAGGGGTGCTGGTGCATTTGGGAGGCTGAGACAGGAGGATTGCCTCAAGTTTGAGCCAGCCTTTCAAGGCCTGACTACTTAGCAAGTTTCTCTCTCACTGTCCCTCTTTCTCTCTCTCTCTCTCCCTGTCTCTCTCTCTCTCTCTCTCTCTCTCTCTCTCTCTCTGCCTCCCTTCTCCCTCTGTCTCTCTTTTGTCTTTTCAAGGCAGGATTTCACTATGCAGTGCAGGCTGGCCTTAACTCACTATGTAGCCCAGGCTGGCCTCAAACTCACAGCGATCCTCCTGCCTCAGCCTTCTGAGTGCTGGGATGACAGGCGTGCACCACCACACCTGGAAAGGTTGCAGTGTTTGGTGGCAGGGGACAGAGCAGACCTTGTTTGTTTGTTTGTTTCTAGAGGGGATTGGTTTATTTATTTATGTACTTGTTAGCTGTTTGGGGACAGGGTCTCCCTTTGTAGCCCAGGCTGGCCTTGAATTCTCAGTGACCCTCCTGCCTCAGCTTCCCCAGTGCTGGGATCATAGGCGTGCCCCACTATGCCTGGCTAAACTGTGTGATTTTACTGATGAGCAGCCACGTTTTGCCCCTGGATATCAGGAAGCTGCGTGCAATCAGACAGCAGAGCAGACCGCCGAGTTAAACAGAGCAGACTCGGGGAGCCCCCCCTCCTCGTTATTTCACACATTCTCCCCTGCGTCACACATTGTGCTGGCAGCTTGGACTCTCGAGCCCCTGTTTAGGGGATCACTGCGTGGAGAAGGGTTTGGGGGACAGAGTGGGAAGCAAGCCGCTCGGTACCTGCGGCTGGGAGTCATGGTGGTAGTGGAGCCATGTGGCTGGGGTTGGCGTCCAGAGACAACCAGTGGGATCTGTCTTCTGATTGAGTGTGGGTGAGGGAAAGGTGGATTCTGGGACCGTTCCGGGCTCGGCGCCTGGCCCGCTGGACGGAGGGAGAAGGTCCGGTCTGCGGTAGAGCAGGGCTGAGTTGGGGCCAGCTGGAGATGCTGTGTGGACTGAGGGTAGGGAGGGACCCAGGGGGAGGACTTCAGGACCCGGCAGCTGCCCTGAGACCCCCGGTGGTGAAGTCCCCAGGAGCGCAGCCTTTACAAGCCACCCCAACATGGAGAGGGAAGGTGAGACAGACAGCTGAGAAGCCAGGGCAAGGAAGGGGAAGGACGGCGGGGGGAGAGGAGGCTGGGGAAGTAGCTGATTGGTAGAACCCTTGCCTAGCGGATGTGCTGGGTTCCATCCCCAGCACCGCACACGCACACGCACACATACACACACAAGATGTAGACAGGTATGATGGTACACACCTGTAATCCCAGCACTCTGGGAGGCTGAAGCAGGAGGATCCCAAGTTCAAGCCCAGCCTGGGCAATGTGGCAACTTCGCAAGAGCCTGTCTCAAAATAAAAAAAGGGCTGAGGGATGTAGCCCAGTGCAAAAAGCCCTGGGTTCAATCCATAGCCCCCCCAAAAATGTGCAAGAGGGTGACTGTGATGAGGGCACAGCTCAGTGAAAGGGACAGAGTGTCCGCAGGGGTCAGAGGGGTCAGAGAGCTGGATGACAAAGTGGGAACAAGTGGAAGAGGTGGTCAGACAGTGAGGCACATGGGACAGAAACGGGGGCTGCATTGCTGCAGTCAGCTGCGATGACCCTGTGTCCCCGGTGGGGGGGTCATGGGAGGGCCACGGCCCGGGAACTGGGAGGACCGTGCGTGCAGGCTCAAGAAGTAAGGTGGGCCGTGTTCAGGAGCGTGGCGTGAGCCGGTGCTAGACCAGCTGCGTGTGGGGCAACATGGAAAGCTAGGTCTCTGGGAGCTATGGACAGGGCAAGGAGGGTCCCTCTGCGCCCTGAGGTCAGTGGCCATCAGGGAGGGCTCTGGAAAAAACGTCCTGGACTGGAGTGGTGGGGGTGCAGTTCTGCTTCCGGAAGGCAAAGCGGGGTTGAAAGCAGCAATGAAGCGCCTTGGCCGTGTAGCTTCTGAGGGCCCAGGAGGGGCAGCCCATGTCAGGGGCCGGTGGAGACGGGAGCAGAAGGGGGCACGTGGGGCCTTGTGGGGCTCAGGAGCAGAAGCCAGGGGAGCCTGGGGACAAAGGGCACCGTGAGAATAAACCTCTCGGGCTGGGAGGGGGGAGGCCCAGCCCCTGGTGATGGGGACCACACTGCTCCCTCCCTCAGTTCCCAGGTGGGCCGGGCGTTGCTCCCGGGGAGGAAGGGATGTTCCAGGCCTCAGCGCTGGACGGCACCGCAGACCCCCAGCCACAAAGCCACAGCCCGCCTCTCAAATTGGGGTCCGAGGTCCCCTGCAGCCAACACGGCCAGAGCTCAGCCAGCACTTGGGTACAGCAGGAAGTCGTGAATGTGTGGACTTCCGCAAGGGAGAGAGAGGATACTGTGGGGGCCGATGGGCTTTCAGAGTCCTGACCGCCCCTCCCCCAGGAGCTTCGGTCAGCTCCTAAACTCCAGGTAGGGGGAGGGGGAGGGGACAGCTCTCTCCCCAGCCCTGTGCGTCCTTGGCCCAGAGCTTCAGCCTCCTGCAAACCCCTGACCCTGGCCAGAACTGCCAGTGTCAACCCTGACCCCGAGGGCGCTAGGCAGGACATGAGAGTGACTCCTGTGGGACCCACCTCTCCCTACACGGTCAGCAGCTCTGAGGTGCTGCTGGATTCCCTGGATCCAGTCCTGTCACCCACCAGGCAGAGCACGGCGGCGGCGGTGGGGTGTCACAGCACCCCCGGGGATCTGATAGAAACACCACCCACCTCCTCACAGAAACGGGGGCTAGGACAGTGTGGCCGGGCTTTTGTACAGCGTCCTGAGCTGTCGGGCGTGACCTGCTGCAGAAAGACTACCTCATTCATGGTGGCTGTGAATGAAAGAGACCTGCCGTGAATCCGAACCACGCCTTCCCCCCGGGGCCGGGGCACTGGGCAGTGGGCTGCTCGGAGCCCCAGGGGCTCAGCTCCGAGCTCCTCCTGCCACCGGCAGCTTCAGCTCCCCGATGTTTGCGGTTCATTGTGTGTGCGGTGTGTGTGGGCTGGGAGGGGTGTCAGGGAGCATCCCATTAGCCCAAGCAAACCCACGCAGGCACGGGGAGAGAGGAGGACCGTGCACTCGGCCAACCTGTGTCATGCGCCTGCCCACCTCGCAGGACCTCGGGGAGCCCACGGTAAGGTCTCTCCCGCTGCCGCTGGTGTGGGGCCGGGAGCACAGAGAGTAGCTCCAAAGGGAGGAGGAATAGGGGGTGTCCCGGAGGACTTCACAGGTGCGGGCTGATGGCTGGGCCCAGGCTGCACTTGGGAGCGGCACCCCCTTGCAGTGGGCCCCCATCGCTCTGCTGCTGCTGGACCCTCCTCCTGTGCTTGGGTGGCTCTGTCTTAGGACTCCTTGGATTTCAGAGCAGGAAGAGCCCTGGGACTCCTGCGGCCAAGGCACTCCTTTTACTCCTGAGAAGGCTAGGGGCAGAGCGATAACGCGACTTGCCCAAGGTCACACAGCTATTTTGGTGTCCTACTTGTTGTTTCCTTTGCTTCTTTCTTTCTGTCGTATCTGTCTCTTGTGCGTGTGTGTGCCCGCACGTGTGCACACAGAACTGACACAGACTGGGAGAGTCACACAGAGGAACAGCCCCTGGATCGTGGCAGAGGGTGTCTGGGTGCAGAAACACCCTGTTGGGCAGGGAGCCACAGCTGCTTGGGCAGGAAGGGCAGTGGAGGGGAAGGAATCTTCAGTCTCCAGAATCCTGTCCGTGGATAGGAGCTGGGGTTGGGCAGCTGAGGTCCAGCCAGTACGCTGGGGGCCTGGGGCTTAGGCCAAACATGAGGGGGTCACAGCGGAGGCTGTCCCCCAGTACCTGGAGGGGGATCATGATCACAGGAGGAGGGGAGGCTGGGCACAGGGATGCACCAGATCTCAGAAATCAGGGGTCCTCACCCCAAGCTCCAGAGTTCTGCACACATCACACGCCCCAATCCATAGGAGTAATCTCCTTCCACTAAGGAAGGCTTTATTGCTGGGGTCCAGGGAAAGGGGTCTCTGCCGAGCTGTCCTTTCTGCCTCCAGCCTGGTTTCCTTTGTTCCTCCCTCCTTCCCTCCCTCTCCCCTGCCAGCCTCCCCCCACCTCAGCCTCTCTTCTTCCACCCTCCCCTGCGCTCTCCTCCTCGGCTCCCCCTCCCCAGGCTTCGTCCCCCGGTGAGACCTCCACCGGAGGTAGCGAGGGCAGAGCCGAGCTGGGTGGCCTCGGTGGCCGTCTTCCCGCAGGGAAGGAGTTAAGTCCCCGTCCCGCTCTTCCTCCTCCTCCTCCTGCGGCTGGGCCCCGGCTGACCTTCACCGGGAGGGAGGCCGAGCGCGCATGCCCAGCCCGGGCACCGGCTCGGGCGGAGGGAGGGCAGCACGGTCCGCGGGCTGGGGGCCTCAGAGCCTCGATCACCGCCTGCCCGTCGCTCGCCGCCCCGGCACGGTGGGGGGCGAGGCGACCATGCCGTCCCGCAGGCCGGGCGCATCTCTCCCTGCGCGGGGAGCAGCGCTTTGCCATTTGGTGCCGGTCGCGCTTGTGCGAGGGAAGGAGAGATGGGGGGACGGCAGGGGGGACTCCGGCTCCAGGCCACCGTGGGGCCGCCCTGCCCCGGACTCGCGCGCGCGGCCTGGCCGGGGCGGCCTGCACCGCTTGGGCTCCGCGGGCGTCCGCGCACACCCGTGGACCCTACCCACCCTGCACAGGCAGCCAGCCAGGTGGCTCTGGGGGAGAGCAGCGCAGGGGCCGGGCTGTGGGGGTCCCGGGCTGTGGGAGGAGGGGCCCTGGCCTGGAGCTCTGCACTTGGGTCCCCTTGCCGTCTGATGGGAAGGTGCCCAGGCTTGCACCCCCTGGACCACCCTTGAAAGCAGCTGTGCACGCAGAGGGCTCTGCTGGCGTCCTTGTGAATGGGCCTCTGTGCCGGGGCGTGGGAGTGGCTGCGGTGTGCCTGTGTGACAGCGCTGCTGCTCCCGGTGCTCCCCGCGGGCCTCGGCGTGTGTGCCTGTTTCGGGGGTGCGCGCGGGGTTTGTTGTCTGCAGCACGGGGCTGTCTCCCCAGGGCTGGCTCTGGAGGGGGCTTACCTACTGCTCACCAGTTTCAGGGGACTGTCCCCAGCTCTGACCACCTTGTCGGTTACTACCACCAGCTCTAGGTCTCCGGTTCCCCTCTAAGGGGCAGGGTATCCGCCCCCCCCCCCGTGCCTTACTGTCAATCTTCCCAGCTGCCTAAATTGGGGTGCCCGCCTGCCTCCTGGGCTGCCTCCTTTCCCTGTAAGGATTCTCCAGAAGGCAAGAGCATTAAGCGTTACACAAAGCCTAGGGGGCTGCCTCCACCTCCAGGGCCGTGGAAGCACGGGGGGGGGGGGGGGGGCGGGTGTCACGCTTTGGTGACTTCCTGTCCACTGCCAGTGGAGCTTGGTGTGGTTGAGTACCCACGCTCAGGTACGGGGAAGGCAGGACCAAGACCAGGCCGTCCTGCCCTCAGGGACTCCAACCACTCGGAGACTGAACCCAAACCACGAAGCCTGGGGCGCTTCATACCATGGTGCAGTGCCAGTGCAAGGCCAGAGGGGATGGCAGTGGGTGTTTGCAGAAGAGAAAGCTCTGTACTGGAGAGTGAAGGCTTCCTGGAGGAGGCGGGCCTGCCGGGCTGTGCAGGATGAGTGTGATGGGGACAGGCCAACGACAGGCGGAAGCATCGCGGGAAAAGGAAAGGCAGGGGCAGACAGTGAGCTGGGGGCTGGAGAGCAGGTCTGCTCCCCAGGCACCCAGCAGCCACCTTGGTGGCCTGTGGCTGAGGAGGCAGCCCGTCCGTCCACCCACTCATCATGCCGCGTCTCTAGCTGGGGCAGGGACAGAGGTGCAGCATCGTGGACCGCCAGCCCTCTCCAGCCTTTCCTTTCGACAGGAAGCACCTGGACAGGCAGTGACAGCCAGGAGCACAGCCAGGGGCCAAGGAAAACCAGGTGCTGAGAGGGCCCTCCGCTTGGTCTTTGTCCTGGCCTCAGCGGCCACTCCGAGGAGTCAGGGGTCAGGGCACCCTAGGGTAGCGCTGGGTCCTGAGGGCCCAACTTCAGTCGGGTATTCCAGCAACCCCCGCAGCACTGCCCACCCGCACCTGGATTCTGACAGCCAGCGCCAGCAGGCCCATAAACTTGACCCACTGTTGTCCAAAGCCCAAGGGTTCCTCCTCCGGGAGGCGGGGAGAGGGCGTGGCTTCGGGAGTGGGCGGGGCCTGGGCGCCCAGCTCGGGTAGGGCGGATTTGCCACTCCTCCCTTCTGTCCTTCCTCCACTCCAGGGACTGCCAGCTCCCTTCGCTGTCCCTAAATGGGCTCCCTCGTCTCCTTCCTTTGGGGTCTCGAGGCTGACCCCACCATCCCCAGCTGCCTCGGCCCTTCTGCGCCCCCGCCCCCGCCCCCAGGCCGGCAAGTCCCCGGTGTCTCATTCTTTCCAGCTCCCCATCCAAGCACCCACCCGGGCCCTGCGCCATTCCCCACATTTTCCTCTCCCGTTCTCATGAGCCCGACCCAAGTCTCTCTTTCGGAAATCTGTCCCCTCTTGCCCTCACTTTCTCACGTAGAGACAAAGGCGCTCAGTCCCAGAAATAGACGCGCCCAGAGATGCGCGGCACGGCACAGGCCGCGTCCTGCCCCGCACGCGCGCGCGCGCGCTCAGGAGCGGCGGCGGCTCGCGTGGAGGGAGGCACACAGACCCGCGTCTGTGTGTGCACGCACACAAACATCCACACCCATGGCCGCCGCGCCGGGCCACAAAGGGGTGCTGACACGCGGCGGGCGCGCGAGACAAGGGCGCGCCGCCCTCCCTCCCGGGCACACCCACCGCGCCCCGGGGCCGGAGCAAGGCCTCCCCCGGGCCCGCTCGGCTCCCCCCGGATTCCTCCCCGCGAATGTTTCCCTACTTGGCCTGCCAGGTCTCTAGGGAAAGGGCCTCCGAAATGCATCGGGAGCCGCTTGGGGGAAGGAAGTTGGAACTGGCTGTTCCCTGCCTGGCCCTGCCGGCGAATTCCCTAACCGAGAAACTATTTGTGGCG
>NW_004955491.1:5659670-5661885 GCF_000276665.1 Chinchilla lanigera | reverse complement strand
GGGCGCGCGGCGGCGGCGGCGGCGGCGGCGGGGAGGGAGGCGTTGGCACGGGCGCTTGTCAGGGCCGGGGGTGGGACTTGGGACTGTCCCCTGCCGGGGCGCGTGTGGGGGGAGGGGGTCCCCTCTGCGCTGGACGTGTCGTCTTCAATTCTTCTGCGACTGGGCCCAGGTGTTCCTCTGCCCCGCGGGTGGGGGTGGGGTGGGGGGCTGGGATGAGGCACTGGCTGGGTTGGGCTGTCTGTTGTCCCTGTTTCTCGTTGGGAAAGTAGCACTGATTGTGAGGCGCAAGGAGCAGGTGACCCTGGAAGCACTGGGGGCCGCTGAGCGGGAAGCTCTCTGCTGAACAGCCTCTACCTCCGGGCAGGAGGGCTGTGGCTTCAGTCTTGGGGGTCAGGAAGAGGCCTACTCTTGGGAGAGACCCCAAGTTAAGGGGTCCTTCTGAGAGACCCCCCCTTGAGCCTCACCGGAAGTGGAAGCCCTGAACACCTCAAAAGTGTGAAGGAAGGGCTGGAATTGGGGACACGAGGCCTAGAGACCAGAGGGACAGCACTGCACTGTCCTGCCTCAGGCAGGCTGCAGAGACACGTGGGGATCAGAGGAGCAGGGGACCTCGGGCATGGAGCCCTGAACTGAGGCTGGGTTGGGAGGGAGGCAGGGGCTTGGGGGGTGGCAGGGGGTGGGCCCTGGGGAGAGGAAGCAGGTAGGTTCACTATGGCCAAATACGGTTGTGACCCCAAGAAGACACCTTCTCAGTGAGACAGCCCGGAGTCCCCAGAATCTTTGCCTCTTATGGGGCAGTGCCAGTGGGTAACAGGGCCTCTGCACGTCAGCTGGCGTGCTGGCCTTGATGGGTGGGAAAGCAGCGATAAGGACAGGACTTCCCTCAGGCAGCCTGCTCCAGCCCCAGGGGGCTTGGGGGGCAACTGCCCAGGGACCCCTGTGAGCCAGTGCAGTCACCCGTCCTGACTGGGGAGGTCTCTTTCAAGAGGCCAGCCATTGAGCACGAGGCACCCCGAGAGGATTTGAACGCAGTCAAGTTAGAGCTTTGGTTTGGGGGCAGCTGTGAGTCCCAGGACCCCACCCCCGCTGCCCTGTCTGTGCTGGTGGGGATGGTCAGGCCTGGGCTCTGTTGGGGCTGCCACCCTGGAGGCGTGAGTGACAGGACCAGGTGGGGTGGGGGAGGCAGGCAAGGCAGGTTCCATTGCCAGAGAGATGGGCAGAGACAGCTGCTGGCTGAAGTGGAGGGTGTTAGGGTTAGACGCGGCGCAGGGAGGGCAACACCAAGCGCAGGGCAGGGCAGGGCACCCCCTTGTGCCGGGGTAAGGTGGGGTGGATGGTGACGTGAGCCCAGGATCTGCATCCCTTCCCCTAACTGCCTCCTCCCCGCCACCTCCCGCCACTTTATGGCCCCTGGACCTCTCTGGCCCCGTTCGTCTCCTTTCTGGGCTCTGCACAAAAGGGGTCTGCAACACTTCTCTGGGAGACATTTGTAGCTCATCCGCCCCACCTGACTGCTCAGGGATAGTGGCCTGGGAATGCCACCTGCCCGTGGTTCCCCTGATCCCTGACGTCTGCCCTCACTGGGGTAGCCTGAGGAGTGGAGGAGGTCTGTGGGATGGATCCTTCTCTGCCTGGGGGGCGGGCGGGGGACCTAGATGCACCTGGTAGAGATGCTCCCGCTTTGGACTCACACGGGGCTCCCTGGCAGCCCACCTGGAGCCCGGCTTCCTGCTCCCAATCAGAGAGACCTGCCAGGGTCTGACGTCAGCCCCTCAGGTGCCCTTGCCCTGCCCCCAGCCTTCACCCTGGCAGAGGTGGGGGAGGGGGATAAGCCGGGGAAGCCCCTGGGTGTGGAAACCCGGAGTCAGCCGAAGAGAGTAAGGTCTGAGACCAAGGGGCCGAAATCCGGGGTGGGGTAGCGGCGGAAAGGGGGGTGAATGCGGAGGGGCTGAGGAGCCTGGGGAGGAGGGGGCGTGGGCAGGGGCCGCGCGGACCGCGGAGCCCGCGTCCCGGTGGCCCCCGTGCCAGGAGCGGCGGCGTGACCTTGGCGAGGTCGCTTTTCTCCTTGAGCCGCAGTTGCCTCATCTGTCAAGTGGGGACGAGCCGGCCTGTTCGGTCCCCTGCAGAGCAGCGTGCGCCGTGAGCATCCTCGCGAGGCGCCATTCCCAGCCCTCGGGTACCTGCCGCGCCCGCGCCGCTGCCCTGGCGCCCGCCT
>NW_004955491.1:5648043-5659176 GCF_000276665.1 Chinchilla lanigera | reverse complement strand
GTGGGGCGGGGCCGGAGGCGAGGCGCGGGCCGGGGCGGGCAGGAGCGGCCAGCGGGGGCGCCTCCGGGGTGGGGTGCCCTCTGGGAGGTGGGCTTAGGGGCACTGGTCTGCTTCTTTTGTGCGCCCACGAGAGACGGGCTGCGGCCGTCACAGCCGGTACCCCTTCCCTCACCCTGCTCCTTGTCACCTGCCAAGTCCTTCTCCCCACTCCTGACCCCAGGCTCTGGGTGGTGCTTCAGACTTTGGGGTGGGGATGCGGCTGGCCATAGGACGGAGGGCCGAGCCTTTGCGTTTCCCAAAGTGTGGGTCCCCGCCACACCTTTCTGCGAGCCCCTGGTAGTGTCAGAAACCCCTCCAGCCAGGCCCTCTCCGTGGGACTCTCCGGCCGCGGGGGTGGAGCTGCGCCTGCTCTGTCGGGGGCGGTCACTCAGTCTTGTGCAGGTGATTTTGAGGCACTCAAAGAGCGGGTGCTGCTCTAACCCTTCCTCTGCACCAGGTCTGTCCCCCGGCCACCAGGGCCCGCCCATTTCCTTTTCTTGGCAGTTAGTGGCACCCCGAAAGGCCCTGCTGGCTCCTGGCAGGAATCATGACCCTCTGGGCATCAGTATTTAGCCAAACACACATGTTTCCCTTTGCACAACAGATGGATTCCTATAAAAGGTGTAATATCAATTTTACTTCATTATTGAATATTTTTACACAAGGAAAATTCACCATTTGTAAGAATCCCGTGATGAATTATTATGCAAAGCTCATCATCATTCTGTGTATGAGATGATAATTCCATGATTTATCTTGCATAAGTGGGGAGTTTCACATAGATACTTTGTCTAAGCTGGTACCCTTTAGTGGGAGCGGCTCTTCCAGTGGGTTCCCTAGGGACGGGCAGCCCTCCTCCGGACTGCTTTCTATCTCCCGGTCCGCCAAGGGTGTTGGATGCTTCTGGGAGTTAGAAGCAGCTAGGGGGTTAGGAGTCCACATCCTAGCTGGTGCCCACCGAAGGCTCATGGAGGGCGGCCCCCACCTCGTCACACTCACACGGGAGAACGCCCCTGCACACTGTCCCTGGGCCGTGTGTGGCGTGTGTCCCTTGCGCAGTTGGCAGGTGGTCCTAGGGCACGAGCGCCCCCTGTCCTCCGTGGTCCCTTCTACCCCCAGGGTGGCAGGAATGCAAGTCCCACCAGCTTCGTGTCATCCCCTCCTGCTCCAGGGATGGGAGAGGTCGTCTGTCCCGCTCTGAGCTCGCTTCCCCTTGGACACACACCCCACTCGGCAGGTCCTCCCCGTCCCCTCTCTTCCCTGTCTCCCAGCTTCCTTCAAACACCTCCCCTAAGCCCAGTCCATCCTCAGCCTGAACTTCTCTGGGCCTAAGATGTGGTGGTGTGGAAAGGGGGGCCCTAGGCTAGGGGATGCACTGATCACCCCACTTCGTAAGAGAGGACCACAGCACACCAGCTCTACACACCACCCTCACAGCCCCTCGGGCGGGCAGGCAGGCAGGCAGGGAGACAAGCGGGCTGTGGGAACCCCAGCCAGGCGGGCGGAGATGTCGGGATAATTTAGCAGGTGGCCTCGTTACTCCCAGATCTGTCACCATGGTAACCTGGTTTTTTCTTTAAAAAATGTACAGTGCCAAGAGGAGGAAGATGGCTGACAAAATCCTCCCTCAAAGGGTGAGTGCCTTTCACAGCAGCCCCCAGCAGCCCCCACCCTCTGCTGCTCCGCCCCTCCCCCCAGGAGCAGAGCTCCAGCCACACACCACTTTCACTTTTTGTTTAAAAAGCTCATTAAGAAGTGAGGCTCCTCAGGCCAGGGGGCGGGGTGGGGCAGAGAGAGGGAAGGAGGGGCCTGAGGTCCAGGGGGTTGAACACCAGCAGCCGGCAGACATAAAGGCACGGGACAAAGAGGAGAAAAGAGGCTGCCAAGTGGAGTAAGGGAACAGAAGGTGGCCACACGTCCTGACGGGCATCGTATAGGGACCCAGGCCTAGCCGGGTGTGGGGTAGCATGGTTCAGACACCAAGGTGTGGGGTGGGGAGGTGCCTGGACAGGGCCAAGCAATGCTATCCATCTTTTCTGTTGGGGACTCCAGAGCCCCTCAGCTCTTTGCAGAGACCCAAGGGTGTCCAGATGACAGGAGAAGCGACAAGATGAGGGTAGGCCCTGGCACTTGCTGGGCTGCAGGGATGCTCACCCTGGCGGTGAGCTGCAGGGACCTCCTTGCAGGGAGAAGCAGTTTTTACCCTGCTGTTTAAGGGTGCATTATGGGGTTGTGGGGAGAGGTCTCAGCCGCACTCAAGACTCCTGGTCTGCAGTCAGACCCCTCCCTTGCGCCGGGGATTGCACAGCAGGCCCCTGTTCCACATCGCAGATTGGCTGAGCCTGCGCTCCTGTTTTGCTCCTCCTCCAGATTCGGGAGCTGGTCCCGGAGTCCCAGGCTTACATGGACCTCCTAGCGTTTGAAAGGAAA
This sequence comes from Chinchilla lanigera, assembly GCF_000276665.1. NCBI lineage: Eukaryota > Metazoa > Chordata > Mammalia > Rodentia > Chinchillidae > Chinchilla > Chinchilla lanigera. The sequence continues at coordinate 5,656,707 of NW_004955491.1, read as the reverse complement.
CTGGATCAAACCATCATGCGGAAGCGGGTGGACATCCAGGAGGCCCTGAAGAGGCCCATGAAGGTGCTGTGGTGTGGGCAGGGGGAGGCCTCTAAGCCTGTGCCCAAGATGGGGAAGCAGGGTGCCCCCCCCCCCGGGGTGGAGGCACACAGCCTTTGCCCTGTACCAAGATCTTTATTTCTACAGCAAAAACGGAAGCTGCGTCTTTATATCTCCAATACTTTTAACCCTGCAAAGCCCGATGCAGAGGACTCCGATGGCAGCATTGCCTCCTGGGAGCTTCGGGTGGAGGGGAAGCTCCTGGATGATGTACGTCCTGGCCCAGGTCTCTCCAGGTGTCCTGGGGTGGGTATGGGCAGCAGGAAGGGTCAGGGAGTTGTCCCAGCCCGTTGGGGGGGGCGGGTCTGGGGTGAGTCTCAGTGCAGAAGGCCGCCCCGAAGTATGCCGCCTGCCTGCTGCCAGCTCAGCCCATCCTGCACCCCGGCCCCTGTTCCTCTCCCACAGCCCAGCAAGCAGAAGCGGAAGTTCTCTTCCTTTTTCAAGAGTTTGGTCATTGAGCTGGACAAAGACCTGTATGGCCCCGACAACCACCTTGTTGAGGTACGACAGATCCTTTCTGCCTTTGAGCCCACACTCCCGTCGGCCCAAGGCACAAAAGAACCTGCACAGATTTGGATCAAGGACCACACTAAAGCCCTTGGGCCTGCAGGTGACCCAGCCCTTTTCCCTGGACAGTGGCACCGGACACCCACAACCCAGGAGACGGACGGGTTCCAGGTGAAGAGGCCGGGGGACCTGAGTGTGCGCTGCACGCTGCTCCTCATGCTGGACTACCAGGTCTGTCCGTCCCCATGTCCCAGATGCCATGCCAGGTGCATCCCAAGGGTCCCTGTCCTTCCTGCCCCTCCTCCAAACCCTGTTTCCAAGGAGCTCGGTCACCATGGCCCCAGCCCCAAGCTGCCTGGCCCTGAGCTTTCCCCCTGTCCTGCCTTTGATCTAGTTTTCTGGTCACCTTTTCCAGCCTCCCCAGTTCAAACTGGATCCCCGCCTGGCCCGGCTGCTGGGGCTGCACACACAGAGCCGCTCGGCTATCGTGCAGGCCCTGTGGCAGTACGTGAAGACTAACAGGCTACAGGACTCCCACGACAAGGAGTACATCAACGGGGACAAGTACTTCCAGCAGGTAACCTCCCCTGAACCCAGGGATCCCGGAGCACCTCTTCAAAGGTAACGCCTCATCTCCCTGCTGGAGTCTGGAAGGTCAGAAATGGCCACAGACACGGCCTTGGGCCAGGAGGGTTAGGGGTCTGGGCTGGGTCTTATACACGTTAGCCCCATGCTGCGGTCCCTCCATTTAGGCTCCCCAAGTTAGGACAGCTAAAGGCATCCTGGAATGTCATGTGCTTGGCACTTGGGAGTTAGGGTCCCTGGGTTCTAGACCCAGCTCTGGACTGTAGGTAAGTTAACTCTGCTATTCCGTGCCTTGCTCCTTGTCTTTGAAGTGGGGTAATGAGAACCGCCCCTTGGGCAGTAAAAACCAAATTGCTCTGAAAATGCTAGGGCAACATTCTCCCAGAGTAGAGTAGTATTATGAATGTGTTTTACAACAAGCACAGCGGATAAACCCCAGTAGAAATAGCAGGAGGTATTTATTGAGCGCTTAGCACTTTGCCAGGCATTGTTGCGAGCGCTTGGTAAAAGTGATCAATTCAGTAAATTCTTGTGACACCTTGTGAGACAGGGACTATTAACCATCCTATCCCAGAGATGAAGACGCCAAGGGCAGGGGGGTTAGGTGACTTGTTCAAGGTGGCAAGGTGTGACGGAAGCAGGGCCCACACCCCAGCAGGCAGCTCAGGGCCCTGTCCCAAGTCCTTGTCTGCCATGCTGATGACCCTACAGGTCGTGGGCACGGAGGAACCCAACATGCTCTCAGCTTCCGGTGGCCTTTCCAGAATGGGAGGACCTAGAACTGTAGCCACAAGCTCTTTACACACAGAGGAGTGAGATTTTCTCCAACTGTCCTGCTTCAGATTTTTGACTGTCCCCGGCTGAAGTTTTCCGAGATTCCCCAGCGCCTCACAGCCCTGCTGTTGCCCCCTGACCCAATTGTCATCAACCACGTCATCAGGTGAGGTGGCCCGAGCTTGCTTCTGCCTTCCCAGCCCTCCCTCCTCTCCCCTGCTTCCCTCCCTGTGCACCAGCCCTGGGGCCCTGGGCCTCTGTGCAGACATCATGGCCACCAAGGGGTGGATTTCCCTGGCAGTGTGGACCCGTCAGACCAGAAGAAGACAGCGTGCTACGACATTGACGTGGAGGTGGAGGAGCCGCTGAAGGGCCAGATGAGCAGCTTCCTCCTATCCACAGCCAACCAGCAGGAGATCAGTGCTCTGGACAGTAAGGTGGGGCCCGAGCCCAGAGCTGGAGGGGGGCAGTCACTCAGACAGGATGGCACACTTAGCACAGGCCAGCCACGGGCGAGGGGGACATAGGCCCGTGTGCCTTTGCTGGCTGCCCGCGTTCCAAGCTTAGCTCTGCGCACCCTTCCTCAGCCGCAACTGGGCGGAACCAGGGCTCGGAGACCGCCCTTCGTGGAAGCCCCCCCCCCCTTCCACTCTGCCAACGTGCACTGCTGTGACCAGGTGGGGACCACCTCTCTACCTGCAGATCCATGAGACGATCGAGTCCATAAACCAGCTCAAGATCCAGAGGGACTTCATGCTAAGCTTCTCCAGAGACCCCAAAGGCTACGTCCAAGACCTGCTCCGCTCCCAGAGCCGAGACCTCAAGGTGAGCAGGAGACTGGGGGCGCACTGGAGTGGAGACAAGCACACGGGAGACCGTCAGCGGGGCAGGTGAGGGCGCGGGGCTGGGTGCTGACCCTGTGCCTGGCTCAGGTGATGACGGATGTAGCCGGCAACCCCGAAGAGGAGCGCCGGGCCGAGTTCTACCACCAGCCCTGGTCCCAGGAGGCCGTGAGCCGCTACTTCTACTGCAAGGTCAGGCGCACCCCTTGCCCTTGAGGTTTCCTCTCCTCTGGATCTCCCTTCTCACTCGCTGGTGGCCCTGACTGCTCCCCAGTGACACCTGTCCACCACACCCACCTCACGATATCATGGCCTCCCCCTCCCAGTCCGGCCCAGGCAGGGGACCCTGGCGGGCGGGAGGGCCGTCCTGCTCACTCACCGGGAACGCTGCCATCCTGCCCCTACCCCTTCCTCTCTAAAGATCCAGCAGCGCAGGCAGGAGCTGGAGCAGTCGCTGGTCGTGCGCAACACCTAGGAGCCTGCGACTGAGCACCGCCACGGACCAGGGACGGGCTGGGGGGCCCTGGGGAACTGGCCAGCTGTGCCCTGGGCCAGGGCCTGGCTTCTGTGCTGCCTCAGGGGCGGGAGGACTGGATTAAAGATGGTTCACCAACACAGCAACGTGGTCATTGGAAACCGGGGACCAAAGGGCCGGGAAGGGGAAGGCAGCGGGTTCCTGGGGACAAACTCCTGCACCCCTCCCTCCGTCTTCTCCTTCCCACTTTTCCTAGACCTAAAACCATTTTGGCAGAAGACATTTTTAATAACATTTTCTTATTTAAAAAAATACAGCAATAAGCCCTCCTCTGTCCATCACCTTGCCTTGCCCTGCCTGGGGCAGAGGCGTACGAGGGACCCATGGGGATCCCAGGTGCCAGGGGCCCAGGACAGCTCCTAGGTGCTGTTGGCCTGCTCCTGCTCGAACAGGGCCATGGCCAGCTGGGCACGGCCCCCCAGCCCCTCCAGGTTGCTGAGGCGGCAGCGGTGGTAGAGTTCCTCGCTGAGCCGGGGGCTGCAGTCCCGCAGGGAGAACTTCTGCACCAGCCCTGGCTCTACGGCCCGGAAGAGGTGGAGCCCTGAGAACCGGAGGAAAACATCCATCACCTCCAGCCCCTCCAGGGCTTCCTCCTCTTCCTGGCCTGCCAGTTCGCCAGCCAGCCGGGCACGGGCTGCCAGGTAGTCGGCATTGTAGAAGCAGCCCTCCGCCGATGCCTGCCGGTCAAACCTGCCCCCGACGGGAGCCCCTCGGGATGGGTCTGAGCCAGGGGGTGATGGAGGGTCGGGGCCAGCCCCTGGAGGGCCTGGGGGTGGCCTCTGCGGAGACAGGGCAGGGTTGAACTCTTGGAAATGGACTGGGAAGAAAGCCTGCCAGCCGGAGATGGCGTTCATGCGGCAGCGGTTGAGGACTTCAGGCCCAGGCCTGGTCCACACGGTGGTGAGGAAAAACAGGGTGTCCACGGGGTGCTTCTTGGACACCACATCCATGAGTCGCACCTGGGAAGGGGCCTCTGCTCTCACGGCGAGCCAGGCCAGCCTTGCCCCAGGGTACCGCCGCTCCAACTCCGCCGCCGCAGCCTTCACCCCAAGAAATGGGTCTGGGGCCCCTCGGCCACCGTCCCGAGGCCCATAGACCAGCAGCAGGGTGAGCAGCGCGTGCTCTCGAGGCTCCAGCACGCTGGCCGCAAAGGCCTCCAGGAACGCCGGGGCCACTGCGGCTTCAGCCACCAGGAGTGGCAGTACCAGCTGCACTCGGGTGGCTTCAGTGACATAGGGCATGGGCAGGATTTCCACGCGGCTCAGTGGCCGCAGCAGACTGACCCTGCGAGCCAGGGCCCGCCGGTGCCCGCGCTGAGTGACAGCCTCCAACAGAAGGTCCAAGGTGTACTCCATGCCCCGCGCTGGGTCGAAGCGCCGGTAACCATTGAGCAGCCGCCGCTTCTGGAAGCGCAAGCGCGGCTGATAGCGCCGATTGAGCTGCTCCAGCGCAGTGTCCACAGCGTCACCCACGTCCGCCCTGTTGGCCCCCTGCAGGGGGCACTTGGGGGCCCCGTCTGCGCAGGAGAAGGTGTGCTGCTCGGTGAAATAGTCCCAGCCCAGCACCTCAAAGCGCGAGTGGGGCGTGAAGGGCGCCGGGAGTCCCACAGGCCAGCTCAGCCCCGCCTCGCCCTCGGGGGTCAGCGCTGTCAGGTTGCGGATCTGAGCCTGGGTTGGAGGGAACACACCTCACGTGAGTGCCAGCGCAAGGATCCCACGCGGATCCAGCCTCCTGGCCTCGGAGACTCTGGCAGTGAGCTCTGGCTAATCACCTGTCCCCTGCTATAAGTTACAGAGAGGACAAGAATGAGCCCCACCTTAGATAACTGCTGAGAGGAAGGACACCCACTTTACAAGGGGAAAGTCATCCTGAACAGTGACCACCCTTCCCTCCTGCCCCAGGTGCACACATCCTCTTTATGAGCGGTGCGTTCTCACCTGCACCGCACTAAGGACTCCCACACTTCTCTTTCTACCCTGGAGCTTCCCTAGGAGCTCCCGAAGTTCAGGGCTTCTGGGTTTCCGCCTCCGTAGGTGGAAGCTCGGTCAGCCCCTTCCCCTGCCATCCTGCGGCACCCAGCCCAGCCCCCAGCGCTCGCTCAGCTGCCTGCTCCTTTGAAGCCTGGAGGCCCTGGGCCCCCCTCCTCCTCCAGCTGGTCGCAACTCACCTGCAGTTGTTCTATTTCACTGTAAGCCCGCTCCAGCTCCAGAGCACTGAAGCGTTTGTGGAGCCGGTACATAAGAGTGGCCTCGGAGACAGGGTGCACCGCGAAGGCACTCAGGAAAGCCGAGCTCCCCTCCTTCTCAGGGTCCCTGTTCTTGGCCAGTTCAAAGGAGCGATACTGCTGCCCCTGGAGGGATCAATCACACCCATCAATGCCACACACAAAGGCTGCCTGTCCCAGCAGGCCCTCGGCCATCCTCACCTGCTGTTGCTTTAGAATGGGCAGAAGGAGGGGTTCTTTCTGGTGGCCCCCCTCTCCCAGGTTCATTTTGGGAATGATAGGTTGAGTAGACACTAGGGATACCCTCTTCCTGCAACAAATCCCACCATTCGCAGGGGCATGAAAGCCACAAGCCAGAAAATCCTTTAGGTGTTTCACCCCCAGCTGCAGAGTGAGTGCCTTTCTCGGGGAGGAGCCACCTCTAGGACACGCCCACACTGTCCCTAATTGTGACATGTTAGGGGAAATGTTGGGGCAGGGAAGCAGATGGGGAGGACTGGTGAGTCGGGGTCCCTCTGTCCTGTCCGGGGGGTCCCTGGCAAGACGTGCTTGTGAAAGGCTCGGGTTGTGAGAGTGCCGAGGGCCAGGCGAGCAGCTGGGAGGACAAAATGACGCCCTACAGCAAGCAGCTCGAGGAGCACTCACTCAGTCACTGCCAACTTGGTGGGGACTGGGGCTGACTTGAAAGAGCTGTCACCTGGTGCTGCGAGACACAGCCAACGCCCAGAGAGTCGATGAGGCAGCGGCCAAGCCACTCATCAGGACGAGCACTGAGAATGTCCCCGCGGCAGCCATCCAGGTGCGGCCGCAGGTGAAGCAGGAGGCTCCGTGACAACAAGTAGCCAAAGCCTCCGTGGCAATACCGGGCCTGCTCGCCCGCCCCGATGAATTCCTCTGCCCGGCCCAGGTACAGGTCCTGGTTGATGCTGAGGTGGCCGGTGAGGGCTGCCAGGCGAGGGGCCTGCACATACGTGTCATCCTGCATAATGAAGAACCAGTCGTAGTCGGCCCCAAAGTGTGTGTGAAGGTGGCGCAGGGTCTCCGACATGAGCCAGGCAGGCCGTTCGTCCCCATGGGACACCACCTGCATGCCTGCAGGAGTCCGGGCCCCTCGCTGCCCCGTGAAGTAGAGTAACCGGGGGAAGTGGTGGGCCACCGTGCGGTTTACGGCCACGGCCAGAGTGGACAGCGTGGCTCGGGAAGTCAAAACGGCCACCAGCAACCGCTCGCGCGAGCCCAGCTCTGTCTGGATGTACCGAGTCCTGCGGAGAGACCAGCAGGCGGGGGTCAGCTCTCCAGCCCGCAGGGAGTGTGTGCCAACACACAGACATCTGCCTAGGAACAAGTGAGCTCGTCTAAGGAAAGGGGAGAGACCTCCTTCCTTCCTTCCTTCCCTGTCAATGTGGATCAGCTACTAGAGTAAGCATTCACCGAGTAGTTAATCGAACATTAATTTTACATCAATGGTGAGACTTTCTTAGACGTGAGAAGGAGAAAATCTGGAACAAATCAAGATAAAGAATTAGACAAAGAATTGCACCAGTCGTGGTGGTGCACGCCTGTAATCCCTGCTTGGAGGCTCAAGCAGGAAGATCACAGTATTTGAGGACAGCCAGCCTGGGCTACACAGTGAGTTCAAAGCCAGCCTGGAATATATACAGTAAGACTCTGTCTCAACAAGCCAAGGAAACAAACACTGAAGCAGAAGCAAGGACCTAAACAGGAACCCTGAGCTAAGGGTTGTGTTGGTGAGCTACGCACACCGTGCCCCTCACCTGAGCACCTTCTTGTAGGGCTTGTTGGGATCCCTGTAGTAGGGGACAATCCGGGGTTTGAAGTCTTCATCACTTTGGTCCAGCCGGTGTCCTGAGTCTGGGTTCTGTGGCCGCCCTGGCTCCCCCACAGCCTCTACACAGAGATCTTCTCCCTCACCTTGGACCCAAGAGACCCGCAGGAGGCTCAGGCTGCACCCCAGCGACAGCCCTAGGATGAGGGGCAGCGCTGGCCGCAGCAGCGCCAGCAGGGAGCTCAGGCGCATGGTGGCAGCCCTGACCAGGTGCGTACCCCAGCGGGCGCAGCTTTAAGGCTCAGTGTGTCGGTGGGGGCCAGGCCAGCAGGAGGCTTACAGTCTTAACCAGGGAACCCAGGGTCAATGAGGTCAACAACAGAGCAAGGTGTGCTGACTTCCAGGCCCAGGATCCCCAGGCAGATCGACTGCCCCGTCTTCACACTCCATCTGCTTGGTCTTCAGTCACCAAGGTGCTGGATCCACCCTTCGGCCCACGCAGGACACATGCGAACGGTTTCACTCACTCCTGAGGTTACCGTGTGCCTTCCGGCAGGAAGGAGAGGAGCAGCACTCAGTACTCGCAAACCTAACCCAAAAAGGAGGACACACACCTGTAGCCTGGACCTAAGTCAAGAGAAGGCAGCGGCTGGTCAAGAAGGGCTCAGGGAAAAGCACATGATGCACCAAAGCAACAGCTTCCCTGTTCTGAGGACCCCCAGCAACACAACATCCCCACTCCAGCCGTTGAAGAGGATGCTGACAGTTGCTTCAGGCCAGCAAAAGGCAAGGGCTCATCAGGGCCTCCTTCCTCTCTGCTCCCGAGGCCAAGGACACACAGTGGCTACAGCCAGCCCCTCTCCCTCTCAGGAGCGGTCAGCAGTGCAGGGTGCACGCGAGCCGGCCCACGCCAAGGAGGTGGGCGCACCAGTGACTCAGCGCCGACGGCTCTCAGAGGAGCGCCGTGCCCGATGGAGCCATTTTGCAGGGCACTCGTCTCACTATCCCAGCGGCTGCCAGGCTCTGCTGCCCGCCCTCCTGAGGGCAAGCAGCGTGCAAAGCACAGGCACTCTCGCTGCGCCCCAGCCAACGCTGCCTGGCTTTCTCTGGGCCCCGGGACCACGGCAAACAAACGGAAAGCAAACCGTGCGTGCGACGAGCAGCCGCTGGAGGCAAGGCAGGGGTTCTGCGAGGGCCAGCAGGAGTCGGCCGCCTTCCGACAGCGCCCCGGCGCGGGCCACGACTCGGGGCCCAAGCCGGCCCTGGAAGGCAGGCCCGGAGTCCCAGAGCGGCGGGGGGGCGGGTGCAGCCG
>NW_004955491.1:5617510-5647905 GCF_000276665.1 Chinchilla lanigera | reverse complement strand
GAGGGCACCCGGCAGCCGGGCTGGGGGCGGCGGAGGCCGGATGCGGGGTGACAGGGTCTCCGGCGGGACGCGGGGACCGGGAGGCATAGGGACCCCGGCGGAGGGCAGAGACCCGGAGGGGGAGCAAACCCCGAGCCGGTGAAGGCTCCGGCTCCGCCACGGACGCAGCTGCCACCTCACGCCGCGGCCCGCCGCTTCCTCTTCCGCCGCTGTCAGTCACCCGTCTCTATGGTAACCGCATCCGGCCGCTCGCTCCGCCCGCGCCCTCTCTATGGTCGCTGGCATCCGGGCAGGGGTAAAGAGCCGGGGTTCGCCGACGCCAATCCCAGGAAACCCGAACTGCACCAGACACACCCCATGCTTTCCCTCAGCGTCTGCTCTGGAAAGGAAAACACCCACCTCCTCCACGAGCACGCTTCTCCCCATCGGTTTCGCAACTCCACTCAGTTGCTTAAGAACTGTTGGTTGTTTGCCCCCTAAAGTTCAGGTGTCCCAGTGAGTACTTTGGGGGTAAATCCCGGGTGGATGAGAGGGGCATGGCCGCACCCTTTGGCTGCTGAGAGTGAAGAGCGGCAGGTGGAGAATAAAACTTTGGCAGAAATCACACACTGTGATACCGTAAGTACCACTGCAGAAAAGTGCAGACTCCAGTGGGAGTGTGATACCGTAAGTATCACTGCAGAAAAGTGCAGACTCCAGTGGGAGTGTGATGCCCTAAGTATCATTGCAGAAAAGTGCAGACTCCAGTGGGAACTGAAAGCAGGAAGAATTAAATTCGATCGGGAACGTGGGAACGATGCGATCCAAAGGTTCGAGGAAGAGTTGCCCGGACACAAAGCTGAGTTTTCCAGGCAAAGAGCACGGAGGCCCTGAGAGAGAAAGGCTGCGATCCACGAAGAAAACTGGAAAGGCCAGGGCACTAGAGGCTGGTGAGGGGGCATTGCCCAAGGTGAGAAAGATTAGGCGACAGGCGGCTCCTCAAACGACCGTAGTGGGCTCCTGACCGCGATGGCACCTTTCCTGAGGGCCAGTTTGGAAACATACAGAGGCAACTGACTTATCAAACGGTGGGATGGAGGGTATGGGCGCTCGTTGTCTTGCACACAGGAAAACCAACCTGATCCCACGCACCCTGCAGATGTCTTGCTGGACATATAGATGAAGAAAGGTTGTTACACCCACTTTTTTTGTGTGCTGGGAATCGACCCCAGGACCTTTCCCTTGCCAGACAGGCGCTTATGCCACTGAGCTGTGTCCCCAGCACCACACCAATGTTTTATATATTAAAACTGAGCTACTTTTACAGGATTGTAATATGTGAGTTTTTCAGGAATGTAACACATAAATGGAAGGATGATTGTACTTTGTTACATTCAGGAATTTGCTAAGTGCTAATCACCTTGTTAGAGAACTTTATCGCTGCCTACAGTGTCACAGTGTTCAGAATACATTTGTATTGTCACATCCGAGGTGATTTTACATATAGGTGCAAACATCTAATTACATCTTTGAGCAAACTGAAATCACATGATTACTTTATTAAAAAGGATTTCATTTTATTACTTCTTATGGTTTAAGATACCATAGGTTTTTGAAATTGTGTAATAACACACATCATCTATAAACTTCATTTCAAAATAGTAAAGGAAACTATTATAAAAATATTATTAAAATGAAGCATAAGGCTGGCAAAGAATGACTATTCTAGCTAGGTATTGTGACACATGCCTGAAATCCCAACACTTGGAAAACTCCGTGCTTGGAAAACTGAGGAAAAAGGATGGTTGTGAGTTGGATGAAGAGTTGGATGAAGAGCTACATAGTTCAAGGCCAGCTGAACTTCTTTTTTGTCTTTTTGAGATAAGGTTTCACTATGGAAACCTTAGACTGGCCTTGAACTCACCTTGTAGCCCAGTCTGGCCTCAAACTCACAGTGATCCTCCTGCCTCATCATCCCGAGTGCTGGGATTACAGGTGTGAGCCACCACACCTGGCTTGTTTTTTTTATTTTTCAAATTTATTTATTTATTTTTGTCTTTTTGAGACAGGGTCTCACTATGCAGTTTAGGCTGGTCTTGAACTCACTTTGTAGCCCAGGTTGGCCTCAAACTCAGCGATCCTCCTGCCTCAGCCTCCCGAGTGCTGGGATTACAGGTGTGTGCCACCATGCTTGGCTGAACTATTTTTTTTTTAAACCAGCATACTAGGAGTCTATAAGATAGAACTCACCTGATATATGATCCACTGGAACTGTTGTTACTGTGTTTAGGTCTTCTATTTTCAGTTAGCTGAGTACTGATATTTGCAATTGGATCTTTGCTTTGCAACTAAAACACAGTAGCTGGTAAATGAAGGATTTCCTAGAAAAGACTGGGAAACAAACTAGAGAAAGATGACTTCTACATCAGTGTTACCCTATAGAAATATAATGCAAGCCACAAATGTGAGCTATATATGAAATTTAAAATTTTCTAGTAGCCATATTTTTAAAAAAGTAAATCGGTGGTATTAATTTTAATATCTTATTATTGATCTCTCCAAAATATTATTTTCAGCATGAGATCAATATGAAAAATTATTGATGGTATGTTTTACATTTTTTCACATGCAGCCTTTGAAATCCGATGTGTATTTTACACTTAGAACTTATCTCAGTTTGGACTATCTGGCTTTCAAGTGTTCCATAGCTACGTACCCCTACAGGCTACCATACCAAGCAGTATGGTTTCAGACCTTCTCAGTTCCTAAGTTCCTAGGTAACTCGAGGAGACACTGCCTACTGTTTCTTCATATTAAAAAAAAAAAAAAAAAGTCTTTTTCTCCTCCTGTCTCCCGGCTCACCTCTTTTCCATTTATTTTTTTCCATTCCTTCTCCCCTCACCTGCAGTTCTTTTTCCTACAAAAGAGCTAAGGCCTGGGTGGGAACCGCAGAACTCCTGAGTGACCAAGTTTCATAACCCATTTGCTATGCTGAGGGAGATTCTCCCCAGGAACAGATTCAGTCATAGGAAATTACGTATGTGGTTGGCTCTTACAGACCTTCAGAGGAGTGATGTGCTGGTCTTTTTACACAGCTGGAGTTCTGGAATCCAGAGATGCTAGCTTCAAATGCTGGTGCTGTCTTCTACCACCAGTACTGTTTTATTAACAGCTCTGTGCCTTAGTTTTCTAACATATGGCAGACAATGTTCCCAGGAGCATCAGGTGCCTGGGTGAATGATTTTTACGTGATCCACCGTCATATACAACTCACTTTCTTTATACAGAAAGGCCTTATAGTCAGTGAACTATAATTAATAGTCTCATATCTAAAATGTTTTGCCCATGGTAGATACTTAATATTTGTTAAATGTATTAAACTAAATAAACATCTAGTGTATCCTTAGGGAAGGATTCTACAAGTAGCAGGAACAGCCCGAAGAAAGTGTAGCAGGGGATATAGCTCAGTGGCACAAGCACCGCAAGGTCCTGAGTTCGATTCCCTGTACCAAAACAATTTTTTTTCACAGAAGAAAGTGTAGTAGAACTCAACTGGCTAGTTAGACAATAAGAATTAAGCTCTTTGACCTTTTAACAAAGGTGAGGTAAATACTGCACTATTGAAACAGTTGATTGTGTGCAAACTGAGCTGTAGTCTCACAAACTCAAAGAAGGGAAATCAAGGACAAGAGGAGGGAGTTAGGCAAGTGCTTTTGGAAATAGTAAGAGAAGAAATAGCTCCTGTTACCAGGTGGGGATTCCAAGTGGAAATCCAAATTGTCTTGTTTGCCCTGTTTTTATATAGATAAGGAGAGCATAGGTAAGAGCTCTTTGCTTTTCTAAGGGTCCCCCAAGTTCAGACCTGAAGAGGGAGGAACAGTCACCTAACTTAGCATACTCTGCAAAAGAACCTTCTTCCAGGGAGAAAAGGTCCTTATCTCTCCATTCTTACCCTGTATCCTCTTTCCTGTGCTGACTGCTTATTTATAAGCCAATTAACTGGGGCTGGGGATTTAGCTCAGCGGCAAAGCGCCTGCCTGGCAAGCACAAGGTCGTGAGTTCGGTTCCCGGTACCGGAGAAAAACCAAAAAATAAAAAAATAAAAAAAATAAGCCAATTAACTAAACTGTCTATTACACTGTCATTTTCATTTTACAGAGAAAAGTATGTACTTCACCAAGGTCAGACAGTATGAATGGACTCTGAGTGGGGGACCTCGGGCTTGAGTGTAGCCAGTATGCCCAGAGCTAATGCTCTTGATGATACTGTGCCGATGGAGGTCTCCACCTCAATACTCGAACAACACACAGAAGTCACTTCTTTTATCACAGTCTGTTCACTTTTTTTTTTTTTAACTGTCTTTTTGAGACAGGGTCTCACCATGTAGTTCAGGCTGGCCTTGATCTCACTTTGTAGCCCAGGCTGGTCTTGAACTCGCAATGATCCTCCTGCCTCAGCCTGGCAAGTGCTGGGATTACAGCCTGGGCCACCTCAGTCTGTTTACTTTTCAAAGTTCCTTCTTCCTCATGAACCCTTAGGTCAGGGAGTTACTATTGCAACTCTATCTCAGTCTGACCTATAGGAGATACTTAATTGGTGGAGGATATTCTAGCAAAATGAACAAAGATATGAAATGTGAAATAGTATGGTTTATCTCTGAAGTATAAGTAGGTAGTTTACCGGAATACTAAGTTAAAGGAGGAAAACTATTCTATTACGCAAGGAGGGGTGAGTTTGTGTTTGTTACAGGAGCTGGGCAAAAGGTGTTACTTTTAGACAGTGTGCTTAGAGAGGAGGTAACAGTTTCTCTTGCCTCCCTGCAGTGTCACAGGTCCTGAAGGGCTGACGGACAGGAGCCTGTAAAAGTAGCAAAGATCCTAACTAGTCTACCTTGTATCTGAGGCTGCAAGTTTGAGGTTTTGTGATGTGAACTTTGTTAAAGAGACTTTAAACAGCAAGACTCAGAGTAACAGACAAAGCTAAACTCATCAAAGGGGTCTTCGTACTGTAGGCTCTTCCCACTAAAGCTACAGAGCTTCGATGGAAATGTAACACTTCGGGAGCGGGTAAGCTAAAGGGCCCACGTTCAGGAACAACGTTTGGCACCTTCTAAAAGTTTGATTAGCCATGGACCAGACTAAAATTTCGGTTTCAAGAAACGAAGAGGCCTTTTTTCCCATGGAGGAATCTTACTGGCATCATCCGAGGCGCGATGCGCTGCTTTCCGGGACCTCTCTGCTAGCGCCTCACTCTTCCTCCTCCTCCTTCCACCTCCACCTCTCCCATTGTTCCGACCCATTCTCCCTGATGCATTCTGGGAAGTGTAGTCCTACGTTCTGCTGGGCTGACCGGTTGAGCAGCCCTGTAAACTTACTACGTATTTCCATACTGCTCAACAGCTCGTCAAGAGGTGGAGTAAACCCCACAAAGCCCAGCCCGCTTATTCGAGGAGCAATCTGGGATTTGCAGTTTCTAGGGCTTGAAGCAGACCTGCTGGCAGAAGACTATTAGACTCTAAACCTATTCCTCTCAATTCTCGCGCGTTATGATGACATCACCAGGACCCTCGCAGGCCCTGGGATACGTGGTAGTTCTACAGGAGGGTCCCGCCTTTGGTTAGCGCAATTTAAGGACTACAATTCCCAGACGTCATTGCAGCGGCGCGCTGAGAGCCGCCCAAGGCCGTGATTGGCTGGTGAGCCGGCCGCACGCGGTAGAGCTCAAGGAGCAGCTCTGTTGCGACAGAGGCCGAGCGGCGAGGCCGGGTGAGTTGGGGAGAAGAATCGCCGGCGGCTGGAGTGGGAGGTAGACGAGAGGAGGAGGGAGGGACGGGGTCGGGATGGAGAGGGCTGCTAGGGAGAAGAAAGAGCCCAAGGAGAGAAGCTGACGCGCGGGGTAGGGGGAAGCTCAGGGGTGGCGAGTGTGGGGACTCCGGGAGGGACTCCCCTGGGGGAGGCCGCGTGCGTCCGGGGGAGAAGCTGGGCTCTTCGCCTAGGGGGTGTGAAGGGACGGAGGAGAGGAGGCTTGGGACGACCGGAGGGAACCCGGAAAGTGGGGCGGCCCGTTGAAGTGCGGAGCGCCAAGTTGCGGGGAAACCGGAGACGAGCCTTCAGCCAAGGGGCAGAAGCTGGTCCCCGCCCCGGGCCCTGGGAGCAGGAGCGTTTCAGAGTGCGGCGGCCCTGGGGATGGGTGGACGGGGCCTGGGGGAAGAGACGTGCCGGTTAAGAGGGCGACTGAGACCCAGAATTGGCGCAGGAGACCCTGGCAAAGTTGGCAGAGCCCGGGCAGCAACAGAGCGGGGCATCTGAGGCTTGACGGGAACAGGCGGAGGGATGCAGCAGGGTGCGGCCTTCGCAGCAGTAAGTTTGGAAGGCTGGAGCATCTGTTTGCCTCGCTTCAGACTCCCCGAAAGGCCAGCGAGCGCCCCTGTGGTTCAGCACCATGCCCTCTGATCTGGCCAAGAAGAAGGCAGCCAAGAAGAAGGAAGCTGCCAAAGCTCGACAGCGGCCCAAAAAGGGACACGAAGAAAACGGAGATGCTGCCACAGAGCCCCAGGTGGCCGAGGAGAAGAACGAGGAGGCCAATGGCAGGGAGAGCACAGGTGAATTGGGGCAGGGAGTTTCTGAGTCGGTCTGGAGACGTAGAGCCAGCGTCAGGGTCTGCACGCTGGGCAGTGAAGATTTGTCTGCTGCCCCTGAGCTCCTTCCCGGTGAACCTGGCCCCTAGAGTCGGAGTGTGTGCCGCCCTTTCACTGATCCAGGAGCTCAGCCCGAGCGGCAGGCAGACACGGTCTTCGTTGAGCTCCCCTCTTGGGCTACACCGGGAGGTCAGTTTTCCGGCCGGTTTGAGTTTCCATTCCTACACTCGGGGAGTGTGCCGGGTTCTTGCATTGGATAGTCTTGTCACAAGGTAATGACTGTAGTAACAAGGGTAACGAATTGTTTTATGGCATTTTCCTGGGAAAAAGCTGCCCTTCTGTTGCTTATATTTTGTGATTTTTATTTTTACATTTTTTGTGTGTGAGACAAAGCCTCACTAAGTAGTGCAGGCTATCTTTGAACTCACTGTGTAGCCCAGGCTGGCCTTGATCTTGTGGTGATCCTTCTGCCTCAGCCTCCCAAGTGCTGGGGTTACAGGCATGTTCCACCACACCTGGCTTGGGAAGTATTTATGGACCATTTCTTTTCTTTTCTTTCCTTTTTTTTTTTTTGTCTTTTTGAGACAGGGTCTCACTATGTAGTTCAGGCTGGCCTTGAGCTCACTTTGTAGTTCAAGCTGGTCTCAGATTTGCAACTATCTTTCTGCCTCAGCCTCCCAAGTTCTGGGATTACAGGTGTGTGCCGCTGTGCCTGGCTTGAACATTTCTTAAGTGCTAGACACTAGGTACTATAAACACAGTCTGCTCTCTGGTAATTTACAGTGTGGATAGGGAAAAATGATAGTGTGGGGAAAAGATTCTTTTTCATTCTAATCTCAGCCTCTCTCCCGCCCCTGAGAAGTCTCTACACAGTCCTGCTCCATCTAGACCAGTGATGATGAACCTTTTAGAGCTTTCAGTGGTACAGACAGCCCCCTGTAGCTGGTGTGCCACAGGTTTGCCATCACAGATCTAGACCCTTCATTGTCCCTCGAATAGTTACATTTCTGTCCTTTTATACACAGAGTTCTAATAGCACAGTGTTTGTGCTAGCTACATCTGACAGTTCTGCTAAAGCACAGATCAAAAGAAAAAAGCACAGATCAAAAAAAATATATATATATATATTGGGAAAAAGCTTTTCCCAATCAAACTTGACCTCAGTAATATTCCAGTTTACCATACTCAATGCTGTTAGTGTTACTTACCTTCTTATATCTTCCTTTTATTCATCTTTTATTCATGTAAATTATTTTCTCTTTGAGTGTAGGGACCGTGTTTTGGGTAATTCCTTTCCTTTTTTTTTTTTTTTTTTGGTACTAGGGATTGAACCCAGGTCCTTCACACTGAGCTACATTTCCAGCCCTTTTTGGACTTATTATTTTGAGACAGTCTTGCTAGGTAGTTAAATTGCCCAGACTGCGCTCAGATTTTCCATTCTCCTGTCTCAGCCTCCTAATGTGCTGAGTAATTCTTTTGCTGCGGTCTCTGTTGTAAATAGATACTAAGTAAACGTTTGAAGAGAAAAAGGGAATTGGTAACAAAGTAATAACAGATGGGAAGAGGAGAGAAGGAAAGTTAAAAAAATGCTTGCTAAGAGAATAGAGTGGTAGAAGTTGTCTCTAAAATAAGAATTCTAGGAGAAAGTGTAGTGAAGTCAGGCCACCAGGTGTGGTGGCACACACCTGTAGTCCTAGCCACTTGGGAGGCTGAGGCAGGAGGATCATAAGTTGGAGGCCAGCATGGGCAATTTACTGAGACCCTGTCTCGGAATTTACAAGGGCAAGGGAAGTACCCCGGTGGTGGAGAGCACGCCTAGTGGGTCCAAGATCCAGGCTTCGATCTCCAGCACCAAATAAAGTCAGGCCGTGGGGATATTTTGTTCCTGGCCAGAGTGGTAGAGGACAGAAAGTTAAGAGTGATGGGTGTGAACAAGGACACAAGAGAACAAGACAGAGACAAGATGGGCTAGAATAAAGAAAGAGGCTGCAAAGTGCAGTGTCCAGGAAGCAGCGGGTAGGGCAGTGCGTAAAGCGTGCGAAGCCTCTAAGTCAGCTCAGCGTGACCTGAGCCCAGGTCCTTCAGGGTCTGCCTGTTCACGTGAGGGCTGCGTCTTCTCACAGCCCCTTCCCAAATGGCCTTTCTGTCCACAGAAGTAGATCTGCTGACCAAGGAGCTGGAGGACTTTGAGATGAAGAAAGCTGCTGCTCGCGCCGTCACTGGCGTCCTGGCCTCTCACCCCAACAGTACGGATGTCCACATCATCAACCTCTCACTCACGTTCCACGGTCAAGAGCTGCTCAGTGACACCAAACTGGAATTAAACTCGGGCCGCCGTTACGGCCTCATTGGCTTAAATGGAATTGGTGAGGCTCTTAGAAGGCAAGGTGGAAGGAAGGTCTCTGTTCCTTGGCTCGTCTGTCCTTCAGCAAGTATTTAGCATTAGCTGTGTACAAAGCCAACTTACAGTGTATGTGGGAGACCAGATCTGCCCCGGGAAAAGGAGCTAGCAGTACCCAGCAGTGTGTGGTAGTGCCACAGGAGCGTTTCAAGAGGTGGTTCTGGAGCGCTTGGGGCAGAGGGGCAGTGGTATGGGAACCTGTTGTAAATGAAAACATGTGCATAGCAAAGAACAAGAATTTGAAAGCCGGGTGTGGTGGTGCACGCCTGTAATGCTAGCACTCAGGAGGCTGAGGCAGGAGGATTGCCACGAGTTTGAAGCCAGCCTGGGCTATATAGTGAGCTTAAGGCCAGCCTGCTCCATAAAGCGGGACCCTGTCTCAAAAAAAAAAAAGAATTGAGGAAAGTTGGACAGGGACCCCCCAGGAAGGAGGGTGGAAGGATTTGAATGAGGGAAGGGAATGAAGGTGCTAAAGAATGGCGAGCTCCTGCTCTGGCTGTGAAGAACCGCGGAGAGGAACGCTGGCGAAGTGCTGGTGTCCTCTCTTCCTCCCAGGAAAGTCCATGCTGCTCTCCGCCATCGGGAAGCGGGAGGTGCCCATCCCCGAGCACATCGATATCTACCACCTGACGCGCGAGATGCCCCCTAGCGACAAGACCCCCTTGCAGTGTGTGATGGAAGTGGACACAGAGCGGGCCATGCTGGAGAGGGAGGCCGAGCGCCTGGCTCACGAGGACGGTAGGGCTGCAGGCCTGGAGGCGGGAGTGGGCTGCCCTCCGCTCGAGCTCCAGGAGGCCTGACGCCTTGCGCTCGCTGCCCGCAGCGGAGTGTGAGAAGCTCATGGAGCTCTACGAGCGCCTGGAGGAGCTGGATGCTGACAAGGCAGAGATGAGAGCCTCACGGATCTTGCACGGACTGGGTTTCACCCCTGCCATGCAGCGCAAGAAGCTGAAAGACTTCAGCGGCGGCTGGAGGATGAGGGTCGCCCTTGCCAGGTGAGTGCCTCCCTGCTTCTCGACTCCTGGTGCTCACCGTCTCTGGATTGCTGACCCCTGTGGGCCTGTTTGAAGCTGGGGTCAAAGGTCAGAAAGTGCCACATGAGATGGACAGTGATGGGCTGCCCTTGTGGGCTGGAGTGGGCTTCCTGGCTGTGGGGGTCAGGAGTGACCCCGTGTTGGGTTCCCAGCTCCGGCTTGGGGGATCTTTGGAGAAGCCTCTGGCTGCATTAGTCTGTTTCCCGTTGCTGTAATGAAGTACCTGGGGTATTTGGTGTGACTCGTGGTTCAAGGCCAGGCGGCTGCATCTGCTGCTGACGGTCCCGCTGGCCGTCTTGCGGTGGTGCGGCCCCCCCGCGGTGAGAGACAGCAGTGTCTCCTCTGGGCTCTCCCTTTGCTAAACCACCAGTATTCACCCTCGGGGCTGCCCTCTGGTGAGGTTCTCTAATCCCAGTCACCTCCCAGAGTCCCCCCTCTACACCCATAGTTGGGGGGCGCTGGGGATTTAGCTCAGCGGCACAGTGCCTGCCTGGCAAGCGCAAGGTCGTGAGTTCGATTCCCGGTACCAGAAAAAAGACAAACAAGTAAATAAATAAATAAACAAACCCACAGTCGGATGACACTGCCACCTCTTCGTGCCCACCGGAGTGTGGCGGCCCCAGCAGGTGAGCCTCACCGGACCCTGTGCTGTGGCGGTTCATTCCCTCGTGCCCTCCTGCCTCCCTCCTGGCCGCCAGCCCCAGCGTATGAGGCTCAGACGCACAAGGACTTTTCAGCCTTATTTCCAGACCACATCCTCTTTGATTTCTTTTCTTTTTTTTTTTTTTTTGTCTTTTTGAGACAGGGTCTCCTATGCAGTCAGGCTGACCTTGATCTCACTCTGTAGCCCAGGCTGGTCTTGAACTCGCAATGATCCTCCTGCCTCAGTCTCCCGAGTGCTGGGATTACGGGCGTGTAGCACCACGCCCGCTCTCTTTGATCCCGCGCCGCCCCCCCTACTAGGAATCGAACTCATGACCTCACGCTTGCCAGGCAGGCACTGTGCTGCTGAGCTAAATCCCCAGCGCCCTCTTTGATTTCTTGAGACCAGGTCTCACTACGCAGTTCAGGCTGGTCTTGAACTTACACTGCGTAGCCCCAAACTCGCAGCCGTGCTCAGCCTCCCAAGCACTGGGATGACAGCCCTGGGTCCCCATGCCTGGCCGGGCCATTCTCGTCCACCTCCAAGCGCTGCTCTGTCCCCTCATCTCAGCTCCTCAGCTTTGCTTTCTACCCTACATTTCCCCTTTTGTCTGAGGCCTACGGCCCAGGGTGGTTCCAGGGTTCGGGCACGCTCCAGGCCTGAGAGAATTAACTGCCTGTGGTGGGCAGGCCAGCCCCTTCCGTGGAGCGCCCAGCATACTGAGGTGCGTTTCTCTTCTCCCGGCCCTCAGAGCCCTCTTCATTCGGCCCTTCATGCTGCTGCTGGACGAGCCCACCAACCACCTGGACCTGGACGCTTGCGTGTGGTTGGAAGAGGAGCTGAAGACGTAAGGGGTGGGGGAGGAGGGGGGCGGGAGTTGGCGTCCCGAGGTGGCGTCCACAGAGTCCCAAGACGGTGCCCAGGGCCGCACCGATGGCAGAGCTGCAGGAAGGTGGGCTGCAGGGAGGCCGCGGGGGGCCAGGTGAGCAGGTGCTGAGTGCCGTGGGGTGGCCTTCTCTCTTCATCTAGACTGAAGAATATGAGCTTTTTAAAAGTCTTTTTGGTTTTCGCCCTGCTTGAAATACAGCGTCTCTACTAGAGACTGTGTTTCTTTTCTCAGTTGTCTGTATGTACCTTATGGGAAGGGGGCTTCTCACGTAAGGTCGCCATGGGACGACAGAAAGAAAGCCACACTGGTCGTGGGGTTTTCAGTTAAAGGCCTGAGTGACCCAGTTTGTCCCAGATTTAAAAGAAAGCTTTTTGTGGTACAGTGCCTTGGTCCTTCTTTCAAAAGAAAATCCTCATTTTTTATTGCATCCGGTCCAGTTTGCCCGGCACAGTTCTGGATACACTTAGGTGTGGATTTGTGTACACATTCTCTGCACCGTCGTCAGTCCTGCCATCTCCGTTCCACCTGTTGACCTTTAGAACAGAAGCCTGGGGAGTGCGACCGCCTCCCTGCTCTCTGCAGGGCGCCAGACTCCCCCTCCGGATAGCTAGTGCAGGGGGGGCCCGGGTGCTGTCGGCGTGGGAACCGCACAGTGCGTCGGCAGGGTGCGCAGAGATAGGTGGGAAAGGATGACGTTTTCGGGGCCTGACTGGGTTCCCCACTGTCAGCCATCTCTGGTTGTGAGCACCCCCTGACTGGTTCTTGGCTTTGCAGTTTTAAGCGCATCCTGGTCCTTGTGTCCCATTCCCAAGATTTCCTGAATGGAGTCTGCACCAATATCATCCACATGCACAACAAGAAACTGAAGTATTACACGGTG
The DNA here is from genome assembly GCF_000276665.1 of Chinchilla lanigera. Classification (NCBI taxonomy): domain Eukaryota; kingdom Metazoa; phylum Chordata; class Mammalia; order Rodentia; family Chinchillidae; genus Chinchilla; species Chinchilla lanigera. The sequence continues at coordinate 5,635,442 of NW_004955491.1, read as the reverse complement.
AGTGGGCTCAGCTCTTCCTACACCAGTCTCTACACGTAGCAGTTCTCTGGAGTTCTCCTTCTAAACAGTCCAGCAGCTCTTTTCTCCCTATTGCTATAAAAAGATGTGGCCCGGGAGTCCTGTTTTATTTTTGTCCCAAAGCCACTGCTTTCAGGCCATAAGCCCTGGGTTGGCAGGCGCTGCGCATGGTGTATGTTTGCCTTATGGCAAAGAAGCTGCCTTCTCCGGTGCCCAGAGGCGGGCCCGCTCCTTCTGCCTTCTCACGTGGCACCTGTTCTGTCCTGTGCGCGTTGCCCCCCTGGCCCTCCTTCCCTGCACAGCAGACTTGAGGTGGGGCCTCCCAGCTCGCCAGTTGTCCCTTGCCTTGTATCCCACCCCCCACCCCCACCCCCGGTATCAGGGGTTGAACTCATGACCTCGCACTTGCCAGGCAGGCGCTTATGCCGCTGAGCTATGTCCCCAGCCCCTGTATTTTCAATATTCAGTAAAACACGTACAATGTGGAAAGTAGTCCTTTTCATTCATAGCCATATTCGCTGTCGGGAGTGTACACACTTGCACAAATTTGTAGAAAGTTTCACATATACATATAGCCTCTGTCATAATTGTGATCTTAATAATCATCCCACTCTGAGGGTTGACTGTTAACATTGCTTTAATTGATCACATTCATCGTGGGGAGCTGGTACGTGTGCGTAACACACTCCTTTCCCTCCCTCTCTTCTGTAGGTTGCTTTTTTTTATTTTTTTATTTACGGATTCTTGAGGCAGGGTCTCACTATGTAGTTCAGGCTGGCTTTGAACTCACAGGATAGCTGAGGCTGGCTTTGAACTCTCAGACCTCACACTCGGGGCTAGTAAGTGCTCCTGCGATACACTTTGCACACCTGCTGCGCAGCCTTCTATCCAGGCCAAGTCGGTGCCTCGTCCCCGCCGGCCTGAGTGGGAACGTGCGCTGAGGCTGGGTTAACAGTGCCGCCTGCTTGCCGGGTGCCTTTCCCTGCAGGGTAACTACGACCAGTACGTGAAGACCCGGCTGGAGCTGGAGGAGAACCAGATGAAGAGGTTTCACTGGGAGCAGGATCAGATCGCACACATGAAGGTAGGGAGGTGGGGGAGCCAGGCTCACGTCCTCCCACCTGCGTGAGGTAGGGGAGCTGGAGGAGCTCACGGGGGCAGGCAGCGGGGCAGAAGAGGGCAAAGAACAGCGGGGTCTTGGTTTGTCACCCTGGCTCGAGGCGGAGTTACCTGGTGCCTGTGCACGCTCCAAGCTCCTCTCTGGTCTCGCGCAGAATTACATCGCCAGGTTCGGTCACGGCAGCGCCAAGCTGGCCCGGCAGGCCCAGAGCAAGGAGAAGACACTACAGAAGATGATGGCCTCAGGACTGACGGAGAGGGTCGTGAGCGACAAGGTGGGGCCGCGGAGGTGGGGTTCGGCGGCCGAGGGTGCGGGGTCAGAAATGGCACCAGACTGATACACGGCCTCTCCCGCTCCTAGACGCTGTCATTTTATTTCCCCCCATGTGGCAAGATCCCTCCACCGGTCATCATGGTGCAGAACGTGAGCTTTAAGTACACAAAAGACGGGGTGAGTTGAAGCCAGGGCCTGTGAGCGTGGGCCCGTGTGGCTGGGAGGCAGGCAGCGTGCCCTTCGGGGGCTGTGGCGAGGCTGCAGGGATGCCAGCTGCTGTGCCTCCTCCTGAGACTCGCACTGGCCTTTGCGGTGCATGCAGGGAAACTGCTCAGCTGGCTGGGAGGTGGATTCGGGGTCGGGGTCTCGGAGTCCTTCCCTCCAGGCTCCACGTGCTCCTTTGGCTCCCCAGTCCCTGGGGTTGGTTGGCAGGCAGAGCAGAGCCGTGGTCTAGCCCGTGTCCGTATTTCTCTCGTGCCCCTAGCCTTGCATCTACAATAACCTAGAATTCGGTATTGACCTCGACACAAGAGTGGCCCTCGTGGGGCCCAACGGAGCGGGGAAATCCACTCTGCTGAAGCTGCTGACAGGAGAGGTACGGTGCTGCGCGAGACAGGGCTGCGTTGCCTCAGGAGAGGGGACGTGGTGGCCGAGCAAGGCCGGAGTGGGGTGGAGCAGAGGAGGGGAGGTCTGGGCCACGGTGCATGTGAGTACCTGCGTCTGTCTGCTGTCTTCAGAGTGTGCAGGGCGTAGGAGCACCTGTGTGTTTGAAGGGGTATCTCTGTTTAGAAAAAGTATGTTCTGCCTGCAGCCAAGTCCCTTCGTACTCGGTGTGGTGCGCTCCGTAGCAGACAGGTCGCAACTCCTTAATAAATTGTATTATGTGTCTGGCTGCCTCGAGGAAGCCAGTTTCAGTATATGAATCTTAAGTTTGGGGGTTATGCTAGGAATTAACCCAGAGGCACTGTACCCCTGAGCTAGATCCCCAGCATTATTTTATTTTTTTAAGAGAAAGATCTGGCTAGGCTGGCCTGGAACTTGTGATCCTCTTGCCTCAGCCTCCCAAGCAGCTGGAATTGCAGGCTTGCGCCACAGCACCTGGCTTCCTCACTATTTTTAGAGTGTGCAGAGTGACAGCCGACGTGGTGTGTGACTGTCCAGGCAGCTGGAGGAGCCTTGTCCCAGCGCGGGGGCTTTGCTGGCTGCTCTGCCTCTGCCCTCCGTGGGTTTCCTTTTGCACACTTCCACTTCCGCCTGCTGTTCACTCTTCCCAGCTGCTGCCCACAGACGGGATGATCCGGAAGCACTCCCACGTCAAGATCGGCCGTTACCATCAGGTACGGGCCTGGGGCCAGGGTCTGGCCAAGCCCACGCTCTCCCCTGGGAATTCAGCCTGGCCAGCTCCCGCCTGCTTCGCCTGAACCCTGAGCAGGTGCCGGGTGGCGGTGGAGCCTTGCCGGGCACTCCTTGCAGCGGGCCCTGCAGCAGGCGCTCAGTCACCTGTGTGCTCCCTTTCTCTTGCAGCATTTGCAGGAGCAGCTGGACCTGGACCTCTCGCCCTTGGAGTACATGATGAAGTGCTACCCCGAGATCAAGGAGAAGGAGGAGATGAGGAAGATCATCGGGCGGTACGGCCTCACCGGCAAGCAGCAGGTGCGTGAGGGAGGCAGGAGGGCCTGAGAGCGGGGACGCTGTCCTGGAAACCCCGGTGGGCGCGTCCCGGCCTGCTGCCTTTCCTCCAGATTGTCGTGGTGCCTTTAGGCGGCACTGTGAGGCTGGAGGGCAGGGAGAGCGAGCTGTGTCCACACAGCCCTGTGCCAGAGTGCGCGACGGCAAGGGAACTCAGCTAGAAAACCAAGTCCTGGGCCCTGACCTGCAGCCAGGGAGCCGCGGGACGGCTGCTGTTCACTAGGGTTTCAGTGCCGAGGGGAGAGGTGTGGATTTGGCAGTGCCAGTCATTCCGCCTCCAGAGATAGTAACCAAGAGGCCAGAGAGGGGCAGGGTGGCACCAGGTGGCACATGTCACGGCTCCCCCAGGTGAGCCCAATCCGGAACCTGTCAGACGGGCAGAAGTGTCGAGTGTGTCTGGCCTGGCTGGCCTGGCAGAACCCTCACATGCTCTTCCTGGACGAGCCCACCAACCACCTGGACATCGAGACCATCGACGCGCTGGCCGATGCCATCAATGAGTTTGAGGGTGGCATGATGCTGGTCAGCCACGACTTCAGACTCATCCAGCAGGTGAGGCCCCACGCGAGCGCACCCGGGGCGGGCAGGTGGAGCGGTCGCGACCTTGGCAGGTGCTCGGCTCCGGGCTGATGAACGGGGACGAGGGCTGTGCAGAGGTGGCTGGTGAGGCCCAGGTCCCGTGGCTCTGTGGGGATGTCAGCCAACTTGGCGTTGGCCCAAATGGAGACGAGCTGTTCTTTCACTCTGGTCCCAAGCTTTCCCAGTCCAAAAATAGTATCCAATGCGAAGGAACGGTGTTAGGAGGAAGGCGGTTTCTGCAGCCTTGGAGAACGGGAGAAGGTGGCGGGGCTAAGGCAGCGGAGCACGAAGCCCGTGAACAGAGCTGGCCGCTGCCAGGGGTCTGGTAACAGGCTGGCAGCAGGTGCTAGCCCCAAAGGCTCCAGAGCCTGCAGGTTATGGTGCCCTGGGGTCACACAGCCTGAGAAGTGGACATGGGCCAGTGAAACCGAGCTGGGTGTGGTTTGGGTGCAGGCCCGGAGGGGAGCGGCCTTTTCTTGCTGGACACCCTGAGGACAGGCCGCAGGGAGGCGCTGGCCGCCTTACCCCAGAATCTGCCTTGCAGGTGGCACAGGAAATCTGGGTCTGTGAGAAGCAGACAATCACCAAGTGGCCCGGAGACATCTTGGCCTACAAGGAGCACCTCAAGTCCAAGCTGGTAGACGAGGAACCCCAGCTCACAAAGAGGACCCACAACGTGTGAGCCCCTGGCCGGGCTTGGGTCAGGAGCACCACCTTCGGACTGCCAGCTGCCACCTGACCAGCCGCTCAGGACCGGGCCCCGGGGCTGCGTCCCACATTGCTGCACTACTGCCCCAGCCCCTCCCCGCCTCAGCCTGCCTCGCTGCACTCTTACCCGCCGCCGCCGGGCAGTACCTGTCTGCCTCCGCCTCTTTCCGGTTCCTTCCATCTGCCCGCCGGGCTCGGCTGGCTGCCCCCCTCCAGCCCTCGCTGGTCTCCTGGCCCCGGGAGAGACGCAGGGAGAGGCACCCGCAGGCCCGAGGGCCCCCAGCCTGGGTGCGGCCAGGCAGGGCGTGGGAGAGCCTCGCGTTCTGGGTTTGGTGATGTTGGAGGAAGCCCCCAGCCCACCGCCCCATTCCTCTCTGCTTCTGGTTTGGAGCTGTAGGCCAGGCCCAAGGCCTGGTCAGTTTTTAAATAATAATTTAACAGTGTAACTCTGAGACCTTCGTGACATCTATAAAGAGTCCAATAAAGAAAGAGCAAGCCATGCTCCGTCCCGTCCTTCCCGGGTTTCTGGGGTCTTTCTCTCCCTGGAGGGCTGACGTCTGCTTCGCCTCAGCTGAGCGGGGCCTGGAGGCACTAAAGACAGGAGCAGCCGTGCCTTCGGCCTGTGGCTTCCTGGGCGGCCGTGACTCAGCAGTCGCTTGTAGGGCCTGTCTGAGCCCAGGGCGCAGGCCTTCCAGTGCAGTGGGTCTGGGGGAGCTGGGAATGAACATTCCAGCAGGTTCCAGGCGGTGCAGGTGCTGGAGCCACAGGGCCGCAGCCACACGTGGGTTGCTGAGCTTGGCCTGTCCGTCCCCTTTGGCGGCACAGGCAGACGCAGATGTCCAGGGCCCAGCGTCTCCACTGCATCGTTTCAGCTCTGTCCAGCTTCCATCTCTGGCTCTGGGCAGCCTGGCCGCTGTGTAGTCAAGTGCTGGTGAACTTTGAGCCTGTGTGCTACCAGGCACACCTGCGGCCAGCCGCACCTGCGTGCGCCCGTCACCCCACCCCTGAAACCTCAGCAGTCGTCTCCAGAAAAACACACAGAGCCACGATTTTTCAGGCCTCATCACAGCACGTCTGAGATGGGGAGCAGCTCCCAGATGGTGTGGAAACCCCCGAGGAGCTCAGGACCGGGTGGGGAAGCGGCAAAATAGAGAGAGACATAAATCAGGCGCTAAATTGTGATGGAGATGGGAGGAAACGGGCGTTCGCATTCTGAACAGCGACCCAGAGGAGCAGGCCTGCTGCCGGCTCAGCTGAGCCCCAGGGTCTCCCTGGATGACCGCTGGACCCGGAGCAGCCCTGGGCGGAGGGAGTAGGGGCCGCCAGTGAGGCCTGGGACCCTGGCCTGTCTCAGTATTGAGCAGGAGGGTCGGAGTGACCAAAGTAGAGTAGCAGCTTGGGTCAGCTCGGTGGTGCAGAAGAAAGCCAGTGGTGACCATTTTCAGAATGCTTGGTCCATAAGTCACACACTCTAAAATACGCAGCGCCTTATTTCAGATCCAGGACGCCCCTCCCACCGCTTTGTAGTAGAGCAGTAGTGGTGATGTTGCGCAGGGTGCTGGGAACCGTGGGCACTGTGGCTTCCACACTCTGGCGGGTGGTGCTTGTCTTGGGCTGGGCTGGGCTGGGCTGGGCTGGCCACCTCTTCCTAATTTGGAAGACCCTCTTCCCTGAAGGCTGCTTTTCTTGCTGCTCCGGGTTTCTCACTCACAGCATTCGGGAACCTGACGTGTTTGTTCACACGTAGGTGCCGAGTGAGAGAAGATTCACGACTCACGACTCACGTCTCCACTGCCTCCATTGAGCAGCAGTCTCTCCGCAGCCGAGCTGTCCATCCAGGACGGCTCCTGCTGCTGCTCTGCTGCTGGCCCGCCCCTCCTGAGCGCCCAAAAGAACTGACACTAGGAAACCTCTACCACTTACAGCAAACATTCTGCGATGCTCGTGGAAGGGTGGAAACGCAATCGCTCTTCCCGGTCAATTGCGGGCACAAGTGAATGGAATGGAATGTGTACATGGCTATGTGAAAGCAAGCAGGGACGGCGTCCTCAGTGTATTCCCACACACAGTTTCATGAGATGAGTTCAATACAACACTTAGAACTTGGGCAATGTTTCAGGGAGTTTGGTGCAGAAAGTTGTTTTCTTGGTTTTACACTGGCATAGGACCATGTATAGATCTGGTGTACCAACATACTAGAGGAACACTAGTTTTGCTATTCCCAAAAGCACTCACTGCAGGAAACCTACACCGCTTACACCAAACGTTCCGCGATGCTCAGGGAAGGGTGGAAACGCAGTCGCTCTTCCTGGTCAGATGTGCATATGAGTGAATGGGGTGGAGTGGGTACATGGCTGCGTGTAAGCAAGCAGGGGCAGGGTATCCAGCTTATTCCCATACCCAGTTTCATGAGATAAGCTAAACACAACCGTTAGAACTTTGGGAATGTTCCAGGGAATTCGGTGCACGAAGTTGTTTTCTTCGTTCTACACTAGTATTACAGAATTACGAGGGAGTATGTTTGGAGCTGATGTACCAGAGTATTAGAGGAACACTAACTTCGCTATTCCCAACAAGCGCTCACTGTAGGAAACCTATACCGCTTACAGCACACATTCTGCGATGCTCAGGGAAGGTTGGCAATGCACTCACTTGTCCCGGGGAAATGGGTGTATGGGTGAATATAATGGAATGGGTGTATTGCTGTGTGAAAGCAAGCAGAGACAGGGAACGCAATGTACTCTCAAACACAGTTTCATGAGATAAGCTCAGTACAACACTTAGAACTCTGGCAGTGTTTCAGGGAGTTTGGTGCAGAAAGTTGTTTTCTTGGTTTTACAATGGTATTACATGATTACATATGACCATGTATAGAGCTGGTGTACAAATGTATTAGCGGAACCCAAGCGCTCTCCTGCCGGGCCAGGCTTTGCTGCCCAACCTGTCTTCTGTGGGTAGCCTAAGCCTCGTTAAACTCTTCTGGTTTTTTTGTTTGTTTTGTTTTGTTTTTCTTCCGGTACCAGGAATCGAACTCACAACCTTGTGCTTGCCAGGCAGGCGCTGTGCCGCTGAGCTAAATCCCCAGCCCCAAACTCGTTAAACTCTGCACCATCGACTGCACTGAGCTTTTCATTCCTTCCTCCACTCCTCCCAACTAGATCATAATCCCCCCGACAAAACCAGCTTTAAATCCCGGTTTGCAGTCCCGCTACCCGCACACTTCCCTGATTGGTCAATGTGAGTCAGCCTCGCTCCGGCCCTGTGGAGTCGTGCTAACTTCAGCAAGCGCCCCACCCACTGGGACATAGGTTGGGGAGACACCCAAGACACGGAAGTTCGCCCACGGCACGTTCTGGGTGGGGTGGAGGCCCAGGCCCCGCCCCCACCATCCACCCTAGCCACACCTGGCTGGGCGCCTAGCTTCATAAAAGTGGCTCTGGTGCCCAGGAGGGGCTGGCAAGGACAGGATGAGCGCAGGGCATGGGCAGCAACAACAGTCTAGGGGCTGCAGGAGCCGGAGCTCTAGAGGCAAAAAGGCCAGGAGGCAGGCAGCACCAGGAAACCTCCGTGTGTATCTACAAGGTGCTGAAGCAGGGGAGGGCCGGGAGATGCTGGCACAGGTGCCCCAGCAGGGCACGGGCCTGGGCTCGGGGACTGGGATGGCCCCTCTCGTTAAGAGAGTGCTCCCACCCTCCCACAGCGTCGCCGGGCGCTGGGCACACAGGGAATGATGCCGTCTTAGGTGGGACACAGGCTGAGCTTAGCTCAGTGCTGCACATATCATGGCCCGGACGTGGATGTGTGTCCTGGGTCTCACGGACGCCTGGGACAGGTGCTGCTGGCTCGGCTCTGAGGGCTTAGGGTTTGCCTCCTTATCTTATTTTTATCTTTTTGAGGTGGAGTGTCACCATGAAGTTCAGGCTAGACCTGAACTCACTATGTTGTCCAGGCTGTCCTTGAACTCACAGCAATCCTCCTGCCTCAGCCTTCAGACTGCTGGGATCCCAGGTATGTGCCACCGTGCCTGGCAGGGCTTGCCTGTTTATAGATGAAGACCCTGCATGCAGAGGACTCCATGTAGCAGCTGTCACAGGGTGTGACAGTGGCTTGGCCCGCCTGGGCCACCCTGGCATTGGGCAGGCCCCTGGGCCCTTCCTGCATGGTCCTTGCCCTGATACTTGGTTGCAGATGCCTCTTGTCCCTGCCTGAGAAGCAGGAGTCCTGGGGTTGGACGCCTGGGAAAACACACTGGGTGCCAAGCAGCCAGCTTCATCAGAGCCCCTGGCCTGTTCAGCAGAGCAGGCAGGGCGGCTGTATTGGGGTGCTGGGGCTCCCCAACCTGCCTAAAATTCCTGCCCCTGCAGTAAGTGAGGTCCCAGAATGGGAGCTGTCTGGCGCTTAGCCCAACTTCAGGGCTCAAACTGCGAGAAAGGTTGGACGAGGCTAGGACTGGGAGCAGCCAGGCACCGGGGCGGGTCCCTTTGTAAACGCTCGCCCCAGGAGCCCAAAGAACCAGATGCAGTGGTGACAGAGGACTTGGGCTCACCCAGGCTTGAACAGCTGAGACTTCCGCTGGCAGCGGCCACCAGAGGCCGCGGGGACAGAGCTGGCTGGACGTCAGGAGCCCGGCCTAAGTCACGCTCTGCCTCCCTGCAGGCTTGGCACAGGCCGCCGACAGTCGCTTCGCCCCCACTTTCCACCTGACGGAGCCCACCAGGTTCCCACCAGGTTCCTGACATGTACGCTATCAGAGATCACCCCGTTCAAGGCTTGTGCGACAGAAAAGGAAACAGGTCCAGAAGAAAGCGTCTTTCTCAAGGTTAAATGCAGGAACCCTGTGACCGGCTGTCCCACCCATCGGGATTATGCTCATCCAGGGCTCTAGGATGCAGCTTTCCTACAGCACAGTCTAACAACAGACAGCAAGCCCAAAAATGTCCACGCAGAAAGCAGTGGGGACCGGAGCCCGGCTTCCGCCACTCCACGATCGCGCACACATGCACTCGACACAAAAGCAAGAGGCACGTGTCCCTGACCCCAGCTGTCAAACACAGATGCTCGCGTGTTTACACCAGGAACCTAATGGTGCCACCCTGCAGGTGGAGAAGCTGCTGCTGTCTTTCTTTTTACCCTGGCTATAAGGCCACATGTCCTGTAACGATGGGGACATGCTCTGAGGAACGCATCATTAGCCAATTTCATCCCTGTGGGAACGTCACAGTGCCCGGGCACAAGCTGAGATGGCCACAACCGGCACTAGGCAGTGCAATCTTACGGGACCGCGGTCATATATGCAAAATGTCATTATGCGGCGCCTGAGTGGCAGTGAAAAGAAAACAAAGCCCCCCTTCGCTGTCTGCCGGCCCTTCCCTGACCCCCTGGAGCCCCCGCCTCGGGCAGGGCGGAGGCTGTGGTGCAGGCTGAGTCCTGTTAACACCCTGGTCCTGCTTCCTCAGGTGCACCCCGACACTGGGTCTCTGCCAAGGCCATGAGCATCACGAGCTCGTGAGTGAGTGATGTCTTCGAGCAGCTGGCAGGGGAGGCTGCCCGGCTGGCCCAGTACTCGGACCAAACCATGCTGACCGCCCTGGAGGCCCAGATGGCTGTGTGCCTGCTGCTTCCCAGGGAGCTGACCAAGCAGTCCATGTCCGAGGGCACCAAGGCCATCATCCACAAGGACACCAGCTCCAAGTGACTCTCAGCTTGCCGGAAATAAAGAGCGACCTGCTCCCATGCACTGTGTGATGTGAAAGATGCGTGGAGCTGCGGTGTCGCCCAGGGTAGACAGCTTGCCTGCCTGGCACACGTGAGCCCCGGGGTTCGTTTGCAGTACCACAAAGATGAATGGATGGATGGATAGGCGAATGGGGAGAGAGGTGTGGAGCCAGGGTACCGGCTGGGGCAAGGGGAACTTTTTTTTTGTCTTTTTGAGACAGGGTCTCACTATGCAGTTCAGGCAGGCCTTCAGCTCACTTTGTAGCCCAGGCTGGTCTCAAGCTCCCAACGATCCTCCTGCCTCAGCCTCCTGAGTGCTGGGATTACAGGTGTGTGCCACCATTCCCAGCTTAAGGGGAACTTTCTGAAGCGATCACAGTCAGAATCATAACACGCACTTTTGAAAACCTTGTTTCCTGGATGTGTTCGGTGAGCAACAGGTAACGATGCTTTGTAAGCACCTTCCATTCTCGTCTCCTCTCTGGGCCTGACAGGCCAGTCCTTGGGGTGTGACTTGCAGGCTGTGGGCTTCTGACCGTTTCCCGCAGGCTGTCACGGTATCCTGTGTGGAAGCGCTGCTGAGAGATGCAGCTGCGTGGGTGTTTGTTTTTTATTTTTTTGTTTTTTCTTTTTCAATGTAGGGAATTGAATCCAGGGCATTTGCACTGAGCTACATACCTAGCCCCTTTTCACATATAAGTATGTATTTTTAAAATTTCAATATGGGGTCTCACTAAGTTGCTAAATTGCTCAGACTGGGTTTGAATTTATGATCCTCCTGCCTTGGCCTCCCAGAATTCTGGATGACAGGTGTGTGCCACCATACCCAGCTTCTAATCTTGGAGATACAAAAATGTAAGGTCTGGCCAGCTGTGGTGGTACATGCCTGTAATCCCAGCATGCGGGAGGCTGAGACAGGAGGATCGTCGGGAGTTCGAGACCAGCCTGGGCTACAAAGTGAGCTCAAGGCCAGCCTGAACTGCACAATGAGACCCTAAAAACATGTAAGGTCTGACCAGTTTATAAGAAACCTGCTGAGCCAGAGGTGGTGGCACACACCTGTAATCCCAGCACTTGGAGGCTGAGGCAGGAGGATTGCCATGAGTTTGAGGCCTGCCTGGGGTACACAGAGAGTTCAAGGCCACTGTGAACTACATTCGGGAGCTGAGTACCTCACTCTTCGCCCTAGCTCCTCATTTATTTACTTATTCATAGGCCTCTAGTTCACACTGAGCCTGAAGGCGGCCCTGGCTGACGGGAATCTGCTGCTGCTGGTTAAGACGTTCTTGTTTTCTGAAGCCTGGCCTCCTGGGCCCACCACCTGCTGCAGTAAGGAAGTAAGGATCCCATGGAGGGCTGCAAGGAGCCTCAGATGCAGAGTGTCTCTGGGACTCCAGCACCTTCTGACCCCAGATCCAGCACCCTTTCCCTCCTACCAGCAAGGCTTCCCATGATAATCCCATATGATAGAATGGCAGAGCTGGCAGGGGGTGGGTTGGGGTGCACACCTGTAATCCCAGTGCTCGGGAGGCTGAGGCAGGAGGGTCACCATGAGCTTGAGGTCAGCCTGGGTTAAATAGTGAGACCCTGTCCCAGGGAAAAAAAAAAAAAAAGAGTGCAGGCAGGCCCAGGGCGTAGCTTTGTGGTAGAGTGTGCTCAGCAAGGCCTTGGTTTCCATCCTCAGCACCGGCTCCCCTTGAAAAAGAGTACAGGAAAGGCAAAGTGCGTAGGAAGCTGAGGAGCTCAACACAGTGGTGCATGTCTGTAGTCCCAGGAACTGGGGAGGCTGAGGCAGGAGGATCTTTTGAGCCCAGAAGTTCAACACTAGCCTGTGCAGCCTAGCAAAACTCACCTCAAAAAGATAAAAAAAAAAAAAAAGGAGGCAAGGAAGTTTCCTCTGGTCAAGAAATCACAGTTAGAATAACGCTTTTAGGACAAGTTTATCCAGAGCGTCCCAGTTTACAGGTGACTTCAAATACTGGTGGCTATACTATTCCATTCTCACACAAGAAGTCACCACAGGCTGCCGCACCTTCACCCGTGAGTGCCTCTCTCCTGCCGCTTTTGGGAAGCCCTCCTGGACAGGTGTCCCCAGGCTTCTGTCCCAGCTGTCCCACAGCCTCAGAACACTGAGTGAGAACCCTAAACCCAGGCTGTTCTGCCCTAGCTCAGGACAACCAGCGAGGTTCTGTGGGTTCCACAGTCAGGTCACAAAGGGGAGCGTGAGGTGTGGGCGCCATGTCTGAGGGGTGAGTGAAGGCTGGGGGTTCCTTGGGGGCCCTGAGACTGGGTTACACTATGTAGTTCAGGCTAGCCCAGAACTCCTGGCAATCCTCCTGCCTCAGCCTCCTGAGTTCTGAGATTACAGGTGTGTGCCACCACGCCAGGCTCTGGGGCTTCAACCCCTCACCCCACTCCTTAGCTACCACCCAGGGCCATTTCAACGTCTGTCTCCGACTCTCCCGCTCACAGGGGCCCTGGCCACAGGAGTGCTGTCCCCCAGTCTGCCTGCTCCCCCCGGGGTCCCCAGCACCCCAACCTCATCCCTTCTCTGAGCCAGGCTAGTGCCCACAGAGTCCCCTGCCCGCCCCTCGCTCAGAGTCCACTTGGCACCCCGGGGACGTCACTCCTGCGGGGACCCCCGAGCTCACCGTCCCCCGCCGGTGGGGCGCCCGCCCCGGCTCACAGCGCCCCTGTGTGCCCTCCAGAGCTTACCAGCGCCTCTGGGCGGCCTCCCATGGGACGCTGCAAGAGCTGCTGGGCGGAGAGCAGGCCCTGCAGGACGCCGTGCCCGGCCGGGAGCGCCAGGCCTTCCGCTACCGGCTCGCGGCGCTCTACCTGCGCTACCTGGGGCTGCTGCGCCGCCTCGACGCCGTCTACGACCAGATGGCGCAGCCGCAGAAGCGCCTGCTGGCGCGGCGCCTGCTGGACGGCGTGGCGGGCCGCGTGCTGGAGCTCAAGGACGAGCTGGTGTGCGTGGACCTGTGCGAGACGCACTGCCTGGACCGCGTGCTGCAGGACCTCGCGCTGACGCCGGTGCGCTGCGGCCGGGTGACAGCAGGAGGGCGACGGGCCGGGCCTGCTCCCGGAGGGGGCGGAGCAGTCAGGCCCCGCCCACCGCGGCCGGGGGCCCCGGGGCTGCCCCGCACCGCTGCAGGGCGGGGGCGAGGCGGGTCCGCCTGGGGCCTGGGGCTCCTCCGGATGGGGCTCCTTGCCCAGCAGCCTGCGAGCCCCGCCCTGCCTCATCGCAATACCCAAGGTGATCTGTGGCCATGGCCAAATAAATTCTAGACTCTGCTCTGGAGCACAGAGCTGCTGCGAGGACCCAGGTCCTGCCCCAAGGCTAGGGTTCTGGCCCCGCTCCCCTGCCAAGACGCCCTCAGCGTTTCCCTGACCCGGCTTGGGAAAGAGCCAGGTTTCTCAGGCGTCCTGTTCTGCTGGGGGCGTCTCGGGAGGGCCCAGGAATCTGCAGAGTAAAAGCTCCCCAGTGAGGCGCAGCCAGATTTGGGCCACAGACTTTCCCATGACCCTCCAGAGTCCAACTGAGGTGGGGGGGCGAAGAAAAGCTGGTGTGGCTGTGCATGCCTCTAACTCCAGTACGTGGGAGGCTGAGGCAGGAGAATTGCTCCAAGTTCAAGGCCAGCCTGGGCTACACAGAGAGTTCAAGCCTAACATAAAACTGCATAGCAAGAGCCTGTCTCAAAAGACAAACAAACAAATTCAACTTGGGCCAGAATGGGAGCAGGAAGAAGGAAGGGGTGACCCTTGGGGAACTCCATCCCCTAACCCGAAGCTGGAGCGGGGGGCAGTCAGGTGAGCAGTGCGTGGCCAGACAGCCAGAATCCCGAGCCTGAGCCTCCTGCCTCCCCGTGTCCCAAAGGCAGACCTCGAGGTCCCAATCCCCAAATACTTCCAGCTGGAGCAGCCCAGCACGGTAAAGGAATGGCACCAGAAGCTGGCTGAGATCCTGTCCAGGATGGAGGTGACCCAGGAGGTAAGGGGGCGATGCCAGGCACAGAGGCTCTGCCCTGCAGGGCCTGGCGTCTGCCCAGGAGGCTCTGCCCAGGCTCTGCCCAGGAGGACCACACCCCATGCGCCCTTTTGCGTCTGCCCTGGCTGGACGCAAGCTGTGCCTCATGTCGCCTGCTCTGCCCCCCTGCCCCGGCCAGAGCCCTCCAGGAATGCTAAGGACGGAGGCCGTCATCTTAGTGCAAAGCACTGAGCGCGCACGGCAGGGCCGGCTCCGAGCTGCCTTCATGCGAGAGATCCGGAGGGAGGAGGAGCGGGACCGGAAGGTCCGGGAGGACAGGCGGCCCAAGATCAGTCAGGACCAGGCCGCTCTGATCATACAGAAGGTAATTACGGGTCCTGGAAAGGGCCAGGCTGTGGCCACCTCCTCCAAGAAGGCTTCCAGGCTCAGCAGCTGATGGGATTGCAGGTGCCTGGATTCTGCTATCCCCTGGCCGGTGTCCATGGGGGCCTTTGTCAGTCAGTATCTATCTTGCTTGCTTAATATTTACTCTATACCTCTATCCTCAAACAGACTTGAAGTAGGGTAAAAGTTTTACTTTTTTTTTTTTTTTTTTTGGTACCGGGAATCGAACTCAGGACCTTGCACTTGCCAGGCATGCGCTTGTGCCACTGAGCTCTATCCCCAGCCCTGAAGTGGGGTAAAAGCCCCAGCAACAGACATGGCATTAAAATGAAGATTAAGACAGTCAGACGTGGGGCTGGGGATTTAGCTCAGCGGCAAAGCGCCTGCCTGGCAAGCGCAAGGTCGTGAGTTTGGTTCCTGGTACCGGAGAAAAACCAAAAAACCGAAAAAAAAGGCAGTCAGACGTGTAGGTGCACACCTGTAATCCTAGCACTCTGGGCGGCTGAGGCAGGAGGATCACAAGTTGAAATCCAGCCTAGGCGATTTAACAACTTAGGAAGGCCTTAACTGGCAATAAAAATTTTAAAAGGGCTGGGGATGTAGTTCAGTGGAAAAGGCCCGAGTTCAACCCTTAGTACCATGAGGGGGAAAAAAGGTGAGGGTGGAAAAATCCTTATAGAATAGCAGAACATTAGGCCAGGCCTGGTGGCACCCACCTGTAATCCTAGCACTCAAGGAGCTGAGGCAGGAAGATTGTCTGAATTTGAGGCCAGCCTGGGCTACGTAATGAGTTCAAAGCCAGTGTGGACTACATAGTGATACCCTGTCTCAAAAAAAAGAGACATACAGGAGGTCTCCTCTCCCGAAAACATCAAGACCAAACCATCAAATAAATGCTCATTCTGTAAAGGTACAAGGGGTGATCACAATATGTGATAACTGTTTAAGTTTTATTACAGTAAAAGGCACACTGTCATTAATCCCCTCAAAATCCTCCTCCTTGCTTCAAACACACTGATCCCACTGTTCTTGCTACTTCCTGCAGCAGCTCTGGAAGCCCCCTTTCCTGAGTGTCTTTGTGAGGTGTGATTACAAATACGGCGAACGCTGTTGCCGAGCGCCACCCTGTGGAAAGACAGGCTCATAAAAGCATGCCGCTGTGTCCTCGAGCCCCTCATTCACCGGGTCTAGCACTGTGTGACTTCTGGCTCTTCCAAACTCAAAATGACCACAAAAAGTCAACATTGTTAATCCACTCAGGACATTGAGACGGCCACGAGGGTGCAACCAGAGACACGTGAAGGACTTCCAGAGCTGCTGCAGAGAGTGGCGGGAGTGATGGGAGGAGTGTGATTGAAGTGAGGCGGCAGATTTTGAGGGAGATTCATGTCCCTGTGCCTGTATTTTTTTTCCCCCGGTACCAGGAATCGAACTCAGGACCTTGCGCTTGCCCGGCAGGCGCTGTGCCGCTGAGCTGAATCCCCAGCCCTGTGCCTGTAATTTTTAAAAGTGAAACACTCACCCTATTTTGCCATCACACCTTGTGCATCCTTCCCAAAGGGCACAGAGTTTAATTTATCACTCGGGACACTGAGCATCCCTACCTGCACGTGTGTGTGGATGGCACACCGGTGTCTGGCCAGCTGGGGAGGAGTCCTCGACATAGGACGCACCTCTGCCCATCGTGCTATCTTTGTTGTCAGACGTGAGAACTACAGAAATACACACTGCAGTCTTAGAATTCTCCATCCAGCACATGAATAAAGGGGAAGTATTGTGGGCCATCCTGGGTGGGCCACAGGAGCTCAAGGACCCAGCCTAGAAAGTACCAGAGGCCGACCCTGCTCGTGGGGGCGCTAGCATGGGAATAGGAAGCTCAGGCTGGGCGCCGGCTCTGCCCCCTCTGCTGCCAGCCGCACCTCCCACCCCTGGCACTCAGCTGTCCCCAGGCTGGGTGTGTTTGGGGAAGAGATCTGCAACTGGGATGGGCAAGGTCATGCGCCCAGTTCCCAGGCATGGTACCCTGTAATCCTAGCACTGTGGTAGGCTGAGGCAGGAAGATAGCAAATTTCAGCCCAGCCTGTGTTATTTAGCAATTTCACCATACTCCGTCTGAAAATAACATAGCAGAAAAGGGATGGAGGGAGATATAGCTCAGTGCAAAGGCCCTGGGTTCAATTCTCAGTATGGCGAAAAAACACAACCAAAACAAAAAACCTGTCATATTAACTGGGGGAGCTCCCGCCATGGAGGTGTGTGTCCTGCACACCCTAGACTCCTGCCTCGAGCCTGGAGACCACCAGGCCTGAGCCCTGGCCCTCCACGTCTGCGTGGAGAGCACCTGAGAACCTTGTGTCCCCGCCCAGGTGTGGAAAGGTCACCTGCAGAGGAGGCGCACCCAGCAGGACCGGCGCGCGGAGATGGAGTTCATCGGCATGGTGAGCCCTGCCCAGCGCAGCAGGGGCCGTGGGGTCTTGGTCCTCTGGGCCCAGCGCCAGCGCCTAGCCCCACAGCGCCCTCAGTGCTCCCCTCTCGCTGGGCCGGAGATCCCGGGGAAAGAAGCAGAGGGAGGAAAGCCTCCGAGACGTGTCCCTCATACCCCTCCTCCCAGGGCCCCCTGAGCGGTCTCCAGTATGGGGGACAGTGTCACAGAGCAGCCAGCCCGCCAGCCCTGCCCTGCTGGACGGAGAGGCTGCAGGGTGGCTGTGGAGGGAGAGGAGCGTCACCCTGTGCCCCCCAAGGGCAGATGTGTGGGGCGGGCCGCACCCCAAGCCAAGGCTGTGCAGACCACAAGCTCCCCACTTGCTGTGGGGTCCCCGCTGCCCTCCCCTCAGCTGTGCAGGCAGGGTGGCTGAGTGTGGGCCTCGTGGTGTGAGTGAGTGTGCGTGTGTCTGCGTGTGTCCAGGCAGGTGAGCAGTCCAACCCCTGAATCTGCTGTCTGCTCTCTGAATGTCCCCCGGGGCAGAGACGGCAGGGACAGGAGCACGGTCCCCCGGGAGCCAGGCTGCGGCTGGGCAGACCCGCAGAGGCCGGCTGCCACAGGAGGGGGTGGGGGCTGGGCTGGGGGCCGAGACGGGAGGGAAGGGCTTTTCCCTGGGGAGGCACCAAGTCTTGGCAGGTGGGGGCACCACCGGCCGCTGGGTGGGAGTGGAGGCCCAAGACTCGCTGGGGGCTGGAGAGCTGGACCCCCAGGAGGGAGCGCAGGCAGAGGGAGGCGGGGCTGGGCCTGGCCGGGAGAGGCTGGGGGGCACGGCACGGCGGTGGGTGAGGAATGAGCCCGGCCGCCCGGGCCCATCAACAGTGTGAGCTCAGCGTTTTCAGTAATTGTCTCTGCGCAGAGCGATATTTAAAATACATTTGGGAGCCAATGAGGCGGGAAAGTGGCTCCGAGAGCGGCTGCCAACTCGGCCGCGGGTGGGGCGGTGGGGGCTGGGCCAGAGGCTTTGGGGAGGGGG
>NW_004955491.1:5593889-5616068 GCF_000276665.1 Chinchilla lanigera | reverse complement strand
ACCCACCCATCCACCCATCCACCCACCCATCCATACCCATCCACCCATCCACCCATCCATCCACCCACCCATCCATCCATCCACCCATCCATCCTCTCTTTCCACCCATCTTTCCTTCTGTCTGTCTGTCCACCCAGCCATCTGTCCACCCACTCACTCAGTCACCCATCCATCTGCCCTCCCTCGCACCTACCCACGTGTCTGTCCCAGCACCCACCCGTCTATCCAACCACCCATCTCCCCCCGTCTGATGTCCACACAGTGCCGTCACCGGCCAGTTCCCTGATTATCCAGACGAGTCACTAGGCGGTTCCTGCCTGATCTTTGCTGACAAGACTCCAGAGCAGGTACCCTGGGAGTGGGGACAGGAGGTTTTCTGTGGCAGACAAAGCCCAAGGTCACAGGGAGTAGAGAGTGTAAGCTGAGCATGGTGGTAGGTGGGAGGGTCAGCTCCAACGGAGGCAGATGTGGCCATGACAGGGGCAGATGGTGCCTAGAAAGTCGGTGTGGCTGGAAAAGACAGCCCTGACCGTGAAGAGGAAACGGTCTGGGACAGTTGTGGCTCCAGGTCCCCACGGCACAGGAGTGAGCAACAGCCTTGCTCAGAACGGCCCTTTCTCAAGGAGCCGAGAGCAGTCTACATGCTCGGCCATCTGGACCTGAGCAGAGTCCTTGGCCCCTGGAATCCTGGTCCACGCCGTCCCAGGCCACGGGCTCTCTTGCTCCTGTGAGGGTGCCTGGTCTCCAAACACCTGTCATTGGCCACAGGTGAGAATGGAACTGCAGGTGCAGCCCCAGGAGGGCAAAAAGGTGAAAGAGACGAGCAAAGACGGAGACCAGGACAAAAAAGAGGAGAAAAAGAAAGAGAAGGAAGAAAAGGCCAAGAAGGGGGTAAGGCAGCCCCTGGCACGGCGGGCGAGGCAGAACCAGGCCGGCCAGGGTGAGGGTCAAGCAGAGATGGCAACGGGCGGAGGTGAAGCGGTCCGGGTCAAAACTTGTTTCCGTTCTAGGAAGCGGAAACGATGTTGAAAGTGTCGCCCTCTAAGTTTATTCCTGGGATCAGCGCGGAACACCAGGAATACATAAGTAAGAGGGGGTGCACGGGGTATGTCAGTCGTGGGCCTTGGCCACGGGGAGCACGGGCACCTGCTGCGTGGATGTGAGGCGGCCACTGTGTTATGGAAGGATGGCGGCGATGCCCTGGGTCGGGGCGTTACGGGTTTGGGTCTGAATCCTGCGCCCACGGGCCTCGGTGAAGCCCCGGATAGGAGCGGGGCCAAGTGGGGACGGGGAGCGCCCGGTGCCAGCGTGCGCTGTGTGTGCGTGTGCGTGTGGGACTCCAGCTTCACACACCCCTCCTTTTGTGCCATCAGAAGTGTGGGCGAACCGGAATGGGAGCAAACACCCCAGCCAGAGCTTTGACCCAGAGATCCTCCGCGAGGAGAAGCAGAAGGAGGTGGAAGCGGAGCTCCGTGTGCAGGTGAGAGGCTGTGGGGGCCCCGGGGCCGCCCCACCGGGCCCTCCCCACTGCGGGCCCCTCCTCCCACCGCCTGCCCTCTCCTGCCTTCAGCTCGCCGCGGTGCCCTGTTCCTCCCCTGCAGGCCTCAAAAGCTGCCCACCCCTGCCTGGCTCGGTGCTTGCTCCACCTGCAGCCCTGGAACCCCGTCTTCCTAAGGCTCCCTCTTGTCCCCTCCCTGTCCCCCGCAGGGACAGTGCAGGGGGGGAGGGAGACAGGGTGGGTCCCTCTGCCTCTTCCCTTCCTGCCCGGGTCTTCTGTGTGAGGCCCCCTCCCTTCTGGCCGCCTGCCCACAGCCCCGGCCATGTGCCCCACACCCGCAGGTGGACGAGCTCATGCGGCAGGAGCTGAAGAGCCTCCGTCTGGCGGTGGACAAGGAGGATGGGAGGCCCATGAAGACTCCAAAGGCAGAGGAGGGGCTGCGGGCAGCCGGGAGGGCACGCAGGGGCAGGGCGGGGCAGGCGGAGGACAGTCGCCCATGGGCCTTTTCCCAAGCAGAGGAAGCCTAGCAAGAAGACTGGGAAGAGGAAGAAGGAGAAAGATCTGACGCCGAACAGGTAGCTCTGTGCCTGCCGTGCCGGGGGTGGTGCCCGTGCCCCGCCCTGGGAGGGGACCTGACCCCGGGTCCTGCTTCTGTGGCTGGGTGGCCTTGGGAGAGTCATGTCACCTCTCCGGACCCTTGGCCCTGTTCGCCAGCTTCCTGCCTTTGAAAATGAGAGTGCAGACTCAGATCTAAATAGGGCTCATGACATCCGCTGCTCCTCACAGGTCCTCCAGCCCTCGCCTCCGTTAGCTCTGTCCCCCCAGAGCCAGCCCCCCCTTGCTTCCCCCACCCTGGCACTGAGGGACCCATCCGCGCCCCTTTCCTCCGGCCCTTCTGGGGTCACCAGTCCACTGATCTCTGCCCTGCCCGCATCTCTCCCCGGGTCTCACACCCTAGAGCTGGTTTCAGGAAGAGGGCGGGGTACCCCAGTGGTGGCGTCTGGGGCATGAGACGCTGATGGGGATTGTCCCCAGGGCTGCTGGCCCTTCTTCCGTCCCCGGCATTTCGGGGGCGCCCGCTGGGGGAGACCTACCGCTGAGACAGTGGGGTGGCTGCATCTTCGGGTCCTGTTCTCTGCTGTGGGTCCTTCTGACCATGGGTGTTGGGGGGGCCCAGAAAGAATTAAAGACATCACAGTGCAGTGACCCCTGAGCGCCCCGTTTAGAGCAGCACAACCCACCATAGCTAAATGTGGGGGGTGGCCGACACGTCCATCAGCAGATGAGTGGACACGGAACACGTGGTACTGTACACAGCGCAGCGCCGCTCGGCCATAAAGGAGGGTTAATCCGAGTCCTTGGTGGGAAAGTGGAGGCACCCGAGACCATGTGAAGCGAAATAAATCAGATACACTTGAGCTTAGGCAGCGAATGGTTTCTCTTGTACGAGAAACCCAAATTATAAATAAAGAGCAAATTAGATTTTTTGCAGCTGGGCAGGGGACCGGGAGCTGGAGGGAGAGAGGCGTAAAGGGATGTAAAAAGATGTGCAGCGCACCTGCACCAGCTCCCCACGAGGAGTGTGATCACTGCGTGCAGACGTGGACCGAGGGACTGTTAAAAACTCGAAGAGGTTATCCTTTAAAAGCACATTGGGCAGGAGACCGCTGCCCCCTCTCCTCTGCCGGCAGCCCCCGCTGTCTCCCTGCCCCTCGCTCCTGATGCCCTTGGGGTCTCTTGTGTCCTCCCCTGCCAGGTCCCTGGAGTCGCTGTATGAAGAGCTTGTCATTTCTGGCCTTCTGAAGAAGAGTGACAGCGTGGCCCTGAAGGACTACATAGGTGAGCCCTCCCTGCGCCTGCCCCAGGCCGCCCAGCCGCTCGTCCAGTGTCACCCGCAGCCCCAGTCCCATTCACCAGGCCGCCCGCCCTGTCCCCTCAGGAGACTGCCTCTACCTGGGGTCTGCGCTGATGTTGGCCAACAAGCTCCCCATGCCCTCCCTGTTTGACATACGACAGAACATGGCCTTGTATGGGGTCCTCCGGCTGGGTGAGGCCTGGGGAAAGAAGGGGCCTTGCTGGGGTTCAGGTCAGGGTGACCAAGGTGGGCACAGCCAGGGTGGGCTTGCCCTCCCCAGGACCCCTGAGTCCCTGTCGGACTCCTGCCTTCCTCAAGGGCTGCTGGGCATCACCCTAGAAATTGAATGAGTCAGGCATGGTGTACACCTCTCATCCCAGCCCTTGGGAGGCTGAGGCAGGAGGAGTTCCACGAGTCAGAGGCCAGCCTGGGCTACACAGCGAGGCTCTCATCTGCCTCCTTGGGCTGTTTCCTTCCTCCAGGCTCCGCAGACATCCACTCGCTGGCCCCCCTCATCCGATCCATCCTCCTGGTGGGCCCCTCCGGTGCGGGGAAGAAGATGCTGGTCCATGCAGTGTGCACGGAAACCGGGGCCCTCCTGTTCGACTTGTCGCCTGGAAACCTGCAGGGCAAATACCCGGGCAAGGCCGGGGCGCAGATGCTCGTGCACATGGTCTTCAAGGTCTAGAGCCAGCTCCACGTTTCTGGGCCTGGGCTGAGATCACAGAGCAGGCTGGGCTTCATGCTCCGGTCACCTCTCTGCTCGTGGGGTGGGTTTCCGGTCTCCCCACCACGCCCTGCCGGGAGCTTGTTCCTCCTGAAGCCCCCGTGCTGGGGAAGGTGGGAGGCAGAGCAGTCTCTTTCCACGGTAAGATGAGGCATGGCCGGGTTTGGTGCACATGTGTCATCCCAGCACTTGGGAGGCTGAGGCAGGAGGATCGCCACATGTTCAAGGCCAGTTCTGGCTACATAATGAGTTCAAGGCCAGCCTGAATTACAAAGTGAGACCCTGTCTCAAAAAAAAAAAAACCATGAGGTGTAATGTGCTCCCCTTATCCCCACGGAAGGCAGTGACTCTGGTTTACACTGAGTGACATGGAGGTGTGCAAAGGGCTGGGAGGGTGTGGGGAGTGCAGCCGGGCCTCGAGGTCAGCCCGAACCCTGGGGTCTGACCAGGTGGGGACATGGCCCTCGCTCTGGGGCATCTTCCGTCTGATTGCTGCCCTGGCCTGTCCAGGTGGCCCGGCTGCTCCAGCCCTCTGTGATCTGGATTGGAGACGCTGAGAAAAATTTCTATAAGAAGATCCCGAAAGAGGAGAGGCAGGTGAGGAGCAGAGGCAGGCAGGGCGGGGCCGAGACACAGGCTAAGGCCTCAACCAGGCCCCCTTCTCTGGAAGGCTCGCCAGCCACTCAGGGTTGCCGTGGGGCTGGGTGTGGGCCTGGCCACCAGGCCCCAACCCAAGGTGACTCCCTTCCTGGAAAGATGGACCCGAAGCGCATCAGGAAGGACCTGGGCAAGGCCGTGCGGCTGCTGCGTCCCGGCGACCGCGTGATGCTCATCGGGACCACGGAGCAGCCGCAGCTGGCGGACATGAAGGGGCTGTGCCGGCTGTACGAGCGCATCCTCCTCGTGCCCCGGCCTGACTACGCTTCCCGCTACGGTGAGGCCCGGCACGTGGGGCTGGGCCAGACGAGCCCTCGCCCCTCGTCCCACCCCTGCCACTGCTGCCTGGGGACGGGCCGGGGCTCTCCGTCCCACGGAGAGGGGCTCTCTCCAAAGACACAGTGCTGCATCCCCCGGGCCCGGTGGAGGTGGCCGCCCCGCCGTCCCGCCCCCTCACGCCGGTGCCCTCCTGCCGCCTGCAGTGCTCTGGAAGCATCTGATAGAGGCCCGGACGCAGGTGAGCCCGAGCCTGGACCTCAGTGCCCTGGCCAGCGTGTCCGATGGCTACACGTCTGGCCACATCCTCCAAGCCAGCCAGGCGGTGCTGAACGACCGGCGGCTCCTGCAGCTGTCCAGGCGGCCTCTGGGGGCCTCAGAGTTCCTGGGGCAGCTGGCGAAGCTGGACCCTGTGTACTGTGAGGAGGAGGAGTCCCTGAAGGTGAGGCCACTGGGCTTGGGGGCCCAGGAAAGAGGCCTTGGGAGGGAAAGGGGCATGCCCCACCCCAGATGGCTGACACTGTCCTGGAGTTGTTTTGGGGTTTTTTGGTCTTTTTAGGACAGGGTCTCCCTGTGCAGTTCAGGCTGGCCTTGAGTTCACTTTGTAGCCCAGGCTGGCCTCAAACTCATAACGATCCTCCTGCCTCAGCCTCCCAAGTGCTGGGATTACAGGCGTGCCCCACCATGCCTGGCTTTGTTTTGTTTTTGAGTAGCCCAGGCTGGCCTCAAACTCACAACCATCTTCCTGCCTCAGCCTCCTGAGTACTGGGATTCCAGGAGTTCATCACCACATCTGTTTGGACTAGAGCATTTGGTGGGGAGCATGGCAAGCCCCAGCTGGGATAGGACCCCCATATTCTGAGGACAGGAGGACACAGGACCCATAGAGAGAGGAGAGTGAGGGTAGCGGAGACCTGAGGGCCGGTCTGTGGGACTAACCCCGTCCCTGCCGACCCAGGACTGGTACTTCAAGACCCCTCTGGGCAAGAAGAGCATGAAGCTTAGCAAGGACCAGGTGGAGGCTGAGGAGGCCAAGCTGGCCAAGGAGAAGAAAAGGAAGTGAAGTCGGGAGCCGATAGTGTCCACTCAGGCAGCGGTGATGGGCAGTGCCCAGGGCCCGAGGGACGGGCAGAAATACAAACGCCAAGGTGGCAGAGACACTGTCTCATCTGTCATCCGTCCTGCGCTCTGCCTCGCCCTGCCCTGTTCTGCCCAGCCTCCTCTGCCCACTTCCCTCTGCCCGTGCCCACATCCTGCCTTCGGGCGGCCACCCGACACCCCCGTCCTTGCCAGCTTGCTGTGCCGGCCTCCAGCTCCTTTGCACCTTGAGGGGCTTGAAGGAGAAGCGGCAGGGAGGGAGGGAGGAAGGAGGAGAGGGGAGGAGGAGGGGTGCGGCGAGCAGAGCGAGGCCGCTGTCCCCCTCCCAGCCCCACCGCTGCAGCTCCCTGCGTGACCCGGGCCTCAGTTTCCTCCCTGTGCCGGCTTGGGCGAGTCCGGTCCAGCGACTCACTGATGGCCCTCTGCCCGAGTTCCACTGTTCCCGCAGACAAGGCTGTGGCCGAGGGCGGGAGGGCGGGAGGGGCTGGGTGGCTGCGGGGACAGAGGGGTCTGTGCCAGGCCCGAGCGCAGGCGGAACCTATGCCCTCTCGCTGCCGTCTTCACCTCCTCCCCCAAAGACCCTCCTGCGCCACATCTGTGTGCGCCCTCTGTCCCCCAGCCAGAGGGTACAGGTGCGTTTGCAGGGCGCCCTTGCTTGGGCCGGGCTGGGTCAGGAACTCCGGGGAGCCCCAGTGCTCTCTGGGAAGAGGCAGAGGGGCACACGGGTGGGCACCTGGGGGAGGGGCAAATGGCTTCCTTCCCTGGTCACCCTCCCCGTTCAGCTCCTCCCAGCCGGGCATTGGGGCAGGGCCAGCAGGGCTATTTATGGGGCTATTTATAGCGGGCCTGCGTGTGTGCCCTGCTGCTTCCACGCTGGCCCCGCTGGGCGAGAGCCCCGCCCCCGCCCCATCCACCCCCGGAGTCTCCCTGAGGCCTGCTGCTCCGGCTTCCTCGTCCGGGACCCGGCCATGCCCAGGGAACGGGGCTCCCCGGCCCTGGGGGGACACCGTCTGGGGCACTTCCTCTCGGCCCCTGCCGGCCCGGCCTGGGGGGCCCCTGCCTGGCCTTCGCCGTTGCCGTGCCGGGACATGGCCCTGCAGAACGCGCTCTATACCGGGGACCTAGCAAGGCTGCAGGACCTCTTCCCCCCGCACAGCACGGCCCACCTGCTGCTGCAGAGCCAGGCCGCGGAGCCCCGCTGGAGCAGCCGCCAGAGGGGTGAGGGGCCGCCCGCGGGGGGCGTACGGCCAGGGCTGGGCTGACCACTGCAGGACAGAGCCCGAGCTCCGGGAAGAGGCGAAGCCCCTGGTTGCTGCTCCCCACCACAAAAACCTTGGCCCAGAAGGGAAGTCATGTGGAGCCCAGAATAGCTCCTGCCGGACCTCGTGGCCAGGCCGGGCTCCAGCTGGGAGCGCAGCGGCCCCGGCCTCCGTCGCTCCGCGTTGCCCTCCTCTCGCCCTCGCTGCCCGTGGCCTCGGCCTCTCCTCCACCGCCTCTTGCCCTTCCTAAGCTCATGAGCTGGTCCCCGGAACAGTGTCGGGGGCAGGGACAGCCCCGGGGTGACACACACGCCCTCTGTGCCAGGCTGGTGGAAAGGCCCGGCAGAGGCTCTGAGGAGCCCCCCGAGTCTGGCCCAGGACCCATCGTCACCCGCACGGCCTCGGGACCTGCCCTCGCCTTCTGGCAGGCGGTGCTGGCGGGGGACGCGGGCTGTGTCTCCCGCATCCTCTCAGACTCCAGTACCGGCCTGGCTCCCGATTCCGTCTTTGATACCAGCGACCCAGAGCGGTGGAGGGATTTCCGCTACAACATCCGCGCTCTGAGTACGGGCTGAGGTCCTGGGGTCCAAGCAGGGCGGGGGCTGCGGGCCGAGCTCGGGGCCCCCTTTGCCTGTGCCACTCTTAGCCTCTGAGGCCCGTGTCCCTCTCTCCCTAGGACTCTGGTCCCTGACGTACCAGGAGGAGCTGACCACCCCGCTGCACGTGGCGGCCAGCCGTGGCCACACGGAGGTCCTGCGGCTGCTGCTGCGGCGGCGGGCTCGGCCCGACAGCGCCCCCGGGGGCCGCACCGCCCTACACGAGGCCTGCGCGGCCGGTCACACCGCCTGCGTCCACGTGCTGCTGGTGGCAGGCGCGGACCCCAACCTCCCTGACCAGGATGGGAAACGCCCCCTGCATCTCTGCCAGGGGCCTGGCACCCTCCAGTGAGTGACCCCCACCCGCACCCTGGCCCCGCTGGGGGAGGCAAGGAGACTGCTCCGGGAGGCCGGGACAGGTTGGGGACGGGCAGGCGTTGCGGGCTGGGGTAGAGGGGCCGGGAAGCACCTACTGCCCATCCCCCACCCCCCACTCTCGGCCCCCCAGGCGTATCCAGGGCTGTGGCAGGGCGCCAGCACCAGGGCCTGCCCTGAGGAAATCATCTAGATCCACCGAGGATAGGTGATGTTGCAGTGAGGTCTTAATCCTCGCTGAGCTGAGCTGATGTCCCAGCCGCCGTCGTAAGCACGTAGGAGCTAAGCCCTGGTCCTGCCCTCGGGGAGCTTGCTGTCCGGGGACCCAGACACCGAAGGACAGAGGGGCCGTAAGGCCGTGCTGTGGGCCCAGTGGGCAGGCAGCTCTGGACTCACAAGCAACCGACAGCCACACCCACACACGGCATGATATTTCCTGTAAGGCATGTTCCTCTGCAGGACCTAAGCAATTCCGATCCGTGTTTAAGGGACCTGGACTTCAGAAATTTTAGTGAACACAGAATCCAGGCAAAGGCAGCCCCAGCGAATCTCTGAACAAATTCCATACGCAGCACAGGCCCCGCTCAACCCTGACGCCACCCCTGCCCAATTTTACGTCTTGCCCTTGAAAAGCACCATGCTGCCCACCCTTCGGGCCCTGGCCGGGTACCTTGTCCCTCTTGTTAACCCGAGCCACCTCCAAAGGACCCCCTGGGGGCCTAGTGATGTTAGGGTCGAAAGTGTGCTCCATACCTACCTGGGTCAACAGGAATTTAACGTGAAGCACAGGAGCTGGGGATTTAGCTCAGTGGCACAGTGCCTGCCTGGCAAGCACAAGGTCCTGAGTTCGATTCCCGGTACCGGAAAACAAAACAAAACAAAAAAAAACCGTGAAGCACGGACAAAGTTGAAAACTTTCTAGTAGCCCAATCAAAAAGTGAAAAAGAGCCGGGCGTGGTGGCGCACTCCTGTAATCCCAGCACTCGGGAGGCTGAGGCTGGAGGATCATTGCGAGTTCGAGACCAGCCTGGGCTACAAAGTGAGCTCACAGCCAGCCTGAACTGCACAGTAAGACCCTGTCTCAAAAAGACAAAAAAAAAAAAAAGTGAAAAAGAGCTTGCTATGATAGTGCACCTCTGTAATCCCAGCTACTTGGGAAGCTGAGGCAGGAGGATTGCGAGTTTGAGCCCAGCCTGAGCAGCATGGCAAGACCCTACCTCAAAATTTAAAATAATAATCATAGTAATAAAAAAGGCTGGGCTATAACTCACAGTTCCCAGGGTTCCATCCCCAGTACTAGAAAAAAGAAAAGGGAAAAATAGGTTCATTTTAAAAATTGTGGTAAAGTACGCATAGCAAAATTTATCATTTTAACCATTTAAAATTGTACAGTTCAGCTCTGTAGCATTAAATAGTAACTTCCCATGCCCTCTGGCAACCACTGTTCTACTTTCTCATTTCTTGCTTCATTTTGTTTTTGAGACAGGGTCTTGCTACACTACTTAGGTTGTGTAGTTTAGGATGACCTTGAACACACAGTGATCCTCCTGCCTCAGCCTCCTGATTGCTACCACACCCAGCTGTACTTTTTGTCTCTATAAATTTGACTACTCTGGGGACCTCATCTAAGTGGATTTTTTCAGTATTTGTCCTTTCATGCCTGGTCTCTTCCACTTAGCATAATGTCCTTGGGGTTCATCCATGCGGTGGCAGGGGTCAGAATCTCCTTCCTTTTCAGGGCTGTGTGCTATTCCATTGATAGTAGATACCACATTTTGTTTATCCATTCATCTGTTGATAGGTATGTGGGTTGCTACCATATTTTGGCTATTGTGGATAAAGCTGCTATGACACTAGCTATACACGTATCTAAGAAACAGGTGACATTCATTTTAATATATTTTATGTAACAGTATTTTCAAAATGTTAATCATTTCAACATGTAATCAAGGGGCTGGGGATTTAGCTCAGCAGCACAACGCCTGCCTTGCAAGCACAAGGTCGAGAGTTTTATTTCTGGTATGGAAGAAAAATAAAATAAAACAAAACAAACAAAACAAAAAAACAAAATCAACATGTAATCAATATAAAATCAGGTTTTTTTGTCTCTTTCAGACAGGGTCTCTCTATGCAGCTCAGGCCGGCCTTGAGCTCACTTTGTAGTCAGTATGCTTTTTACCTTCTTTTCTTTTGTCTTTTTTGAGACGAGGTGTCGCTATATAACTCAGACTGGGCTTGAGCTCACTTTGTAGCTCAGGCTGGTCTCAAACTTGCAACGATCCTCCTGCCTCAGCCTCCTGAGTGCTGGGATGATAGGCGTGCACCACCACACCTGGCTTTTACCTGCTTTTTATATACCAAGTCTTCCGCGTTGGTGTGTGTTTAACACCCGGAGTACACGTCCGTTCGCACTGGCCACACTGCAGAGGTTAGCACCCCAATGCACAGCTGCCTGTGGGACAACACAGCTCCGTGTAACCCCATCTTCTTAGTTCTGGCCACGTTTCAGCCCAGTCATAATCATTCCTTCCTTTACTAAGTACACAAATGTATTTTAAAAATTACTATGAGTTGGGTGCTGTGGCACACACCTGTAATCTCAGCACTCTGGGAGGCTGAGGCAGGAGAATCGCAAGTTCAAGCCCAGCCTGGGCAACTTAGCAAGACCCTGTCTCAAATTTAAACAAACAAACAAACAGGTGAGGCCATAGCTTGGTGCAAATGTCCTGAGTTCAGCCCCCAGAAACTCCTCATGAGGTCCTGTGGTCGCAGACTGTCCCCGTT
Organism: Chinchilla lanigera; assembly: GCF_000276665.1. Taxonomy (NCBI): domain Eukaryota; kingdom Metazoa; phylum Chordata; class Mammalia; order Rodentia; family Chinchillidae; genus Chinchilla; species Chinchilla lanigera. Next base: position 5,604,943 of record NW_004955491.1, on the reverse strand, counting down.
CCACGCATATAGAGACGGGCGCGGGAGACGAGCTCTCACGCTGTGGCCCTGGGTGCTGGTCACCAGCCCGCACCGCCCCCCAGTGCCATCATGAGCACAGTGGTGGTTTGGGTCCTGGTGCTGGGCATCACTAGCCCCATTTCTGTCTTGTCCACTGCCAAGTACCAGGCGGAGCCCCGCCTCCCATCCCGGCCACGGTGCCCCGCAGCGCCTGGGCCCGCTCTTAGCTGTGTCAACCACACAAGATGCTCAGACCTTAACCGCCTCTGTGACCTGAGTCCTGAGAGTCCCCCAGGTCTGTGGCGAGGCCCGGAGAGGATGCAGCACCGGCCATCTGGCAATTGCTCGTGACCTTGGTTCCCACGGAAGAGGCAGAGGATGACTCCTGCAGAAAGTATTTGGGCTTTAAAAAGGCCATGAAGCCCGATGTGCTGGCACGCACCCATAATTCCCCCATTCAGGAGGCTGAGGCGGGAGGATTGCTGAGTTGGAGGCCAGCCTGAGCTACATAGCGAGGCCTATCTCAAAAAGACCAAAACTCAAGCACGATAAATAAACAAATCCTGCGGAATGCTGCTGGGATGACCGGGGACAGTTCGCTGTGTGCAGAGCAGCGGGAAGGTGGGGCCCGCCCCCACGTTCCTCCACCACTCTCACCCTTCCTAGGTGTGCAGACCTGCTGCTCAGGTTCGGGGCGCGAGTAGACGGTCGGTCTGAGGAGGAGGAGGAGACCCCCTTGCACACGGCTGCCCGGCTTGGCCACGTGGAGCTGGCGGACCTGCTGCTAAGACGGGGTGCATGTCCCGACGCCCGCAATGCTGACGGCTGGACGCCGCTGCTGGCTGCCTGTGACACGCGCTGCCCGTCCCCCGCCGACGCCGAGACCGCCTCGGCCCGCTGTTTCCAGCTGTGCCGCTTGCTGCTCTCGGCGGGGGCAGATGCTGACGCCGCCGACCAGGACCGGCAGCGGCCCCTGCACCTGGCCTGCCGCCGTGGCCACACGGCCGTGGTGGAGCTGCTGCTGTCCTGTGGCGTCAGTGCCAACGCCATGGACTACGGGGGCCACACGGCCCTGCACTGCGCTCTGCAGGGCCCGGCCGCGGCCCTGGCCCAGAGCCCGGAGCACGTGGTGCGCGCTCTGCTCAACCACGGTGCTGTCCGAGTGTGGCCGGGCGCCCTGCCTAAGGTACGGGGGCTGCGGGCGGGGAGGGAGCGCCGTGCGGAGGGCACGGACACCAAGGCCCGTGCCGCAGCTGCCTCTGCCATTCAGCCTGGGCCACGTGGGGACGCAGATTAGGTGCTTCCATCTTCCATTGCTAAGAGGGGAAAAGGCCAGGACTCAGAACAACGAAGTGTGTGCATGTGTGCGTGTGCGTGTGTGGACACACATGGTACACGTGGACTGAGCGGGTGTCAGATGCGTGTGGTGACAGTGGGTCACAAAGGATCCGAATGACAGAAGAGGCGGGACAAATGTGGGCAGCAGGGACTGCTGCAGGGCTTCCTCAGGGGCAGGTGCTAAAGGACGGGGCTCCCACGGTGCTCGGAGTGCATGAGGGACATGCTGGACTGGGCGAGGCTCCCCAGGGTGGAGCATGAGCCCCGTTCCCGGGCTCCTGAGCATCTGTGATGACACAGGGTCCCGCTTGCCGAGCGCGTGGCAGGACACATGCCCGGACCAGCTGCACTGCCCTCGTGGCTGTGCAAGCGCCTTTTGCTGTCATTTTTCAATTTATATCTTACTTTGTCAGTTTCCCCGACGTGCATTCCACAGAAGCCAGGTGCTGAGGATCCCTGGTGGGGGGCCTGGTCCCCTGTGGTGTCTGGCCTGGAGGCGGCTGTATAACATCTCAGACGGCCTGGCCTGCGGGGAGGACACCCGCTCTCCGAGGAGATGGAACTGGCCGTCTGGAGGGTGGCAGAGGAGTCTGGCCCTGCAGGGCATTCCTCCCACCCAGCCCCGCCCCGCCCTGGGCCAGCCCTGCTGTCCTTGCCTCTCCCCTCTGCCCACAAACCCAGAAGCATCTGTCTGGATTCCTAAGCAAGACCAAATAATTAAACAGCCCGAGAGTTCGGCAGATTGGTCTCCCCTTTGGGAAAATACAAGAAAATCAACAATTAACACTAATTAATCTCCTATTAACACCAGATAATTAGGAGACGAGCAATTCCCTGTAATCTGACGGCGGCTCTGACAGCTAATGATTTCCCTGCCAGGCGGGGCAGGAGGAGGACTTGGCACTGCCAGTTGGTTTTCCGGGACCCCACTCCTGTCCGACCCCATCAGCTTGTCTGTGGGGACAAGGAGACCGGCAAAGTGCCCGCTGTCCTTTCCCTAGTGGAGCCAGACACGCTGCCGTACCCAGGTACCCAGCAAGGTGCTTACTCTCTCTGGTCGCGTTTCCTCATCTGCAAACACAGACGGGACAGTTTGCCAGCTCCGCGGGGCTGGCGTGGGGCATGGGTGCACAAGCCTGAAGCTCGGAGGCAGCCCGCCTACAGCTAGCGCCCATTGTGCTGGCTTGTGTTACTCTAAGGGACACGGTGGGTGTGGTGAGCGGCCAGGCATCTCCATGCAGGGAACTTCAGGTGCAGGAGGGTGCGGGTGGGTTGGGGCACGTGCGGGCTTCCCGGAGGAAGCTGGGTGGCCCTTGGCCAGGGAGGAGGAAGAGGCAGGCATCTCCAGTGGGGTGGGCATCCTGGGCACAGATGGAGCTGTCCTTTCCTGGCTCTGAGGAGGAGAAGGGAGAGGCCAACCTGGGCTAGAACACCAGGCCAGAGCTGCTCCGGGAAGCACCATGCAGGGCCAGATGAAGGAGCACAGGCCTGGGCATGTGGGGCGCTTGCTCCAGGGCCCCCCATGTTCTGGACAAGGCCTGGCCTTCCACCTGCTCCCACTGCCACCAGGACAGCCCATGGAGGCAGGGGCTCAAGCCAGGGACATTGTGGGGAGGCCTGTGGGTCGGGCACGTGACGGCTCTTGGCCAGGGTCCAGTGCCCAGGGTCACTGCCTGTCACTTGAGGTCCTGCAAGAGACGGAGGCATGGGCAAGCATGGCGTGGGCGCCGTGGCACCTGTGGGGGCATGCCTGCCTCTTTTTTTTTTTTTTGTCTTTTTGAGACAGGGTCTCGCTGTACAGTTCAGGCTGGCTTGAGCTCACTTTGTAGCCCAGGCTGGTCTCAAACTCGCAACGATCCTCCTGTCTCAGCCTCCCGAGTGCTGGGATTATAGGCGTGCGCCACCACACCTGGCCAGGGCTGCCTTTCTGAGCACCCTCCCAGGCTGCCCCATGGCAGGTCTTGCCACTTTGCCATCTCAGAGATCATCCCATCTAGGAAGAGCCCTTGAGTCCACACCGGGCACACGGGAGGCCATCAGGCAATATCTCCGCAGTGGTAATGGATCTGTTCTCAGAACTCTGCATTGCTGCCATGAGCATCGGGCCTCTGCTTGCCCCTCCGCCCCCCAGTGCCTCAGCGCCTGAGCCCCTCTGTGACTCCCTCCACCACCGCCTCTCCTACAGCTGTCTCTAGCCTGCTCGGCACTGGGTGGATTCTGCTTTACACAGTGATCTTTCATCTGCTCAGGAGCTCGGTCACAGGTCCGGGACCCCTCTCCAGCCAGCGGAAAAGCCCACTCAGAGCCCCGTAGAGGTAGATGGGAGGGCAGGACGGCGTAGTTGTTAAGGGTAAGAAGCCCTGTGCCTGCTTAGGCTGCGGGAAAGACAATTTGAGCACGTTGTCTTTCTGTGCCTCAGTTTCTCTTGTCTGTAAAATGTAGACAATAACAGTCCATGCCCTGTGGGGATGAGGGCCAAGCGTTCATACGTGCAGAGTGCTAAGACAAGCATCCGGGGTACGCTATGCAGAGCAGATGTGCTAGCTGCGGGGCTGGGCATGTAGCTCACCCCCAGCAGCCCCCACCAGAGAAGAAAAAGAACTGTTAGTGTTGTAGCAGTCTCCTGAAGCTGCCACCACTAAGTCCTACAAACCGGGTGACTTAGAGAAACAGATGGGGGGTGTGGACGGGGTGGGTCCCCTCTGGGAGCTCTGACATGCTACCCTGGCTCTTCCCAAGCGCCTCACAGTTGCCCACAACCCGAGGTGTCACTCTGCTGTCTGCCTCTTTGTCACACGGCCTTCTCTGTGTATGTGTCTGTGCCTCTGTTTCATACAGACAGGATTAGGCCCCAGTGATCTCACTTTGACTCCATTCCATCAGCAGGAGGGCTGGGGATTTAGCTCAGCGGCACAGCACCTGCCTGGCAAGCGAGAGGTCATGAGTTCAATTCCCGGTACCGGAAAAAAACAAAAACAAAAACAAAAAAAACATGTGCAGGGATCCTATTTCCAAATGAGGTCACAGAGGGCTGGGACGTAGCTCAGTGGCACAGCGCCTTCCTGGCCAAATGAGGTCACATTCCTAGGTACCAGGCTTAGGACTTCCGTTTAGCTTTTGTGGGAAGGGAAGTCCACCTCCAGCAGCTGCTGTGGAGCTGTCTGGTCACCCTGTGTGGGCCCACGGTGGTGGGGCTGGCACGTCTCTGCCTCCTCCAGGTCCTGGAGCGCTGGCATTCATCCCCGAGGACCATCGAGGTCCTGATGAACACCTACACCGTCGTGAGGCTTCCCGAGGAGGCGGTGGGCCTGATACCTCCCGAAACGCTGCAGGTCAGACTCCAGCCTGGCACCTCGAGATTCCCACCCCCTAAAGGGCAGCCCTGTTGGTCCCCCATAGAAAAGACCCAGGGACCTGCTCCCTCCCCAAGGAGATGTCACAGGGTGCGTTGTAAGAGGTTCCTAGAGGTGCCCTGCAGGCCCCCTGTCACCTGTCCTTGCTGAGCCCTCCCTCTGCCCCCAGAAGCACCGGCGCTTCTACTCTTCGCTCTTCGCCCTGGTGAGGCAGCCGCGGTCCCTGCAGCACCTGAGCCGCTGTGCACTGCGCACACACCTGGCGGGCTGCCTGCCCCTTGCCTTGCCCCGCCTGCCCCTGCCACCCCGCCTGCTCCGCTACCTGCAGCTCGAGTTCGAGGATGTGCTGTACTAGGTGAGAGCGCTGGGCTCCGGGGATGGGCAGGAGGCAACAGAGGGTTGGGGGCGGGCCCTCACCTGAAGCAGCTGGCGGGGGCCAGCGGACACTCGGAAGCCAGGCCTCTCCTTCCAGATGTGCACCGCCTGTGGCCCTGAAGCAGGTGGCCCAGCCCGAAGCAGGTGGCCCCGTTGGCAGCAGGTCCCTCTCCGCGGGGTTCTGATCCCCACCAGAGAGAGGTGGACACGTCACAGCGGCCAGGTGACATCTGATGAAGACAGAGCTAGTGACATTTTCATGGGGCTCCCCAAGCCCCCCCGCCCCAGGCTGCGCAAACCCTGTGTGCACATTAAAATCTCCAGGCCGTTCGGTGCTTTCTCCAACAAGCCGTGCTCAGGCCGGCTCCCTGGCAGGGGCCGTCGGGGTGGGCACTTGCCGGGTCCCCTCCCTGCTCCCTTTGCCATCCACGAGATGTGGCGGAGGACCAGGCCAACCTGTGGCGCACCTCTCGCCCCATGAGATAGCGAATCGCCACCGAGTAAGAGTGTTTTGGCAAAGGCCTGAAGAATGGGTGGAGCGGAGGGGAATGGACGGTAAAAGACGGAGGGGAGCTGTCTGCACAGACCAGCCAATCAAGTGCACTGTGATCCGTGACGTCAAGGGTAGCTGGACAGTTCCCGGGCTCCGGAATGCGCATGCACTGGAGCTGCAACTTTTCCCTCCAACAGCTGTGGGCAAGGCTGAGGGGCGGGGCCTGGTGGGGCGGGGCCTGGTGAGAGGGCGGGGCAGGGGCTGTGGGCGGGGCTGTGTATGGCCGGAGGGGCGTGGTCCGGGCGAGAGACGGGTTCCAGAGAAGATCTGAGTTCGAAATCTGAGACGGCGGGGCGCGGACAAGCAGAGAGGAAGTGAGCGCCGTGGAGGGGCCGGCCCGCCTGGGCTTCAGGTGCTGGCTCTAGGACCGCCCGAGGCGAAGACGCTGGGCCAGCCCGCCCCACATATAGTTCTCTCGGGGATGGACGGCGGGGCCTGGGATGGGCTTTCCAAGGTGTCTGCGGGGGACAGGCCGCGGGCGCCTGCTGGGGTCACTTGAGAGACCGCCTCTAGTTCCCGCGGCAGGTGAGGGCCCGGTGCTGGTTTGCTCCTTGCACAGCTGAGTTCCAGGCCTCCGAGGCGCGGAGTGCCTGGGATCCCCGGCCTTGTCCAGGTATCTCACGGGAGAGGCGAGGGAGACACCGAGGGCGGTGTGACAGAGCCTGGGAACTATTTCAAAGAGTGACAAGGAAACACACTCATTAAGGAGGTGACTTAACTGAGATCTGACGACGAGCAGCCAGGCCTGTGTGTGGAGGAAGAGCAGGAGGGCTCCCTGAGCAGTCAGAGGTCTTAGAAGAGCACTTTGAGCTAGGTATAGGGGAACCTGCCTGTGATCCCAGCATCTCAGAGGCTGAGGCAGGAGGATCGCCAGTTTAACTCTACCTGAGCAATTTATCCAGACCCTGTCTCCAAAAGTGCAAAGTCCTTAGGTTGAATCCCTGGTTCCACCAAAAAGAAAAAAAATCACTTTGGCTGGCTGCTGAGCAGCTTGGGGTAGAGAAGGCCAGAGAGAATCAGAGAGACCTGTTGGGGGTGACTGCAGCAGTTCAAGCAAGAAATGGCGTAGTAAGTAGTAGACAAGGCTTGGGGTCCTTTGGGGGAACTGGTGGAACAACTGTGGGGCTGGGGGGGCCTTAGGATGGCTTTGGATGGATGGAGGTAGAGGTGTTTGTCCAAGGGGCTCTGAGCTCAAAAAGAGGGGGAGAGACGACCCCTCGCCATCCCTGGACAGGAGGGGATGACATGAAGTTCATGAGACTTGCATCCCTGCCACCCTGAGCCTGGAAGGGACCACGGAGGGGGAGGGGGCCCCTGTGCGCCAGGACCACCTGCCAACTGGGCAAGGGACACCCCACATCTTTTGGGGAACGGCTGGGACTTGTTAATGGAGCAGACCTGGGGCTGGGGCCTTCCCTGTCTTTTGGCCTGAACAGCTGGACAGATGATGGTGCTAATTCCTAAGGTGGAGAGGCAGGACCGGGAAAGTCAGAGGGTCTGTGCTGGCTCTACTGGAGCTGCCTGGAGGCCTCGCAGGGGCTGTGTTCAAAGGCCGTGTGGACCTCGGAATCCGGAGCGCCAAGGGGAGGGCAGGTCGGGGTGAATACATGGGGTTCACTGGCTTCAAAAGCTGTTCAAGAAGTCCTGACTCAGGGGACACCTTTTCTGAAGATTCTGCTTATAAAGTTTGTTTGAAATTCTATTTTAGTCCTTCCACTCTTCTTGTTTTTGTTTGTTTGGTTTTGTTGACAGGACATCACCATGTAGCCCAGGCTGGCCTCGAACTTGTAATCTTTCTGTCTCAGCCTCCTGAGCACTGGGATTACAGGTGTTCACCGCCATGTCCGGCTCAGTCCATCCACTCTTGTGCGCTCATTCTGTGCTTCCTGAGCCCCAGGTGTTAGGCGCTAGACACAGGGCTGTGCGTGAGACGTTCCTGCTGTCCGGGAATTCTCAGTCGATCCCAGAAGCACTTCGGGAATTTACAGCACAAGGAGCAGAGAATGGAAGGCAGAGCGCCGGTGGGAGAGGGGCTGAGGGCAAAGAGGAAGGCGAGGGCTGGGGGTCCGGGAAGGCTTCACAGGCAGGGTGCCTGCGCTCAAGGGATGAGAGGGGAGGGGCTCGCTCCCTGCACGGAGGGTGCTGGGGGGCGGAGGGCGGAGCAGGGAGGGAAGGAAAGGCGGCGGTGCCGTGGTCACTACGTGGAGGCCGTGCCTAACACTGTCTGTCTACAAGGCGATGCCGGGCGTTCCCTCTGGGGTCAGCCGCCAGACACTGGCAAGTCAGGGAGCCTCCTCCCCAGCCTCCTGGCTGTCGGTCCCGCGGGCCCAGAACCTCTCCCCGGTAATTGCTTTCCATAATGTGTTTGCTCCAAACCAATTTCACGCCTCCGTGAGGACTCCGCCCTGCACCGGAGGCGCGGACCTCCCCACCACCAGCCTGCCCGCGTGTGCACGCGTGGGCTCACACACAGCACACATGCAGGGCGACAGATGCACTGGCACAGCAAAAATGCAGGAGCCTACACGCACGCACACCAGACTTTAAGACACTCGTGTCCAATCCCGCCCCGCTCGGCGCCCAGAGCTTAGCCCGCTCTCCGGGCGCGTTCCTTTGCCCTGCGCACGTTCCCCTGCCTAACGCCAGGGGTCGCTGCAGCAGCCCGCGCCTCCCTCGCGGTGACTGCAGTCGCGCGCTGCTGCCAGCAGAGGGGACCCGCGCGCAGAGCCCGGCGCTGCCCACAGTGCGCGGACGCTGTCCCGCCAATGAGCGAGCCCGAGGTGTGGACCTGTTGGCTCCGACTTCAGAACACTTTGCTCGTTGTTAGCATCCCAGGCGGGGATCCCAGTGCCTGGAGAGGGCGGGTGATGAGGTCCGACACAACCAGACGAGTTCCGTTCGGGGATGCGGGAGGAGAACCGGAGTTTCCGGCCGGAAAGGAATTTGCGAGCCACAGCATCTGTCCTTGGTACTGATGGCGGAGAAAGCGACGGTGCTGGGGGAGCCGCCGATCTTCGGGAAGCCGAGTCCTCCTGTTCTGGGCCACTCTGCCCTTGGCCTGCGCACGGCTGGAGGAGCTCATTACGGACGGCATCTCCGCGTATTCACGGGATCCGTGGCTTTTGGCTGAAAAGTACAAAGTAATCAGTGTCTTGCACACAAGGGGAAGCGGGAGGAGGCCCAAGTCCCCTGGTCCGGCGAGGGGCGGGTCCTTTTACTTCCAGAAATGGGCTTTGCATTTGCCACGTGGCCTCCGACCCACACTGGAAGAATATGAATACTGAGTGTCAAGGACCCCGAAAAGCTACACTTCATGACCCCAGCGTGGCAACGGGACAGATTGAACGTACATGGGTTAGAATACACAGTGTAGCACACAAGGTCTCACAAGGGCAAGCCACACAGGTCAGTACCAAGTCCCCAAGGTCTCGCTCGTCTCAGTGCAGAGATGGTGACCCACCCACCAAGCTATAACCCTGTATTCTCTCTGCCTGCTTGAATGAAGAGTCCACTTTTCCTCATAGCTTTGAGCAGTAGCTCTTGTCATGAGCTAAGTGACATCTTCAAGATCAGAGACTCTTTACGCTTGACAATGCAGGGTCCGTTCTGTACCACCAGTGAGTGACAGGCTTCCTTAAGTGGCCCTTTACTGGTGAGCCTGGCGGAAGGGCAGTTTCAATATATGTCCTTTTGAGCTTTTGGAATTTTGTACTGTCTGATTTTATTACCTATGCAAAAACTGAATGTAATTACTTTTAAAAATGGTTCTTCTTCATGCTTTATTTGATTGGCTCAGAAACTGCTCATCCGGCTTTAATTGCAGTGATTGTAGCCGAACTTCTCTCCAGGATTTATCAAGTCAATAAGCCCCTCTTATGTAGCCAACCCTGTAAAACCATCACCCCAAGCACTTGACCTCACACTTTGTAAGTACAACGCACTTCTGAGGTCTGGTCCTCCATGTCAGCGTGGTGAAGTGCTTGGTTAATTTCACAGAGTTGTTCTGAAGATTATATTTAGACAGACTTCATCCTACCGCTTTAACGGTGAGTTAGGAGTTCCCAGAACCAAGGGACATCTTCCTTCTCTGTGGTGAATGTTCCCCCAGACTTGTCCCTTAGAAGTTTCTCTGAGTTTAACAGAGAGCCCAAGGTGGATCAGAACTGCTCGAAAGTGACACTGTACCATTCACTTCGCTGGTGATTTGCCGATGGAGGAATAGCCCAAGAAAGGTCCCTTCTTGAGCCACCCTCTTCCTCAGGATCATACTGAGGACCGTGCCTTCCAGAGTGCTGATTTTAAAACCGTCAGCCTGACGACTGTGTTCACAAGACCAACACTCCTGATCAGAACAAATGTCATTAGGACTCAGGGTCCCTCCTGCCCTGTTCTGTCCCAGTAGGGCAGCTCTGGGGCTCTGGGCATAAGGATTTTTCCTCACCTGGGCCACACCCTTCTCCCTACCTGATGTGTGTCTTTGTAAACCCGCCTGGTTTTGCTCTTCTTTATTTTAACCAGCTCCACTCTCCCTGGCCCCACCTGAATCCAGTCTGCAAGTGCCCGCGTGATGCCCACTCTACCCGGCCAGGTTGGCCCAGCCCCTCTGCTGTCATCCCGCCCGTCTCTAGCCCGGTCTTACCCGATGACCTGAGCTGCCTATGTAGCCAAAGTGCCGGTGACTTTTGCCTGTGGATTGACAACTCCACTGCTGGGGGGGGCGGGAATCATAAAAGGCGCCACCATTTCTGTGTCTGAGAATGGGGGAGGTGAGCAGAGTCATCTGCAATTAGTGGATAATTAGCGTTGCTGACCCTCGGGGCTCATCAGCGCTCCTGGGGCCGGCCCCCAGCAATCAGCCAGGGCAGGTCGAGAGTGTCAGGCCCGGGAATGAATAGGGCTCATCAGCGGCGCGGGAGCCGGAGCCAATCAGGGAAATTAATAGCAGGAGAGGGAGAGAGCGAGTGAGGGAGACTTGAGAGACAGACAGACAGACAGACCGACAGACAGGAAATAAAGCTAAGGAATGAGGGGGGGGAAGAAAACAGTAAGACCGACTGGGATAGGGGATGAGAGACGGAAAAAGCTAATCAAATCAGAGGAACAGGAACAAAAACGAGGCTGGAGGGGAGCAGCGTGAGGGGAAGGAAGCGATGGTAGAGGATGGGAGGAAGGTGGCGGGGGCGAGGTGGAGGAACGGTGAGTGCTTGGCGGGGCGGCACTCGAGGAAACGACGCGCAAGGCCGGAGGAAGGGGTTAAGGGAAGTTGGCCCGGAGGAGCGACCGGCTAGTGCCCGGGGAACAGAGGCCAGGGATGAGGCCGAGCGGGTGGAAGGCTCCGCGGGCAGGAAGAGGCCCCGACCCCGGCCGGGCTCCGGGCCGCGCCGAGCGATCGCGCTCGTTCCTGCCGCGGAAGCGCGCGGAGGGGGCGGGGCGCG
>NW_004955491.1:5589017-5592842 GCF_000276665.1 Chinchilla lanigera | reverse complement strand
GGCCGAGCCGCCGCCGCCCGCGCCCGCGCACTTCGCAGAGACTTTCCCGAGTCTGCCGGGTAAGTGGCGGGCGCGGGGGGCGCTCGGCGGAGCCGCCCGCCGCGGGTCGCGACTCCAACCCAGTTCCCAGCGCGGCGTCGCCGAGCCCACAGCCCGTGCTCCTGGGTCTGCAGAGCGCCGACCCCTCGCCAGAGACTTCCCGCCTCCTCCAAGCCCTAGCCTCCCCAGCGCCTTCGCCCTGCAGCCTCGCCCACCGCCTCAGAATCCCTGCGCTGTTCTCGGTACAGGGTGGGGTCGCGGTGCACCCAGGGCCCCGGGGAGAGGCGCGCGGGGATAGCTGCCGCGCCTGCAAAGAGGGTGCGTCTGGCCCCTGAGAAGACTGCTCTGACCTTCCGCGCGCAGGTAGCCGCGCGCAGGCACGGGGCAGGTCGAAAGGTGCCTGTCGCTTCACCTTGGCCGCAGACATTACTTCCGAATGGGCAGCTTGGGAGCTAAGCCGAGAAGACGCAGGTAGCGGCGCTCCCAGCTCGCACCGCAGGGGACCAGGGCTGCGGGGAGGCCCAGAGGCATTATGCCGGGCTGAGTTGGGTGTGGCCCTAAAAACCCCAGCTGAGAATCTGGTGTCCATTCAACTAAGAGGTCACTCAGGACCCCCGGGAAGGACGGGCAGGGCTAATTGAGGGGCCGCTGGCTGGAATCAGTGCACTTAGAGCCCGGCTGTCCTCCCTGTTGCTGCTTGACCGTTATCCGGGCAAATGCAGGTTTCTGAGATCCGCAACTTAGACAATTTAGGGAAGACAGGGCCACACCTAAGCGTCCACTTCCTCAGCATCAGGATGAATGTCCCCTGCTTGGCCACTCACTGTGCCCTGCTTAGCAGGGGGAAATGACCCCAGAAGGCCTGGGGACAAGGGGACCCCAGAGTCCTTGGCCAAGAAAGGCCGCTCCCAGTGACAGGTTCCTGGTCCTCCTTGAAATTGTGCCAAGGGCTGCTCACCCTTGCAGACCCCAAGGACGGCATGGAGCAGGTGCCCCCTTGGTTGTGCTGGCGCTGGGGATCCAGCTGCTGCTTTCCTTTTGGTTTGTACCTGGCTGGGCTGGAAGAATCCCAGGGCTGAAGTCAGAGCCCTCGCCTACTCTAGGGAAACAGCAGCACCCAGAGGTGGGAGAAATGTCCGCATGGTGAGGGGGCAGGCGTGGGGCAGAGGAGCCAGGATTAGTGGAGTTTTCAGAATAGGATGGAATGAAGGAAGGCAGAAAACACCACCAAAGAGACATCGAGGAGGCCTAGGACCTGCAGGCAGTGAGCAGGCACATCTAGGAAGGAGGAGGTGGGGGAGAGGCAGAGGAGTCCCCAGGTGGAGAGAACTGGGGGGTCCTCAGACCACAGGAAAACAGCAGCTTGTCTACGCTGTCCAGTCTCCCCGTTCTTATTTGGACCCGTGTGTATATTGAATATTGGCTATGAAAGCAGGTATTGATGGAGAGGAGTAGGCGGAGGAAGAGAACAGAGGAGAAATGTGCAGGTGAGAACGAGGGAGGGGACAGGGAAGGAGCTCAGCGCCTCTGGGTGGGAAGCAGGACGCTGGAGAAGTGAGCACTTTCCCGGGACCGGAAGTTCTGGCCTGGGAGGCCTGGGAGAGAGCTAAATAAAAACACCAGGGGGTGGGAGGAATTTCATAGGAAGAATGGTCTTCTGTAAGGGGTTTTCGGTACCAGGAGTGATGGGGAGCTGGAGGTATATGGAATGATGGAGCGAAGGTCTTCCTTGTCCAAGGAGACTGTTGGAAGCCAAAACTGAGCATCGAGTTGTTCTTGAAATCAGGCAAGGGCTCCATCGCTAGGCCTCCATCGCTAGGCATGCCGGGAGGGAAGGCGTTGAGAGTTGTGGGATGAAGGTCAGCCGGGGGAGATGCAGAACAGGTCGCGGTGGGCAGAGCGGTCAAGAGGGCAGGCCCCAGCAGGGACACCGGAGGGCTTGGGGTTGGGGTCGCCTGCGTCTCCCGCAGCAATCCCAGCCCTCTCCACAGCCGCTCACACCCACCTTCCCAAGTGTGGGATTTCCCTGAGATGGCCACAAAAAGAAAAGGTGGTTCTGAAGTGTCAGGCATCCAGTCCATTTGGGGAGTGGCAGCGCCCGCCCGAGCCGCAGTGGTGGCCACGTCAGATCATTTGGGGGCGTGAGGGGTGAGGCAGGGGGCTCCGCTGCGGGCCTCTGGGGTGGAGACCTTCACAGCCGAAGGTTCTGGGTAAGAGTGCAGAGGTTAAGGTGACAAAGGTGTTGCTCTCCTGCTGGGAGTGGGTGACGTGGGGCTGAAGGAATTAATTTACAGTCGTTTAATGGTTCCCAGTTACCAGCCCCTTAAATGCACTTCTAGTGAAGATGGGTTCATTTGAGGGGTGAGGAGTGGAGTTCTTTTTTTGGAAGGGGTGGATTGCAGGGGCTGGTTTTCTTTTAATTGGCCGAGAGTAAAGACTGACACCACTGGCTTGCTACGGTTGACGGAGAATAAGCAGAACTTCAGTATGACACGATTCTAGGGCTAGACGCTGTGTCCACAGATGGTAAGAATCGCTGTGTGTGGGAAGAGGGGGTCGGAGGGGCGTTGGGAGTGGTTGCCGAAAAAGAGTCCTCGGTTCGGAGCACGGTGAGCTGTGGGCTAACTGGGGCAGGTCTTCCAGTAGGAGTGGCAAAGAAAAGAGAATTTTGAGCTGGTTGGGAAGATTAAGGCCTGAGTCAAAAGGCTAGCGTGCTTGCCTCGCATGTGTGAGGCCCTGGGTTCCATCCCGAGCCCGGCAAAACAGAAAGCATGAATTAATGGCAGAGCCTAAAACAGTGCTGGCTGGTAGAACTGTACTGTTTTAAAAAATAGTGTTCCTTGTGTGTTGTTTTAAAAGTTTTTACTTAGCCACGTTGAAAAGGGAAAAGAAACAGGTTAAGTGGATTTTTAAGAATACACATTCTTGTAATCTAATAAATTCAACGTATTTTCATTGTAGCACTAATATATATGAATATTTTAATGAGATATTTGTTTGGTTGGGTTTTTTGACACTGGGTCTCACTATGTAGTTCAGGCTGGTCTTGAAATCACCATGTAGCTCAGGCTGACCTCGAACTCTCGGCAATCCTCCTGCCTCAGCCTCCCGAGTACTGGGATTACAGGTGTGCACCGCCACCTCTGGCTTTAATGTATCTTCCCTGTACTCTTTTGTACTGAGTTTTGCAGATGCAGTGTGTGTTTTACACCCCCAGCCCACCTCAGGTCAGCCTAGTCGTGTTTCAGGGCCAGGAGCTCCATGTGGCTGGTGGTGACTATTCACCATAACATGTCTAGAGAGCTGTGAGCCAGAATCAGGTGAACGTAATGGGGCAGGGGCTTCAAACTGGGGTGCAGAGGGGCCCCTTGAGTGATCATCAGGAATAATGGAGAGAAGAGAGTAGTAAGCTCCCCACCTCAGGGAAGCAGGGAATCCCTCCTCCAGTGGGCCGAGCGGAGATGACCCGGGGCGTCTGCGGGTTCCTGTGAGTCCCGGCTGAGCGTCATCGAAGCTGACTTGCAGTGTGCAAGATCTGTGCAGATCCATGCATGTCACAGAGGTGAGGCGTGAAGAGGATGCCGAGCGCCTGGGAAAACGCAGAAGGAAAGTTTAAATCAGGGGTGTGTGGCGCGGCAGCTCACTTGTGGAGGAAAAGGTTAGGCTGCCCAAGCGCAAAAGCAGAAGAACTGGGGGACGATGTTAGAAGGACGATAACATCAGGGAGAGACTAATGCAAGGCATGAGGATGGATGGTGTTATTCTTTTTTTTTTTTTTTTTTTTTT
>NW_004955491.1:5547106-5583267 GCF_000276665.1 Chinchilla lanigera | reverse complement strand
AAAAAAAAAGGCTAGACACGCAGCTCTGTGAGAAGGCTCTGTGTGCACTCCCCAGTACTGGGGGGGGAAAGCCACGTGAGAATGTCCAGCTGTTTCTATAGTTCCGCAATTTTTAAAATGCATTTATTATTTTTACAGTATTAGAGATGGAGCTCAGGAGCGCTCCACCGCCGAACTTCATCCCCAGCCCTTTTTATTTTTGGTACTGGGAATTGAACTCAGGACCTTGTGCTTGCCAAGCAGGTGCTTGTGCCACTGAGCTATATCCCCAGCCCCCCTTTTTATTTTTTATGTTGAAACAAGGTCTCCCCAAGCACCCAGGCCAGCTTAGAACTTGGATCCTCTTGCTTCAGACTCCAAGCAGCCAGGATTTAGCCCTGTGCTTGGTTGGCAATATTATTTTTAAACTTAGAAAATATATTTTCCAAATAAAAGTAACACTGACTGACAAGGTTATTACATCACATAAACTGGTAAGGGCAGGGAGGAAAAGTGGGAGAAAATAGCCCGTTACAGGCCAGGCGAAACTGGGGAGGGAGGCCTCTCTTAAGGCAAATTTATTTATTTTGGAGTTTTTGAGACAGGGTCTTGCTATGTAGCCCGGGCTGGCCCTGCGCTTGCTGCGATCCTCCTGCCTCAGCCTCCCAAGTGCTGGGATTGCGGGTGTGCGCCACCACGCTGAGCTTTCTTGTGGCAATGCTAGGAGTGCTGTTGAGCATAGGAAGGGAAGATGTTAAGGACCGGCCTCGCTGTCCTAGTGACAGGGGAAGGGATGAGGTGGCGTTCGGATTGATAAGGTTATTTACCTAATGAGGCATGCAGGAGAACTGATGGGGAGAGGAGGCGATTGTATTAGAAGGGATGGAAGCAGCATTAGCAGGAGATTTAGGAGACCAAGATCCCAGTCATGGACAAGGCCCCTAGCTGTGGGACTTGGGAAAACCGTTTAATCTTCCTTAAACTCTACTGTTTCTTCACCTGAAAACAAGGTTTGCAGTCTCTTGTTACTTGCAGTAATGGCAGGATTTCTGCGGTGCTTCAGGGAGTAAAATATGATAAGTGTGAAAAGTATTTTGAGAAGTTAGAGACCGTGAAAGCTGGGCACGGCAGTGCACACCTGACATCCAAGCACTTGGGAGGCTGAGGCAGGAGGATCACCACAAATTCAAAGCCGGCCTGGGATCTATGATGAGATCCGGTCTCCAAAGAAGAAAAGTTAGAGATCATGCGAAGGTGCTCTTGGCCGTGGCCACGCTAGCGACGTCATGAAAGGAGCTGTGACTGACCGTGCCTGGCAGGAATCACCTGCTCGTGTCACCAGGCTGGCGGGGGTGTCCAGGCGGTGGCAGAGAGGAAACGTTATGTTGATATGGAGCAGGATGCAGCAGCCGGGAAGAGCAGAGAGGACAGCAGCGAGGGTCACACCCACAGCTGCACAGGGAATGTGGCCTGGTGAGGGCGTGGAGCTGGGGGTGTGGGGCGTGGAACCACCTGAAGGGGAGCTGGTGTCACAGTGACAGCTGTGTGGGGGAGGGGCAGGAAAGTGACTCCACTGGCCAGGATGAGAGGTGGGAGCCATGGCAACTGTAATCTTTTTGGAGGATGAATTGTGGGGGCCCCCTTTTATGGGGGGGGTTGAGACAAAGTCTCACTCTGTAGTCTAGGCTAGCCTTGAATTCCAGGTGATTCTCCTGCCTCAGCCTCCCAAGGGCTGGGATTACAGGGTACACCACCATACCTCTGTTTTTTTAGATGGAGTCTTGTTTATTGCAGCTGGATTTGAACTCAGGCTGAGTGTGGTGGTGCATGCCTGTAATCCCAGCACTCAGGAGGCTGAGGCAAGAGGATCGCTGTGAGTTTGAGACCAACCTAGGCCACATAATTGAGCTCAAGGCCAGCCTGAACTGCACTCAAGGGCAGCTTGAACTGCATAGCGAGACCCTGTCTCAAAAAGACAAAAAGGCTGGGGATTTAGCTCAGCAGCACAGCACCTTCCTGCCAAGCGCGAGGTCATGAGTTCGATTCCTGGTACCGGAAAAAAAGAAAAAATCAAAAAGACAAAAAAAAAAAAAACCAAACAGCTGGATTTGAACTCACCATGTGGCTCAGGTTGGCCCTGATTTCACAGTGATCCTCCTGCCTCAGCCTCCCAAGGGCTGGGATTGCAGGTGAGCGCCACCAGGCCCAGGTGGCATATTCTTCTTGGTACCAGTAACACCATCCCCACATGCATCGGACGGAGCCTTTGTGGCTGTCTGGCACAACCAAATCGTTTTCAGCGTAAACATTTTCATTTTGCTGAAGACGTTCCTATCGGACCCCTTAAACTTGCGCATCATTTTCAGTCTCTCGTCCATCTGTATTTTTGTTCTTATCAGCCAACTGCAGCGCCGAGTCCAGTTCCTCTAAAGCTGATTTTGCAGATAGAAATTTTATCAAACATTGGGGCTGGGGCTTTAGCTCAGCGGCGCAGCGCCTGCCTGGCAAGCGCAAGGTCGTGAGTTCGATTCCCGGAAAAAAACAACAAAAAATCAAACAAGGTTTTCACTTTGGTCAGTTTGTTTCATTATTTGTGGCGTGGATACTGTGAATCAGCTCAGGGAATAGTGCTCCCCGGCCGACCGAGGGGAAACAGCAGCCTGGCTGGGCCTGTGAGGGTGGCTCCCCCTTAGCTCCTTATCCCTTCTGTCTCCTGCCCCTCCCGCTTGTCCCCCTCCCCGCAGCAGCTTCAGGGCCTTGGTGCGCCCCCTGCTGGGCAGCAAGCAGCCACCGATGGGCCAGAAATGCTGGGCTTGGCTCCAACTGCATCAATATGGGTGGGTGGGTGGTGGGAGGGGCGGGGGTCTCCCTGAGTAGCCCAGGCTGGCCTAGAACTCGCAGCGGTTCTCCTGTCTCGGCCTCCCAAGTGCTGGGATTACAGGTATGTGCCACCATGCCTGGCTCTAGGGGTAAAATTTTTAAAATTAAGTGCCTTTTGCATTTTTCCCTGATTGCTTCCACCTATTTTCTGTTTCCCTTCTTGAAAATTTTCAGCCCCTGCACTGTGTCTGGCTCATCTCTTCCTTGTCCCGCCCCTTCTCCGCCCTGTGGGCCCCGGCTTCGGTCCTGTCTCTGCCTGCTCTAGCCTGTTCTCTTCCTGCCCTCCTCGTCCTGGGTCTCAGCCATTGTCCCATGCGCTGTCCTCCGAGGCCTGGCTGCCGGTGCTGTCTGCTGCCCCTGTCCCGATGGCTATCTGCGGCCTCCCGTGGAGGTCACAAAGGCGCATCCGGATAAGGAGGCCAGGGTGCCGCTGGCTCTGGACGCGGCATGGAGGTGGCATCTCGGATCTGTCACAGACAGCGATGGATGAGGGGTCTCAGGGGCTGTGCCGGAGCCGGGAGTGGGGGGCCGTCTCAGTCATCCTCAGCTTAGATTTATTGGCCTCCTCCTGGGTGCCTGGCACTGTAGTGAATGGTTTCATCCCCCAAGCCCTGAAATCCAGTTTCTGTCTTTCTAGCTCTGTTTAAAATATTGTGCTACCGGGAGGAGGCTCCACAAGCTGACGTGGCTCATGCTGCTGTTCTTTACTACAAGCCGTGTTTTAAAAATCAAAGCCAGAGGGTTTGGTAGCGGTGGCAGGACTGTCCCTCATTTCCTTCCGCACGCTGAGGTCTCTCCGGTCCTTCCTCTGTGTGTGCTCAGGGCTGCGGGAGACAGGGCCGGTTGTGTTTGTGGGGTGTCTTCCCAGCTCTGGGGCTGGGTGGGACTCTCAGGAGGGGCTCAGAAAGGGAAGGGACAGAGATGGGAAGAGAAGGAGGGACACTGCTGGGTGTGGTGGACCATGCCTGTAATTCCAGCAGTTTGGGAAGCTGAGGCAGGAAGACCCCAAGTTTGAGCCAACTCTGGGCAACTTAGTGACTTAGCAAGAACCTATCTTAGAAATAAAAAAAAAAAAAATTTAAAAAGGGCTGGGGGTGTAACAGTGCAAATGCCCTGGGTTCAATTCCCAGTGCCTAAATAAATAAATAAATAAATGAGAGGGAGGTGGTATACACAGTTGTCAAGGTCTTCCTATGCAGTGCAGGCTGGCCTTGAACTTGCTGCGATCCTCCTGCCTCAGCCTCTCGAGTGCTGGGATGACAGGTGCTCCCCACCATTCCCAGCTGTGCAGTTCACTGTGAGTTCGAGGCCAGCCTGGACTACAGAGTGAGCTCAGGGCCAGCCTGCACTGCACAGCGAGACCCTGGCTCAAAAAAAAAAGGAGATGAGGTGTGTGGTGTGTGATCGAGGGCTCCTCCTTGCTATGTCCCGGCCTGCTCCTGCACCAGGTCACAAGGTGCCCTCAGAGGCCGGAGATCTCGAGGATCTGGTGTGAATAAAATGTATCTGGAACCCCGTCTTCATGGAGCTTGAGTGCTGGGAAGCGGTCGCCAGAAGAATGAATGAACGAGGTGGTGCTGTGTGTGCAGCCGCAGGTGAACCCAGCAGGGAGGAAGCGACTGTCAGGGTCACAGTCCGCCAGGGCGCCAGCGCCAGCCTCGCCGCACAGAGAAGACCTGGAGGGGCCAGGGGCGAGCCGAGCAGGGCCCCAGGGGAGACTGCTGTCCGGAGGGGAGAAGGGAGGGCGGCGAGGGCAGGAGCCGGTGAGGTCTGTGGGGCCCGCGTGTGGGCTGTGCGGGGGAGAGGTGAGGGCGACCGCGAGATCTGGTTTGGGCACCGGACTTCGACCCTCGCTCCTCAGGGGGCTGAGGCGGGGGATCGCAGGTTTGGGGCCACCCTGGGCAGCAGGGTGGGACTTGTAGCAATTTTATGAAAAAGCTTTGAAGACAGTGTGTTGGGGGTTTACGCTAACAAGAGACAGGAGCAAGGCAGGGCGCCTGGGAACCTCGGGGACAGAGAAGGGTGTGGCCAGGGAGGAGAGGAGGCTGGGGGCCGGCATGACAGCTGGGCACCCAAAGCTGTCTCCGCCTGATGGCACAGGCACCAGGCGCTCGTGGAATCGGGCACGGGCAGGGCGTGACCGTGGGAACAGCACGGGGAAGAGAAGGAGGCTGGGGGGGTGAGCACAGGGAGGAGCGGGCTGCAGGGACGGCGATGGGGACGTGCCTCGCTCTGAGGAGGACATTTTGTGACCTGGTGCAGGAGCAGGCCGGGACACAGCAAGGAGGAGCCCACAGTCACACACTGCACACCACATCTTCTTGAACTCTTGGTGATCCTCCTGCCTCAGCCTCCTGAGTGCTGGGATTACAGGCGTTTGCCACCATGACTTTTTTTATTATTGAGATAATGTCTTGCTGTATAAGCCAGACTGGCCACGGACATGATGATCCTCCTGCCTCAGCCTCCTGAGTGTTGAGTGATAGGCGTGCACCACCTGGCCCAGTTTGTCCCTTTGTTCCTGCCTATCTTTTGACTTTGGGCAGAAAACAAGGGAGTTTGTGCAGCCCCTGTGCTGGAAGCACTTGTAATGCATTTCTGCAGTCTCAACAAGCATCTCTGTGCATAAGATAAAAACCAGTGGTTGAATTAAGATTTAGAATTATGTATGGATTAAAATGTTTAAATGCCTGTGATTATAAATAATCAGTCATCTGCTAAACGAGCCGAATTTCTCTTTTGCCATTTTGTTTCCCTTGGTACACTTCTGCTGCTCCCCCCCCATGCCCTGCCAGTGCCCCCCAGCTGGCACTGAGCTCCAGACCCTGAGAAGAAGCCACTGTCTACACTGCTAGGGTTGGCGGCCAGGGCAGGGGAAGTTGGAAGAGATGGTGTCATTTTAGAATTGAGGATGGGGACTAGGAGTGGATCCCAGGCTGAGAACTTGGGAGGGAAGTCCGACCACAGACGGGCTGCGTGTGGCTGGGAACCCGTGGTCTGGTTAAGAATTGGGAAGGGGATGGGCCGGGGATATAGCTCAGTGGCACAAGCACCTGCCTGGCATGCGCAAGGTCCTGAGTTCGATTCCCGGTACCAAAAAAAAAAAAAAAGAACTGGAAAGAGGAGCTGGGCGTGGTGCCACACACCTGTAATCCCAGCCCTGAGGAGGCTGAGGCAGGCTGGCCTGAGTTTGAGGCCAGCCTGGGCTACATAGTGAGTTCAAGGTCAGCCGGAACTACATAGCAAGACCTTGTCTCAAAAGAAATAAAAAGGCTAGAATGTAGCTCAGGGGTAGAGTGCTTGCCTGGCATGCACGAGGCCCTGGGTTCAGCCCCTAGCTACAGGGTGCAGGGTGGGATTCTGAAGGAGGTTGTCAAGGAAACATCTGACTCCTGGGTCCTTTGAATTTCTGGGATTCACTTGGGTGGGACAGGACCAGAGGACCCTGGAGGTCCCACCTGGGAGTAAGCAGCAGTGGGAAGGTGGGGACTCAGAGCCCAAGCCAGGAGGAAGCCCCTGGCGGTTGGGGCAGGCAGGTCCCCGTGGAAGGACCGCTTCCTCCTGGGACAGCAGGCTGGGACCCTGAGCCGTGGTCCTGGGCTTGCAGGAAGCTGGGGAGAATGAGGTGTGTGGGGGGAAGCTGAGGGGTCCCTGCATACAACCCCCCCTTCCACAGTACATCTGTGCTTGTTAATGCCTTTCTTCCGATCCTCTGTCTTCCCTCCCCTCTTCCTGTCCCCGCCTGGCGCTGCCACCTCTGGCCCTTCCTGCTTCCCGCCGTCCCTCCCTGCCCCTTGGTTTTTCACCCTGCAGCGGAGGTGAAGGTGTACAGCTCTGACGAGGAGAAGCTGGAGACCCCCGCCGGGGACGCGGCTGGCAGCGAGCAGGAGGAAGAGGGCTCGGGCGGCGACAGCGAGGACGACGGCTTCCTGGACAGTTCTGCAGGGGCCCCTGGGGCTCTTCTGGGACCTAAACCCAAGCTCAAGGGAAGCCTGGGGACTGGAGCCGACGAGGGGGCGCCCGCGGCCCCGGGGGTGGCGGCGCCCGGGGGGAAGAGCCGGAGGCGCCGCACCGCCTTCACCAGCGAGCAGCTGCTGGAGCTGGAGAAGGAGTTCCACTGCAAGAAGTACCTGAGCCTGACCGAGCGCTCCCAGATCGCCCACGCCCTCAAGCTCAGCGAGGTGCAGGTCAAGATCTGGTTCCAGAACCGCCGGGCCAAGTGGAAGCGCATCAAGGCCGGCAACGTGAGCAGCCGCTCTGGGGAGCCCGTGAGGAACCCCAAGATCGTTGTGCCCATACCCGTGCACGTCAACCGCTTTGCCGTGCGCAGCCAGCACCAACAGATGGAGCAGGGGGCCCGGCCCTGATGCCCGGGCCCACAGTGCGGAGGATCAGGTCCCGGCCCCTGGGTTCAGGACCAAAGGGCTGCGACGGACTCTGAACCCAGAGGCCAGCGACGCCCCTACCCCGGCTGGGCTGGAGGTGTGGGTGCTTGGCCCAGTCCCTCCCAGAGACCTCCAGTCTGGGGCTTCGGGTCCAGGGGCTCAGGTTCTGAGGGCTCAGGAGTCCTGCCGACCGTGGCAGATTCCTGGGCAGGCCGTGCTGGGGTCACAGAACATCTGGGGCCCGAAGGTCCCTGGCCGATGCCCCGCACCGCTTCTGGTGAGAGTCCAGGGCATCCCAGCCGGGCGGAGCGCCGCAGCTCCTTATTTATTTTGTGTAAAGTTTGTGTCTATGGAGCCATCAGTCTCTGTCTGTCTGTCTGCAACCCTCAGAGGGACTGGGAAAGGTTTGTTTCCTCTGTCCTCGGCCAGAGCTCATTCCATCCCCCTGCTCCGGGGTGGGCACCGTCCCTGCGGAAGTCATCGGCTTCCGTTTTCCCACCTACACCGCCTCCCCGCGCTCCAACCGACCCGTTGTCTGCTGCCCCCAGTAAACGGCCTCGCTTCTTCGCTGGCTCTGCCTTCCCTTGGGGAGCACCGGCCGGCCCCAGGGGGAGACTCGCTCCTGTGGGTATTAAAGGGAAGTGAAACTGGTGACCCTCGTTTAGCTGTGGTCATGCCACCTGTCCTGTCCGGGGCTGGGACAGGGTCGGGGCTCCCCAGGCCCACTGTGAGCGCCTTAAAAAAGAGCTTCCACCCTCCCAGCATGAGCTGGCCCTGCTGCCCGTAGGCCGTTCAGGAAGCTCAGCTACCACAGTATCCTGTTACAGAACAAGATGGGGTTACAGGGCCACAGCCCAGGGTCCTGGACGGGCATGCGTGCCACGGAAGACTACAGCGACAGGAGCCGGACAAGAGCTTTAGGATCAGGACCTGGCAAATTAAGCATCTGTGTTTGTGGACAAAGTCGACCCCTGGTGCAGGGCTCTGAGAATATAGCCGCATAGACAGGAGGTGGAGGGACTGTCACACAAACCCACTGCAGCCGGAATCACACCGTGATAACAGGGCCTCTTAGGAGGGAGCAGGACCTGCACGCAGCAGGGAAGGGAGTGGGGACCATGGCCACTTAACAAATAGGCAGGAACTAAGGCACTAGGTCAGGGGTCAGAGGTCAAGTACGAGGCCAGCCTCCTCACCACCCCAGAGGACAACTTCCGGCTACCCCCAGCCCCCAGGGTGAAGCTAGCCAGTGTCTCATCCACTCTGGCAGGCGGTGACACTGAGATCTCCCCGCTACCGCTGGCAACCGATCACAGCAGTCCGCAGCGGTGACTGGCTGGCAACAGCGATGCCAAGGCTTTCGGTAAGGACTCAGGTCCAGGGTAGGTTGCCTTTCAGCAGGGCTTGGGGATTCAGCTGTCCCGACCGCAGCCTGGCCCTGCACACAGAGGGTCAGGCGCTTTTTAGATGAGCCAGGCAGAGGCTGACGGAGACAGGAGCTGTTGTCCTCTCAGCAGGGCTGGGCCGGAGGCTCTGCGGCTCCGTGTCCCTGGTGCAGCTGCCTAACACGGGCCCGCAGGACTCGGCAGCCCCAGCGGCTGGGCTCTAGGGCTCCCAGGCAAGCACTGCTGGCATCTTCTGAGTCCAGGAGTCTGTGTCCCATCTCTGCTCTTGCAAAGAGGACGAGGACAAGGAAATAAAATCGCTTTCCTCTCTAAGTCTCATTGGTTATTTACCTACATGCAAGCAGATGCCACGCGGAGCTCTACCCACCACACCTGCCAGGAGCCACGGGGTGGCAGAAAGGGTGGGCCACCAGCGAAGCGGCCCCGGGGCGGGGCTGACACACAGCCAGGACGCGACCTTACCCAGGCCTTGTCCTTCAAGGTGAGGTGGTACCCGCCTGAAATCCCAGCACCCAGGAGACTGAGGCAGGAGGATTACCACAAGTCTGAGGCCAGCTTGGGCCACATAGTAAGTTTGAAGCCAGCCTGGACTATATAGAGAGACCTTGTCTCACAAAAACCAATAAGCAAAGAAATAGAAAGGAAGAGAGAAAGAAGCTGAGGCCAGAATGAGGGGGAGAGAAGAAACCTGAGGACCCAGGCTCAGTGAGAGGCGAGGGGTGTCCCTGAAGGGCACAGAGGGTCTGAGGGAGACGAGGCCACACACACAGTCTGCTTTATTGGCTCATCATACGCGCACATCAAGTATGTACACAAACATAAATACTCGAATGTACAAATTTTACACGGGAGCCCTGCTGGCCCCCGGTCTCTCTCACCCAGCGCCCCAATCCTGTGCCTGGCCCTGCCCTGTCAGAGGGGGAAGGCTTGCAGGGCTGGCACGAGGGGCCGGGGTCTGGAGGAGGGAGAGGTCCTGCCCCCCTCTCCTCACGGGCACCTCCAAAGGGTCCTGTCCCTCCTCGAGGGCACCGAGGTGCCGAGGGCTAAACGCTGCCCTCCTGTCTGCGGCGGCGTGAGTTCCGGCAGACCTCTGCTCGGCTCCCTCTGACGCTCTCCCCTCCTCGTGCGGCCCTGCTTCTCTGTCCCTGGGCTCTGTTTGCCCCAGCACCTGCAGGGAGGAAGGTCCGAGGCCACGGAGTCCCTCGGGCCCCTCTGCTCGCTCCCTGGGCCTCACAGGAGGCTGGGGCTGCGGTGCAGCTCGGCGGAGGCTCCGGGGCCGTTGGCGGGCTCCCTGCTGGGCGTGGGCGCCAGGCCGCAGCCCTCCCCCGGGCACCCATGCT
The DNA here is from genome assembly GCF_000276665.1 of Chinchilla lanigera. Lineage (NCBI taxonomy): Eukaryota > Metazoa > Chordata > Mammalia > Rodentia > Chinchillidae > Chinchilla > Chinchilla lanigera. The sequence continues at coordinate 5,573,277 of NW_004955491.1, read as the reverse complement.
GGAGCAAGATGTCTGCGCACTCTTGGCTGCCAGCGCGGCGGGCGTAGGCCAGCGGAGTCAGGCCCCGTGCGTCCCGGCTCCTCACGTCCACGCCGTACTGTGGGAGAAGGCACGGGCACGGTTGGCGGGGCATGGGCACCAAGGGGCAGTTCTGGGGCAGGAGGGAGAGGGAGGCAGGGCGGGGCAGAGGCGCCCGACTCACCCAGATGAGCAGCTGTGTGAAGACCACGTTGGCCATGGCGCTGGACAGGTGCAGGGCCGTCCGCCCGTCCCCGTCCCCGTACGTCTCGTTCACCTCCTCCTTGGACCCATGGGCCAGCAGCATCACCAGCAGCCGCAGGTCGTCCTCCACCACGGCCCGGAGCAGCTGCTGCCCCAGCGGCACGTCCGAGCTGGGCAGCGGGGCCAGGAAGAGCTTCTGCTCGTACTTGGCGTGGATCCAGCGCTCCTTCTCCTCTCTGCAAGCACAGGTGGGCGGGGGTGAGCCCAGGAGGCCACTGGGGCCGCAGTGGCCAGGGAAGGGCTGGGGGGCGGGCAGCCAGCAGGAGAATGCGAGAGAAGGCGCAGGGAGGCGAGAAGCCCAAGAGACAGTGGGCATTCAGAGGGGCCGCAGGAGCATAAAGAGGACGGCGGAAAAGCAAAGCAGGGACACGCACAGCGAAGCAGGCCTTCGGGGGCCGGGGGACCAGGCGGGAAGGGAGACTGCAGGTGGCTCCAGGGCCGGGTTATCTGGCTGTCTGAACTCTCTCCGACTGGCAGTGCAGGGACAAAGCAGGTGGGGGCCTGGGCGGGGGGCCATGGCGACCCTATCTGCCGCCCTTTCTCCCCATCTAGCGGCGCGGGCCCGGGCCTCGCACAGCTCGGTGATAGGGGCCCTGCGCATGCGCCTGGCAGGGGCCCCCTGACCTGCTGATAACGGCTCAGAAAAGGCCCGTTGTTGCGAGGCGCCTGAGTGACAGGCACGCGGGGCGGGTGGGGGGAGAGTACACCCTAGGGGCCAACTGCCAAGCAGCGCAACGGACACTTTTAACCCTTGTAACACTCGCAGCTGTCCCCTCCCTCCCGGCCCCGGTGGCTCACCTGCAGGCTTCAGGGCCTGGCTTTGCGTAGCCGTCCACAGCCCCCTCCCAGACGCTGTTGGCCAGGGCGTTGCCCATGGCGGTCATCACTGCCAGCAGCTCAGGGGGCCAGTCGTCCAGGTCCAGGGAGCGCACCCGCGACAGGTGGGCCCCCAGGTGGCGGTGGATCCCTGAGCACTCGATACACATCAGGGCACCCAGGTTCAGGCTGGCCCAGTCGGGATCTAGGCGGGGAGAGGACGGAGGATGGGGCAGGCGGGCAGCTGGGAGGGGGACGACCAGGAAGGCCTCCTCCCTGCCCCCCATGCATGCAGAGCTCTCCGTGGGCCCCGGTCCCGGAGCACCCGCCTGGCACTCACTGGGGGCATCGCAGTCGATACAGAAGCTGTTGCCGCGCACGGTGCGGACGGCCTGTACGGCCAGCGCTGCATTCTGGTTCCCCAGGCGGGTCTGCCACACAGTGGGGACAAGGGGTCAGTCACAAGCCCCTCCGCCTCCCCCAGCCGGTGCCCCAGGCAGGCCTGGCCACCCCGTGCCAACCTTGTCCTTGGCGCTGCGACAGCCCTGCAAGCTGGCGAGGATCTGGGCCTGCACACTCTGCACCCACAGCTCCCGCTCCTCTGCCGTCGAGGCCTCGAAGTGCCACGTCTGCCCGGTGAGGGACACCACCACAAACTCGAAGGGCTCCTCTGCGTCTGTGGAGGGGTGGGGGCATTGACACCATTGGGGCTGGGGGCTGGCACCCTCACCCGGGGCACACACTGCACTGTGCCCACCTGAGCCCTAGGGCCACGCTGTCCTGGACAACCTGTTAAGCGGGGAGGCAGTGACTGGCATGAGCCCTGAACCCCCATTCCTAACCACCTGTGGAGCCCAGGGAAGTGGGGGACACGAGGCCATGGTTTCCCTGGCACTGTCAGGCAGGGTCCACACCCCAGGCGGGGGGCCTCCAGGAGCAGGAAGAGCTGCGTGCCTGGCAAAGGATGCGTCGGGGCGCTGGAAGGCAACGCTGGGAGAGGGAGGCGGGTGTGGGCACCATCCGTACATGTCAGCTGCAGCCGCCTCATTTTGCAGCTCATTAAACCCAATATTCCTGACGGCGTCAGCGTGGGGCTCCTGGGAGCCGGGCCCCTCCTCCACTGCCCTGGCATAGCAGGCGGGAAGGGCAAGTGGGTGGGGGCCAGGAGGAGATGTTTTCCTCAGGAACTGGGGCCTGCGAGCCAATAGGGACCCGCGGACATCTGCAGTGACAAGTACGGGGCCTCAGCGGCGACCCCAAGCACGGTGACGAAGCTCTTCCAGGCTGTGCTCCCCCAGGCTCCCAAAGACAGTGACACAAATTGTAGTCCCAGGGGTCGCTGCCCCAGCGGTGGGCCCCTGCTCACAGGCAGCTGGAAAGGTACCCAGGCACCTTTGGGGAGGTGCGCCCTGAGTTCTGCCAGACCACCTCTGCTTGTAAATCCTCACTGCGCCTCTGCCTGCGGCTTCTCACCTCTTTGACAGTGACAGTCCTCCTGCCTCAGGACTTTGAGACCTGCCTTCTCCATGCACAAAGCTGACACTACTGCCCTCCATGGCTGCCAGGCCCCCGAGCCCCTGAACCACACAGGCCTCTGCATCACCCGCGGGCCCTGGCTCCCTGGACCACAGCGGAGGCATCAGAGCGTCACAGGGTGCTTGGAGATGCCGACACCCCTCGCCTGAGCCCCCCCATTGACCCTCCCACCGCAGCAGAAAGGAGACACGTCACTGGGAAGAAGGAGGCCCGGGGAGCGTGGGGTCGCTGCTGTCATCAGGCAGCCCCTGAGGGGTCAGAGGGACCTGGAGCACCTCTGCCCAGAAGAGACAAGAGACAGTTGGCCCACGCACGTGTGAGCACCTACCATGTCCCCACCGCTCACACACTCCCGCGTGACGCGAGAGACACAGGACCCAGGTCCCGCCAGCCAGTCTCGGAGGAGTGTGACAGCCACCCACCGTGCCCGGCTCTCCGGACAGACGGACAGACGCATGTTCGCAGCTGAACAGAAAGGGAGCAGAGCTTGTCCGAGGCACGGATCGGAACGACCGCAACAGCTTTGTGTCATGGAGTTTGTCTCAACAGAAATGATTTCTAGAAGCGTTTCATCCATCTCATCAGGAATCAGGGTGCTGCTACTTTGGGGTACTGTGCCCGGGGCCCGCTGCCCACCTCCTGTGCCCATTTGCCCGCTGGGCCCCCCTAACCTTCGGCAGCACTGCTGGGGCCGTCTGGTCGGGGGTTCCCGGCGCTCTTTTTCCAACGGTGCTTCTTCCGGTTGGAGTGGGGAGATGGGGGAGGCTCCAGCTTGGGGCTGGAACTGAGCACGTCGGCCGAGCCACCCACTGGGGAGGGGAGAGCGGAGAGGTGGGAAGAGGGGAGGCGAGGCGGGCGCGGGCCCGAGCGGGCCAGGCCGGCTCACTGCGGCTGGGCTGCCCGGGAGGGGTCGGGGTGCCCGGGCCTCCTGTCCCAAGCTCCCTGTCTTGCAGCAGGAAGCGCGGAGGGAGAGGGAGTAGGTACGGGCCCCTTGCAGCCTAGAGGGGTGGAAGGTGGCCCAGGCAGCTCACGGGGAGCCGAAGCCCCAGCAGCTCCGCACCAAATTTATCCTCAATCACACTCCCCGCTCCTCACAATTAATAGCAGAATTAGAAACAATCAGGGAGCTGCCTAATTACTGTCAATTAGAGCGCGCTAATCAAGCTCCGGCTCCCACACCCCGCCCGGCGCTCACCACTAAATGTCAAACTTCATTAGAGGCAGACATGCTCCCTCCCTCCCTGCCTGCCTCCTTCCAGACTCAACAGAGGGGCTCAGCGAGGCCAGGGCGGGCCGGGGACCCACGAGGACCCCGGGCTCCACGCTTCCTCTCCCAGGGTGGGATACAGATGCTGGCAGTGTGCCGAGGCGCCCGTGAGGGGGCTGGGGTCGAGCTGGGGGGCAGGACTGTGTCTGGGCCACGGCCCACTTCCTGGTTTACTAGGCTCCGACACCCAGGGTCACCTCCTAGACTTTGCACCTTCACTCGCCAGGAGGGGACGAGACAGGAGGGGAGAGCCGCCCCAGTCCCTCTCCCGCCTTCCGGAGGGGCCACGGGTTCTGTGGCCAAGGCCGGGGTGGGTGGGCACCAGGGGAGGAGATGTGGGGAAGAGGAGCAGAGCCGGCAGAGCAGGCGGGTGCATGGGGGGCGGGCCTCTGACCCTCCTCAGACAGGGCGGCCTCTCTGCAGGACGCAGGGCAGGGGAAAGGGCCTTCGGGGGACCCCTCTCCAAGGCAGCTCGGGCTGCCTTCATAGCACGGGAGCCCCCAGCCTGCGACCTCCCCACTCCGCGCATCCCCGTTCCCCGCCGAGAGGCTGATGAGCTGGCGGCGCAGGGGGCTGATGGGGATGCAGAGCGCCACCGGCGCTGCCTGGGGACCAGGGAGGAGGAGCCGCGGAGGGCGGGCGGTGCAGGCCTAAGTGAGGTGGGGGACGCGGCCGGAAGCCGTGCCTGGCGGCCGCAGGAGGAACAGAGGCAGCGGTGGGAGAGCCCCCCACTCACCGGGGTTTTGCGTGCTCCACTGGTCGGCGCTGGAGACGGAGCAAGAGCGCTGGTGTGGCCCCTCGGGGCCGGGGCCCGCCCAGGCCGAGCTGCCCGGGGTGTGGTCGGAGTGCAGGGATGCGCTGCTGGCCGAGTGGGGGGCACCTGGCGGGGTGGTGAGGGGAAGATCAGACCCAGGAGGAGAGTCCGGTGGGGGGCTGTCCAAAAATCTCGTGTGGGTGTGGTGATGCGTATCTGCAATCCCAGCGCTTAGGAGGCTGAGGCAGGAAGACCCCCCAATACTGTCCTAAGAACAGGGCTGTTCCAGGAGGGTCACACCCAAACAAAAGCAGGCTCTGGAGTTCACCCAGTGGGGGGGCCAGAGGCCTTGCACTCTCCATGCCTCGGGAAGCAGGCCTGCCTAGACCTTCCTATCCTCTTCTCCTCCCGCTGTGAGGACACAGGATCATAGACCTGTCCCTGCACTGCCATCGGGGCTGGCAAGGGTGTGGGCACTTTGCAGTCTCCTGGACCTCTACGACCCACTCTGCTAGGACCCGCTCATCCTTGCTCCTGGCTCAGGCCTGGCACCCTACACTCTGGCCCGCATATGTCATTTGGTCTGCCTCAGCTTTGCTGCCATTCTGACGAGAAATAAGTATATCAAATTCAAGTAATTATGTCTAATTAGTATTAGTAATTATCCTGTTGGGCTGGAGAAAATTAATCTTTCGTTTCCCATTAGGGAAGGATGGCGGAGCCAAGGGGAACCGAAGGCTGCTCTAGGTAGGAGTGCCAGGGCTAGGCAGGCCCAGCCAGTGCTGGAGCGGGCAGGATGCGGCGTCCCCCAGCCCCACTCCCTGCCCCACTGGAGCAGCCTGGCGTGACCACGGGCCTCACAGGCCCGTGACACCTCAAGGCTGTGGTGTCCCAGCTTCCCTCCCTCCCTCAGTACCCCAACACCAAGGGAGGCGACGGAAACCTGCAGGAGGTGACCATGAGGGTCTAGGAACAGGTGGGCCAAGCCCAGGATCAAGTTGTGTAGAAGGTGCAGAGGCGCTTGCTGGACGCAGTGTGGGCGGGAAAGCAGCCAGGGCCTGGCCAAGGGGACTTCCAGGGGAGTCCTGGAAGGCCAAGCACGGGCTGCCGGGCCAAAGCAGCCGGCTGGGGACACAGCAGGACAGATGCCACAAACGCCCTGGGGGAAACACTGCTTTCAGGCCGCGGTGAGTTTTCTCTTTTATGTTTGTCTAACTCCCAAAACAGGACCTGCCACATGCAGGCGCCCGGCAACACGGGCGTGGGGCCGGGGTCACAGGCCGCTCTCCTGGCTCCGGCCTCACAGGATCCCGCCCAGCCTCCTCCGGCCTCCAGGGCTGCCCCTGCTGAGCCCCTCTGCTACCCCCACTGTACTGCAGGGCCCTGGCTTCTCTCCATGCCTTGTCCCAGCTTCCAAATCCGCCCCCCATCCTGGGCGCCGACCGAAGACATCACAGGCCAACTTCCTTCCCGAGCCCCCCAACCCAAAACCCTGAGGGAGGGCAAGTGCTTTCCCTTTTCTTTGTTAATTCTCCCCTCATTACGCCTGCAATCCCACAATCAGTGTGCACTGTAATTGTCGAATTTGATGCTAATGATTAATGAATTAAACATGGAGCCATCAATTAGTCCTCCGAGGATAATTCTGCATAAAGCAGCGGATAATGTAATTACAGTAACAAAGATAATGAGATGTTAACATCGCCCGGTGAGCGAGAGACATGTGTGAGTGTGCGTGAGGGTCGGTGGCAGCGCGTGGCAGCGGGAGCCGGGCTGGGGAGGTGCCGGCCGTGTGTGCCTGCGTGGGTGCCGGGATCCTGGCAGCCTGGGCACCCTCCCCGGTGCCAGGCTGGCTGCCCAGGTGAAGGGCATCAGGCCCAGGAGTGGGACACAACAGCACCGTCTTGCTTCCCTGCTTCCCACCCTCCTCGGGGAAACCGTCCAGCTATTTGCAATCAAGGAAAGGTGCCCCGCTTCCCGAGTCCTCTACTTGCTCCCTCTCTTTGCTACTGGCGTGAGAAACTCCATACCCACCAGGCCGGCTCTGGAGACCTCCCCAAGGCTCCACCCGGACTGTGGCCCACGGGTTCGGTGGCCGCATCGCCTTCTGCAGCTTCCTTCCTGCCCCCAGAGATCTCCCTCTTGGAGCCCCAAGCCTCCCTGTTCCAAGCTGGCGGCGCTCAGAGGAAGGACCAGCGCTCACATCAGACACACCTGGTTCCAAACCGAGCTCCCCCACTTCCTGCAGGATTCTACAGACAGGTTACTGAGCCTCTGTGAGCCTCCATTTCTTCACGAGAACAGGGATGAGAACCCCGACTTCACGGTGCGGATGCGGCCCTGGGGCTTCGTGTGGAGGTAAGCACTGCCCTGACCTCTGCCCACGCCTACAGCAGTGGCCACGTACAAGCAGGCTGATCCAACAAGAAGCCGCCCCTCCATCCAGGGCCTCGCCTGGGGGCTGGTGCCTCCCCTGCCTGCTCTTACCGGGCTTCAACAGTGCCAGCTCCACTGGCGTTTCCTGTGGGCAGCGCCATTGCTGGGGGTCTGTACTGCCCACGCCAGGAGGCTGAGTATCCCCAGCCCCTGTTCACTGTGTCCCCTCTCGCTAGCACCTCCTGTCACTGTGACAAGCAGAACGCCCCAGCATCCCCGCACGCCCCTAGGGAGTATGACACATTTGCGCTGAGAACCCCTACTGCTCAGAGCTGACCAGCCGGGCAGGCACTGTCCTGAGCAGCGATTTCTGGGCCAAAGGGAAATGAGATCTCATGGTTAGGGGCAACACGGGAGACGCCGAGGTCTGGGGAAGAAGGTGCCATGTGGGCAGGACGGCGCCAGAAGGGCGGGGGCCTAAGAAGAGCCCAGGGAGGAAGAAGGTGCCTGGGGACGGGGCCTTTCACTCAGCCACGCGGTCACACAGACCGCGAGGACACCGCGGGCCTGGGGGTGCCTGCTGCAAAAACAGCCCCCAGCTCCTGACAGCCACGCCGGGGGCTGGATGCTAGGCAGCACGCTATCCCTTCTCTAACCCAACCTCTGTGCTGGGACCGCGCCTCTCACTGCAGAGCTGAAGGTGCTGCCCGGGTGCCCCCGAAGCTCTGTCCCCTCCCTGTCCTACGCAGCAAGCTGACACGGGTCTTCCTCGGCTCCAATGCAGAGGTGACCATCAGACCGCTGGCCCCACTCCCAAGGCCCAAAGCTCCCTGCCCCGACATCCAAGGCGGCCTCAAACAGTGGCACTTGGCCCCACTTGAGGCTAAAGTCACCCTGCAGGACAGTGCTGGCCGCCTGCAGCCTGGGTGCCCCCGCCACAGCCACTCCCCACCTCACCTGCGCCCCCGCCCAGCTGTGTGTTGCTCCGCTCCATGGACAGCCCGTTGGCTCTTGGGCTGGTGCCCGGGGCTGTGGCCGGCGTGGCTCGGGGCAGACGCTTCCCAGGCACCTTCACCGTCGTCCGCAGCAGATCGATCTCCTTGCCGTGGATGTTCTGCATATAATCCTGAAGGCCATGTGGACAAAACAGACGGACATGTGTTAGGACAGACGAGCCCTCTGCACCGCCACACCTCCCTGCGGTGCTCCCTGGGGCGGGGAGCAGAGCTTCAGGACTCCACAGCCCCAAGAAGAGGTCTGGACCACAATCAGATCTTCAAGCTGGGCGTGGCGGCCCACGCCTGTAATCCCAGCACTTGGGAGGCTGAGGCAGGAGGATCATTGCGAGTTTGAGACCAGCCTGGGCTACAAAGTGAGCTCAAGGCCAGCCTGAACTGCACACTGAGACCCTGTCTCAAAAAGACAAAAAAAAAAAAACCCCAAAAAAACCCCAATCAGATTTTCACCTTGCCCAAGGGGCTTCCAGGGACTCAGGAGGAGTGCAGGGGCTCTAAGGACCGGAGACTTGGGGTCCTCAGGCAGCCAAGCACTTGATGGAGATGGGGTGCAGGGAGAGAGCACCCATGTGGTTGAGGAGGACCCTGCTAAAGTCAGACCCCCACAACCACTGATCAGCTCCTACCCCAACCCAGGCGCCAGGAACATTTAATCCCTGCAAGACTCTCCAGCCTTTCCGACGGGGCTGGTCACACACCTCTGCTGAGCAGTTTGAAAGGCAGCCTTCGATTCTTTTGGTTGGACTTGAGAGTGTAGCAAAGGGTCCAGACGTCTCCCCACCTGAGCTTGTCTAACTGGGCATTGCCGGTGCCAGCTTACCACCTGCCATCACGTCCTGGGTTTTACTGTACCACAGCTGTGTATCTTACGCAAGCTGGTCTCTTACACACCAGCCCGAAGGGTCTTCCCAACCGCCACAGGGAGATTTTTATTTTTGTTTTTTAGCAGCAATGGGAATTGAACCCAGGGAGCATGGAGCTACATCCTCAGCACTTTCAGTTATTTTTTTACTCTGAGACAGTTACACTAAGTTGCTCAGGCTAGCCATGAAACTGCAGTCCTCCTGCCTCAGCCTCCCAAACTGCTGGGATTACAGGCATGCATCACCACGCTCTCACCCTTTCAGTTCCAGGGCAATGCGAGCCACTTCCAGGAGTGGGTTCAAGGAGGGGCCCCCATTTCCCGATGCAGCTCTGTATCTGTGCCCTCGGGCTGCCACCCTAATCCTGGGAGGACGGGGCTGGCCTCGGGCACACCTGTGCAGACCCGCAAACACCACTCTGAGAAACCAAGGGGAGGGGTCTCCCACCCAAGGCAGGGTCCTTGGCCCACTCTACGCCCACCTGCTGCTGGGCACCGCCAGGGCTCTTGCCCTGGCTCTGGCCTGCCCAAGGCGGCCGGGCAGCCGTACACCCAGAGGTGCCTTGTTGTTCTCCAACGTGCCTGTCTGATCTTCCTCCAGCCAACCGAGCACCAGCCTACCAGTCCCTGCCGCCCGGTGGAATACCGCTTTCGGCCCAGTGTCCACTGTGTGACTTCGTGGTCTCACCTCTCTCCTCACCTCCATCCCAAAGCCTCAGCTTCTTCACATTCCTGTCCCTGGTCTGTGCATATACTGGGCCTCCGTCTCTGCACGCTGATCCCTGATCCCCGCTCCTCCCCTTCCCGTCCCTGTGCACAGTTACATCTTGGGTCGGCTGCTCCTGACAACCGTCAGCAGCTGGCAGGGCCAAAGGTCCAGCTGCGGTCCCTCTCCCGGGGCAGTATCCGGGCCGCTCTAGTTCACAAGGAGGTCACAGCGGCAGCAACAGTTTCCAGGCCCTGGGATGCCCGGGCTGGGCTGCAGCAGAAGCTGACCCTATGCCAAGAACAAGAGCCACGCTGAGGGACGCAGGGCCACAGTGCCCGAGACTGGCTGCAGGACGGGCCCGCCCGGTCCTGGCACCGGGGGCAGCGCTGGCACCTGTGCACCGCTCAGGCTGAGGCACAGCTCTCGCCGCTGCGCGCCGGAGCCCCGGTCTGCAGGGCAGCTCAGTGACGACGGAGCCGGAGGAGCAGCAGCAGGGACGGGGACCTCAGGCGCAGAGCAACAGCGTTTCCCTCCGTCAGCAGAACGGGGAGCGCGGCGGCGGCAGCGGCTGCTCAGGAGAGCGGTCACCACGGCTGCCTTTATTACCCACCATCAAACTGCAATTTCTTCCCCAGCCTCCTCGCTAATTACCCAGCCAGCGTTCTCATCTCGTTTTATTACTGGAATTAACAACGAGTTCAGAGCGTGGAAAGCTATTAAGATGTGTGATTAAGCCACATTCAATTAGTTTCTACAAACAATTTAATTGATGTTGCAGATAGAATTAACAGAAGGTGATTGTGTGAATGGCTCCGCTGGCTGCAAAATGGGGGAGGCTGTGGCGGGCTCTCTTGGGCCAGGCGAGCGCCGGGTGCGAAGCTTGAGGGCTGCCCACCGACTCAGTCTCTCGGGGCTCAGTCCGGCCCCCAGTGTCAGGATCCGGGGGAGACCCGGCCCCTGGGAGTGCTGGCCAGGTCCGGCCCGAGCTTCCGGCTCACCGGAAGACCCAAGGGTGTGGGACTGGAGCGCTTCGGCGAGGCTGCTGCCCCCAGGTACGGAGGCTGCCCGGCTGCTGCTGCCCGGGAAGAGAAGCCAACAGGCGGCTAAGGGGCAAGGGCGGAGGAAAAGGCCAGCAGGGGAGGCATGAAGCCAAAGAGGGAAGGCCGAGGGCGCCCCAAGAAGTAAGCGTGGAGCGGAGCGGAGCCTGAGCGCAGCCCTGGTTCTGCTCTTGCTGGGCCAACGCCAGCACTTCAGCTTTACACCGCAGGGGGGACGAGGCGGAACACCTCCAGGCAGGGGCGGCCTCCACAGCACGCGGACCTCCTGGTGTCCAGGAAAGAGCTGCTGCGGGCCATGGGCGCTGCTGCCCGGGGGAGCCACTACACAGCCGCTTCCTGGAGACCAAGGGGCTGGGCCACAGGCCACCCGCCTCACAGCGCTGGCCCTGCAGGTGAGGACGGCTCGAGAGCCCCCATCAGCTCCTGCCACAGGGCCCCAAAGCTCCCAGGGCAACAAGTGCCGGGGGGGGCGCTCGGGGACCCGCTTGGCCTGGCTCTGCAGTGACTTCCTCAGCCAGCCCCCAAGGGAGGAGCCCCTGGCGAGCGCAGCAAACCCCGGAACATGCTGAGAATCAGCCACGGGCCCCAGCCTCAGCGCAGCCGCTGGCCGGGTCACTGACCAGCCACAAACACGCCGTGCCTCCACTTCCCCACCCGGACGCGAGGCCTCCTGCCCTGAGCAGAACCTTCACACCCCCATGACCGAACAGCCCTCCCCGACAGATGGCCGAAGAGCCAGGTCCCCGCACTCCTGCTGGCTACAGGACAGGATGGCACCGTGCAGTGGCAAGGCCTCTGGGCCTCAGCGCGACCTGGGCCCCCCTGCCTGTGACAGGGCAACACCTTTCTGCAGGGAACACTGGGGACCTACAGTTTCTAGCCCACCTCCCCGGCCCTCCCTTAGGTATGTCTGCGGGGGGCCCAACTGCCTCAGACACCCACATCTCTGTCATCAGCACTGTTCTTGGACAACTCGTGGTTTTGGTTTTTTTTTTTGAGTCAGGGCCTCTCTCTCTATGTAGCCCAAGATGGACTCAACTTTCCTCCCAAGACAGGCCTAAGGTGTTTTTTGTTTTTTTTGGGGTACCAGGAATTGAACCTAGGACCTTGCGTTTGCCAGGCAAGCACTGTGCTGCTGAGCTACATCCCTGGGAACCAAGCTGGACTCAAACTCATGGCAACCTTCCTGCCTCAGCCTCCCAAGTGCTGGGATTACAGGTGTGGGCCACTCCTGGCTTTCTGGGCGTCTCTTAGGGACTGGGGAGAAGGCCCAGGCGTGCATGAGGAAGAAGCTGCTGTACTAAATGGATGTGGATCCCTATGCAACTGCTACTGTCATCCCAGGGTGAGGTGTTTTAGAGGAATGACCCCACCCCTAGGCTAAGCAGGAAGGTCAGTGCCCGAGGAATTAATGAAGAAACTGCTGGGGGTCAGGCTGGGCTCGGCTGGATGAGGCCACCCCCGGACCAGCTCTCCCCACGCAGGCCGCCTGTGTGTGCTCGGGGCACCCTGGACAGGCTCTCAGGAGCAGTCATGGCTGGGACCAGTGGCCTCTGCTCGGGCTGGGCCGACAGCCTGTGTGTGTGGCTTGCTGGGTGGCCAGGGACCCTCGGAGGGTCTGCCTCCGGGCGGGGGCGGGGCTGGCCCACGCTCTGTGCTCGGGGGGCTTCCTGGGAGAACTCATTAGCCCCACAGTGGGGTGGTGACAGAGATGGATTCTGGTGACAGCTGTGTGCTGGAGCCACGCGGTGCAGGGAGGGGAGGAAGGAGGGTGGGGGGAGCGGCCACGGGGCCCCGCGACAACCCCTGCCACAGCCACACCCCTAACGGGGGGCCCAGGCTGTGCCCTGCAGAGTCCTCTGCCCACCAACAACGCCACCCCACTCTCCTCCCTGGAGGACCTGGCCAAGGCCCCGGGCCACTGTCAACAGCCCCGCTCAACCGCCACCTTGTCCCCCACTGGCACGGCCCGGCCTTGAGGTAGCAGCACCCAGGCCGCAGGACGCGTCTTGCCTCCAAAGCACTGCCACAGCCGCCCAAGGAGGGGCATCACAGTGGGCCGTGTCCTCCGGAGGCTCTGCACAGCTGGTGACTTTGGCCCTTCCTGAGCCACCGCAGTACAGTCCTTGCTCCAGGGAGGACCCACGTGAGAGCACGCAGGGTGCCCGCCCCGCCCAGCCCCGCCCAGCCCCGCCCAGCCCGCACGCCCGGACTCACATGTAGGCTGGGGTGGTAGGTGAGCAGCCCGTTGTCACACAGCGTCACGTACTTCTTCTTCCACTCCTTGTTCAGAGACTTGCCGCTTCTCTTCAGCAAGATCCCCTGGGAACACAGAGCCCATCAGAAGCCAGGAGCAGCCGAGGGCCCGGGGGTGGTCACAGCGCTCCGGGGAACGCCACCCTGCCTCCTGCCTCCTCCCGGCAGAGGCCTTTGCGGACCCCGGCTGAGCAGGGCGAGCAGCGGAGACAAACGCGCTGCAGGACGCTGCTGACAGCCCACCACAGAGCAGCCACTGTCCTGGGCCTGGGCGTCTCCTCGTCCCCACTGGCAAAACCAGCACAGGACTGGACGTGCCCAGCCTGCTGCTCCCACCCGGGCTCCAGGAGGGGCAGGACAGCAGCGGAGGTTTCCTCCAGGCCTGGCCTGCCAGCCCTGTGGCACTGTCCCTGAACTGTCCCAGGAACTCCCTGGACGCCCAGGCCGCCACCCTGGCCACCAAACTGCCTGTGGAAGCCAGGGAGCTGCTCCTTAAACGCAGAGGGTGGCCGACAGGAGCACAAGCACAGCTAACCGGTGACTGCGCCAATGGCCCTCAGGACTGTGTGGCTGTCAGAGGGTGAAGGCAAATGAACCCCAGGGAGACCCAACCAGCCGGGCGCCAAGACCCGGGGAGAAACGCGCTCCTCCCGTACCACCGAAGGACGCCCTCACATGTCCGAGGGACCACAGAGAGCACAGGAGCGCGGCCGGGGCAGGAGCACCTCGGAGGGGCACCAGCAGGCCGGTCCTCCAAGCCCCACCTCGGGAGGGGGAGCACTTCGGGGAGCCGTGGAAACGGAAACCCCACAGGAAGGAAGGACACAGCTAGGTCCACAGACCAGGGCCAGGCGAAGCGTGTCAGGAGAGACATCGCTGGGACAGCTGAGAAGGGAGACGCCGTGCCACCCAGGAGCAGGGCCCAGGAGCCCCCCAGCTTCTCCCCGGGAATGGCACAGCGCAAGGAGGCGGAGAATGAAGGAGAGCCCCTCCCCCACCACAAGGCCCGGGGTGGGGATAAGCACCGCCAACTGCACTGCTGCTCCCTCTAAACTCTTCAGAGTAAGGCTCTCGCATGGTGGATGAAATCAGTAAAAGCCAATTAAAGATTTCTGACCAGCTGGGTGTGGTGACACACAGCTGTAATCTCAGCACTCAGAAGGCTGAGGCAGGAGAATGGCCTGGAGTGTGAGGCCAGAGTGAATTACATAGACAGACTCGATCTCCAAAAAGAAAAGCAGAGGATTTCCAACCGACCTCTCCCTCCCGGCTAGGGGCTGTGCCAGAGGGAAGGAAGCATCCGAAAGCCCGGGCCCTGGGCAGCTTTACTTCCCGGCTCCCGCTTTCCAGGACGCTTCCGTCAGGGCTTGGGAGCCATCTCCTTCCTTCCTCTCCTGCTGCCGCCCCAGCAGGCGAAAGCCACTGCTGGGGACACAGCCAGGCGCACAGCCTGTGAGGACACAGCCCGCTCCCGCCCCCTCCCCTGGGCGCCTGTACACAAGGGAGGTGGGGCACAACCAGGCCTTGTCTCGAGGTCCTGAAGGAGACCCCCGTCATCCGGAGCCTTGGTGACCCCTCTGGGTACAGCGTCCCACCACAGGGTGCAACTGAGAGCCAAGCGAACAGGACAGCCGCCCCCTCTCCCAGGGACATGTGGCCGTCAGGCCCTCGGGTAACCCAGGGTTACCCCACTCCCTCCAGACGCAGGCCAGGGGGACAATGTCCAGGTGCCAGGGGACGTTGTCAGCACAGTGGGGGGGGCGCATCCTGGGAGGAGAAATACCGGGCAGAACTTTCCGATGCCCAGCCTGGGTGGGGTCCCCACCTCCTCGTGGCTCACACAGCCCCACCCCCCATGGGCGCAGCCCCAGCTTTCACCCCAGGGGAGGGGTACCAGGTTGATCCCTTCTGTCTCTCTCTTCTTTGGTGGGGTCTCTTAAGTCAGGCTCTTGCTATGTCGTTTGGCTGGCACTGAACTTAGTAGGTAGCCCAGGCTGGCCTCAAACTTGCAGTGGTCCTCCCGCCTCAGCCTCTGAGTGCTGGGATTACAGGTGTGCATAAGCATGCCTGGCTCTGATCTCCTTTCTGCCGCTAGTTGGCGCAAAACATGCAACAAACCAGTCTAGCTCCGGACCTGTTTCCTCCAACAAACGGGGCGTGGACTCAGGGACTCCAGCACTAACCCAACTGGCCCTCCTCCTCTCCTGGAGGGAGATCAGGGAGGCTGGCGGGGACGGGCGCCCTTTCCACCCGCACTCTCCCCTTTCTTCACCTGGGCCCCCTCTCGGCAGAAGCAGGCGAGCAAAGCATAGACGGTGATAATGAAACTCGTTAGCCCAGGCCGTGGGCGAGGGAGACAGACCAGCGGCGGCTGCGCCAGCGCCCACGCCCCTCGGCCACCTCTCACCTGCCCGGCTGCCTGCACCCCTCCAGCCTCGCCTTCCAAGGGCGGCGGAGCCGCGGGGTTCCGCTCCCTCCCTGGCCGGACGGCTGCGCACCGCAGAGCAGGAAGCAATCTGGGGCGGAATGGGAGCGGTGCGGAGGCGACAGCCCCAGAGGACCCGTTCCCGCCGCCGCCTCCCTCCCAGCTCCGCCAGCCGACTTAATTGCGGAGTCCGGATTGATTGGGAATGCAAATGGCAACTGAAATGCAATCTCCACTCCCAGCAGGAGCTGGGGGGAGGGGGAGAACAGAAACGGGGAGACCGGGATAGGGCGGGCCAGGGAAAGAGGACGGCCAGGCCAGGCGGGACGGCCAGGCAGATCCTGCGGGGTGGGACCGGCTGGGGCAAGGAGGTGGGGGAGAAGCCCCAGGATTGGCAGCCATGGGGCTGGGAGGGGAGGAGAGGAGGTCGGCCTGGCCCTAGGCACAGGGCCCACCAGTCCAGAATGGGCTGAAGCCGCAGCAGTCGGGGGGAGACGGGGGAGGCGGGCACGAGTGTGGGGACTGGAGGACGGGGTGTGAAACTGCAGGGCTCACGGTGGGAAGGATCCCCTGGGGTATCCTGAGGTTCACCCAAGCTGACTCCAAGCAGAACAGAACCCGGGGTACAAGTTTACGCGGCTTCCCCTGCCCCTTTCCTCACGTGGGGGGTTCGGAACAAACCAGCCAGCCCCGGGCTGGCCCCCAAGATCCCCCACAGGAAGGCACAGGCAGGCAGGCGGCATACTTGTTCAGCGTTGGGGTGTGTGTACACACTCACTCAGGGGGCACATGCTGCCCCGCACCTGAGCCCCAGCTCACCACCCCTCGCACAGCTCTCCAGCCTGTGCGCAGAGCGAGCGCATCACCTGGCAGAGGCCCCGCTGCGTGCGGGGTCAAGCACAGGGCATGCGTGGTGGGGCAGGAGGACGGAGGGTCCACCGGAGGAGCTGGGAAAGCCAGGGCCTGGGTCACAGCACAGCTGCCTGGTCTGCCCTCTGGGGCCCCGACTGCCCTGCTCTGTACTTGGTTCCAAAGAGAACTTCACAGAGCATGAGAAGCGCCTAATCTTGACACAAATCCTCACCACGCTCCTGAGAGCTCACACGGCCCACAGGCCTACAGCCCAGCCTGGAAGCCAAACCCAGCCACAGGCCCTGGCCCGGCTGAGCGCCCACGCTCCGGCACCCCCAGGGTCATGTGTGGTCAGAACAGTGCGACGTGGCCCCGTGGAGACACGACCTCTCCAACGACCAAGCCAGCTCCAGGAAACAGACCGACTCCCAGACTGACACTGCCCCAGCCTCGTCCTCTGGGGCACCCGGTTCACGCTATCCTGTCCACACCATCAGGCCAAGGCCCACCACAGTGACCGCCAGCATGTGCTCTGGGAGAACCAGAACGTCCTGGAGTCACTGGGGCATGGCTTCTCAACTAAATATTTCCTTTAAAAAACTAACCAGCGGGCTGGGGATGTAGCTCAGCCGCACAGCGCTGGCCTGGCAAGTGCAAGGTCGTGAGTTTGATTCCCGGGAACAACAACAAAAAACCTAACAGGCAAGCATGGTGGTGCATGCCTGTAGTCCCAGCACTTGGGAGGCTGAGGCAGGAAGATCATCGAAAGATGGAGGCCAGCCTGGCCTACACAGTGAGACCCTTTCCCAAAACGGACAAAAAACTAACAGACACCCACTGGCAAAACTACACCAATGACCTCAGGGGAGACCAGACCTCAGCATTCTCATCTAAGCAGGCTGCTTACTACTCTGGCCACAGGTGCTCTTTTTCCTTAGTTCTGGGCCCAGGCTGAACTCCAGAGCCCAGGTCTGGGAGCTCCCGACTGAGGACAGCATGTGGCTCTCTGCTGCCCTCCAGTGGTGTAAGGAGGAGGGACAGGCAGCACTGTGGCAGCAAGCCTCGCTAGGCTCCTGAGCGGGAGCACCCGACCCTTGATAAGGATTCAGGCAGGGGAGGGAGGCGCTCCCCGGGCTACACTGCAAGTTAAGGGCTGGCTTAAACAACGTAGGGAGACCTGTCTCAAAAGTAGAAAGCAAAACAAAACGAAAAAGATCTCCACCCTAGCATTCCCTGGGCCTTGTTCTTGGCTGCCCTGGCCCGAGAGGAGGCGGTGCTGACCTGCTTAATGGGGATGGCCCGGCCGCTCCCGATGCTGTCCACCTTGCCCTCCGCAGCCTTCTTGTCCCGGTCCAGGTCGGCCCCCTTGCGAGACTGGAAGAGAACAGAAGTGGCATGTTAGAGGCGCGGGGCTGCCGCGGGAAGCTGCCCACCTGCAGGTCCCAGCCCTCCCGCCTTCCTCCCTTCCTGGGCAGCCCTAGCATGGGTCAGGTTGGGCCAGGGCGGCGGGATGGGAAGCAACGGAGACCACGAGTATTCCAACGGGTTTATTCTTACACACGGTACCATACAGAGCAGCACAGGTCACTGAGCCGGCCCGCCCCTCACAAGAGAGCAAGGACACGAAATACCGAGGAGGAGGAGGAGGAGGAGGAAGGGGGTGCGTGAGTGAGGAGCACGCAGCCCAGGGGGCCGGGGCGCAAGAGATGGGAGGGGCAGGAGAGGTGGCCGTGGGGCTGAGGGCTGGCCGGGAGCAGGGGCGGCCACGGAGAGCAAAGTCCCGAAGTGAGCGGGCACACGGCCCGCCTGCGGCAGACACCACACGGCACGGGGCGGCGGGCGCCGAGCGCGGCAAGGCCCCCTCGCGGGCACGGCAGATGGAGAGAGAGAGGAGAGAGGCCGGAAGAGGCCCTGCGCCCTGCCAAGCTCCTGGGGCAGAGTCCACCCGAACGCGGGTCCTAGGAAACGGGGAGGCCAAAAAGAAGGGGAAGGCAAGCGCGGCGGTGGCGGCGGCGGCGGCTTCCGGAGCAGGAGCAGGAACGGCAGAAGTCCATGCAGGAAGGAGCAGAGGAGGGGAGGGGCAGGAAAGCGCCCCCCAGAGCAGCTGGGCCCGCAGCGGGCGGCGAGCGGGCGGGTGGGGCGGCCGCCCCTCTGGGCCTTGTCGCGCTGGCCGGCCAGGCCGGCGTGGGCCGAGCTCCCTTCTTCTCCACGCAGCGAGCCTGGAGCCTGGCGCAGCATCCGGCCGGCCGG
The DNA here is from genome assembly GCF_000276665.1 of Chinchilla lanigera. Taxonomy (NCBI): domain Eukaryota; kingdom Metazoa; phylum Chordata; class Mammalia; order Rodentia; family Chinchillidae; genus Chinchilla; species Chinchilla lanigera. The sequence goes on along the minus strand of NW_004955491.1, from coordinate 5,554,818 downwards.
GCTTGGTCCCCGGTCCCTGGCAGCCCCCGGCTCGGGCAGGCGGGCTCCGCGTTCCTAGCCTTCCCTGGGGGTGGGGTTAGTTACAAAGGTTCTTGTGGGTCTCTGGAGCGGGGAGCTCGGCGGCCGCTTCTCATCTGAGAGCAGTCCCAGGGCCCGGCCCGCCTTGGCCCCACACAGGGGGAATGTCCAGAGGTGCTGTGTGTCACCACCTGGTCTTCTAATTTGGAAGGAGTTGGAAAGGCCTTTTTGTTGATGAAAAGTTGGAAACAGTGGCACATATCTGCAAATATCGAAAGAATAAAGATTTTGGCAAGTTATACTCAAGCCCCGCACGAGTCGGTCAGCACGGTGAGGGTGGAGACCCAGGCACCTGGGGAGAGGCAGCAGTGGGATGAAGAGGAGCAGGAGGAGGAGGACGAGGAGGACGCGGAGGCGGCGGCAGCGGCTGCGCCTGCTGGGCACGTGCGGCCCGCGGCCCATCTCAGCAGGGAACGCTCGCTGCTCAGCAGCCGGGGCCCAGCCCTCCTGTCCTGCCAGGCTGCCGGGAGCCGAGGGCACAGGCCGGGCACTGAGGACTGCAACTGCAGTGTGTGAGAAGGCCCAACTGGAGGGAAACCTGGCCAAGCGCCACCGGAGCGGAACTGGCCCCGCAGCAGCTCTACGGTCAGCACCCGCCCCAGCACTCTGCCCTTCGGCTGGGGAGGAAGGTGGGTGGACCACCGCCAGGGGAGCCCCAGGCAGAAGTGGGGTGCAGCCTGGAGGAGTGGGGTGCAGCCTGGAGGCCATTAACCACCAGAGGAACCCCCGAGCCCAGGGGGCACCTCCGGGGGGGGGACGGGAACGAGTGACAGTGGTAACAAATGAGTGCATGGGATCATGGGGGGTCACCAGCCACAGACAGGCAGGACATGGGGGGCGCCCACTCAAGCAGGTGCGACTCCACTGGGAAGGACAATGAGGGAGAAGAGAGGTGGCTCCCACAGCAATGATGAGGGGGCCCCAAGATACACCCACAGAGACGGATGTGCCTCCAGGCCGCCTGGGGGAGGACGGTGGGTGCAAGTGAAGTCACCATGGAGACGATGGAAAGAAAAAATAAGGTCGCCACTGTGAAGATGGAGAGGAGGGAAGGCCCGGAGGGAAGGCCGTGCCGGGAGCTTGCAGTGGCAAGGGACAGGAGGCAGCACAGTCGAGGCAGGCAGGCAGCGGAGACATGGAGGGGGCGGAGCAGCCGTGGCGAGCACAGGCCATGGAGCCGGCCGGGCATGGCGGGAGGAGGAGGGAGGCAGCGGGCGCCTGCGTGGGGTTGAACCAGCCAGTGGGAGGTTAAGAATGGAACCGAAGCAGCAGATGACTGGGGCGCGATGTGGGGGAGCGGGGTGCCGGGGCCCCTGGCGGCAGCCGCGGTGACACAGGCAGGTGTGGGCACAAGCAGGCGGCCACCACCTCCACGGAGAACAGAACAGAAACCAGAAGCTGCGGGGCCGGCTCAGCGCAGCGGCGGGAGTCAGCCCAGCGAGCACGCACGGCGAGGGGTGTGTGGGGGCGGGCACGGGTGGGCGGAGGCAGGGAGAGGAGTGCGGGGCGGGGCAGGGGCAAAGATGGAGCAGCGAGGCCGGGCACTGGCTCTGGAGGGGCCCGGGCCGAGAGCCAAGCCCTGGCTCTCACGGAGGCGCGTGGAATGACGCGGAGGGCTGGGCCGCTCGCGCCCTGCCTGTCTGGCCAAGGCTCCGGAAAGGGCCAGCCAGGACCCGGCAGGAGGCCCAGAGCGTGGGGGACACTGCGTAAGAACTGGGGGGTGGAGAGATGGCAGGCGCAGGGGCCTGAGAGCGGAGGGGCAAGAGCTCACAAGGAGACAGGACAAACCTGAGCGGGAGGTACGAGGCAGCGTGGTGAAGCCCAGGAAAAGATGGCTAAGCCTTTGTTAAACCAATCACAGCGGTGGGTGGGAAGCATGAGCGTTCCCCTCGGCAGTGGGGTAACGGAAAAAGAGCCGGAAGGTGGATTGGGAGGCCTGGCTCGGACTCTAGCTCGGCCAGCTAACCCTCTGTGTCGCCTTGGGCAAACAGCCTTCCGGCCTCCGGTTCATTAGCTGTTGAATCAAAGGGGGTCAGGGCAGTTAGGCCGCGAGTCCCAAGATCCGTGCAAGCTGACACAGCGACCCTGGGGGCTGGGGGAGGAGGCTGTGGGGGGCCAGCGTGTGCACAGGGGGTGCGGGGCCGGGGCTGTGGTCAGGCAGCCAAGGGAAGCAGCCCCTCGTGGGCTCACAGGCTGGGTCTGCAAGACTTGGGGGGGGCCGGCCAGGAGCCTCTGGAAGCCATGTGTGTCTATGTTTGAGAGAGAGGAAGGCTGCAGTGGCATCGTCCTGACCTAGGGCCGCCCCTGCCCTCCTGGGGGGGTGCTCGGCGCTCACCCTGCCCGCTGCAAGGCGGCTGGGCGGGGAGGAGGGCGGGGCACGTACCGTGAAGATGTTGGAGCGCCGCTTGGACTGCTTGCGGATGGGCGTGGGGGTGGAGGCAGCAGCGATGGTCTCGATGCGCAGCTCCCGCTGGCTGATGCTGGGGGTGGAGGGGACTGAGGAGGAGTAGTCGCTGAAGGCGCTGCTGCCGCCATTCGTGGCCTGGGGACAGAGAGGGCTGCTGAGGGCGGCCTGGGGCAGGCGTCGGGCAACTGGCACGGCCTGGAGGCTGAAGGACCCTGTCGTGGCTGCACAGCAGGGCTGCCCTCAAGGTCAGAGGAGCTTTGTCCTGAGGCTTAGGCTCCCGTGCCAAGCAGGGGGGTAGACCAGAGGCAAGGGCCACCAGGCCAAAATCAGGACAAAGTCTGGAAGTGAGCAAGCTGTGGACCCTGGCTGGCAGGCTGGCCTGGAGAGAGCAGGAGGGTCGCCTGGACGGACCCCCAAAGCAAGTGACACACGTGGGGGACAGGACACCGCCAGGCGGGAGCTGCGGAGCGAGCTGGGCACAAGATGTGGGGAATCAGGTCTGCAAGTGTGTGGCAGGAAAAGGGGCTCCGAGGGCTGAGGCCGAGAGCAGGACGGGGCTGAGGCTGCTGAGCTGAGGCTGCTGAGCTGAGGCTGCTGAGCGAGCCGCAAGTGAGGCAGAGGAGGGAGAGGAGAGAGACGGCAAGCTCACAGAATGGAGGCGGGATGCGGAATGTAGACTCCAGGACTCGGGAGACAGCACAGGGAAACCAGGCACCCGCACCCCACCTGTCTGATAGCGCACCTCCTTTGAACCGAAAGGCACGCAGGGCATGGTCTCAGCCAAGCCAGAGCCTCCCTGGGGGTACCCCCAAGAGCTGCCCTGTGAACCCCTGGCCCTGCTGGTGCATGGATGGCGCAGATGCTCAGCTAGCTAAGAAAGCCCTAGCCATCCTCCTCCTCCTCCTCCTCCTCCTCGCCTCTTTCCCCGTGGGAACCCTGCACCTCTCACAAGCCCTAGGGGGGTGGGTAACTGAACCACACACAGGCTGGCACTGAGCAACACAGAGGCTGTTGGCCTGACCGCTCCACGGAGCCCATCTGCGGGTGGCCCGGGGTCTGCAGCAGAGCATGGCACAGTGGTGCAGAAGCTACAGAACCAAGTCCTGGCCCAGGTGCCAAGGGCCGAAAGCTGACCTGGAAACAGGCCTGGGTGGAGCCAGGTATCCACGCGGCATTATGGGGGGGGCAGGAGCAGGACCTGCCTTCGAAGCCCCCCAATCCCACGTGACACCGTCAGTCATTCACCTCCCCAGGACAAGTGCTGCGCTCCTCAACGGCTGGTACCCTCCAAGAGCCCAGGGGCAAACCAGTACTTCGCAGGCATGAGGCTGCAGGCTGTTTCCTCCCCTCTGGGAAGGATAGCACCATGGCGGCCGGTGAGGGAAAGAGGGCTCGCCAGGAGAGCAAGGCAGAGCACTGCGCCAGGCTGGCCTAGGGCCAAAAGGAACCTAGTCTCCTTTCTATGTCCACTGAGGACAGCCGCCACAGGAAGCAGCCCACGGGACGAGTCATAGTGCTCTCCAGAGCACCTGTTTAAACTTCCTCAGCGGAAGGGGCTGGGAGAGCAGGGATGGACACCGGCAGTGGGAGGGACCGTCACCATGGGGCACGGCTGAGGCCAAGGCCAAGGCCAAGGGTGCAGGCTAAACAGAAGTGAGCCAGAACCGCATGCAAAGCCAAAGGTGCAGGACACAGACAACGGACAGGACCAGGGAGTGTGGGACGGCGACCGAACCTGGTTGATGTGCACGGCCGGGATGGAGGCGGTGGACACGGCCGAGTGGCTGGGCGAGTTGGGCAGAGATTTGCAGGGCCCGATGGCCAGCTGCTGTTTCTTCCGCAAGGCCACCACTTTCTGGGCCACTGCAGAGGACAACACAGTCAATTGTACCCTCCGGGGAGAAGGGAAGACAGCTCAGGGCAGCGCCACCCCCCAAAACGCACAGCTGCTGGCCGGGGAGCCTTCCCGCACCCGCACCAGGGCCCGAGTTACCGTCCTGGAAGACTCGCTCCACGTTGAGCCCGTAGGTCGCACACGTCTCGTAGTAGGTGCAGCGTTTCAGGTCCGTGGACAGCTTGCGGGCCCTGCTGTCGTCAATGACCCGGGGGTTGGCGGCACTGATAGCGTCTGTTGGGGACATACAGGGTTACCCAGCTGTCTGGGAAGGGCTGGGGGGCAAGGGTGTGCTGTAAGGTCGGTGGGCAAAAGGCCCAGTCAGTGGATATACAGAATACCAAAAACCAAGGTGTCTGGGCCTTGGAGCCAGTGACTTCATTGCCACCGACTTAATTTCTGAGTCATTTTATTCATCTCAAAAATTTTAGACACAACACCAGACATGGTGGTGCACACCTGTAAACCCAGCACTCAGGAGGCTGAGGCAGGAGGAGCGATGTGAGTTCTAGGGCAGCTTGGGTTACATAGCGAGTTCAAGGCCAGCCTGAACTACATAGTGAGACCCTGTCTCAAATAAACAGGAAAAAAACTGGACAGGAATCTGTGGCACAAGGACGGCCAGACTAAACCAGAGAAAAGTAACTGGAGGAGGCCCTGGGTTATAGGCCACACAGGAAGGGCTAGGAGCCCAGCATTGCTGGGACCTTAGCAGGGATGGAGGTTTTCTCCCCGTCTGACCCCGCTGCCCTGTCAGCTCACCCTGTGTGCCCACCAGCACCATGGGCACCTCGCTGGCGTTGCGGAAGCTGCAGAGCCGCAGGAAGTAGTTGTACACTGTCTGGAAGCTGATCTCATCCTCCAGGCTGAACACAAACACGACAGCATCTACCCAGGCTGCAAACTAGAGGAGATCAGGCAGAGTTAGCACCCTCCCCTGGGCCCGGCCACCCCGTGCAAGGTGGGTGGGTGGAAGGCAGATCCTGGCGGGCCTTGTTCCCCAGACAGGCCCAGTCCCAACCAGAAACCTCCAGGGAGGGGCACAGGGGCAGCCTTGGCAGGGGCAGGAGCATCACCTGGAGCTCCGGGGGACCGCCTTCATCTCGGATCAGCAGCAGGTAACTCTGGCCATCTACTACAATCTCCTTCTTGAACCGACCACCTAGGACAGAGCCCAGAGTCAGGACCAAACTCAGATAGGGCCCCTGGGGCCAGGCAGGGCAAAATCCATACGGAAGAGATGAGAGAACTAAGGAGGAAAAGGGGATCCAGGGGCCAACTTAGACACTGCAGCCCTGAAGGGGTCCAAGGGGCACTCACCTTCCGGGGACTCCTCCTGGACATACGTTCCCGTGAGATAGCGGTGCACCAGAGCCGACTTCCCACTCGATAGGTTCCCCACTATGCCCTGCACGAGGACGGGAAGGGGCAGAGCAAAGGTCAGGGGCACACAGGAGGAGAAAGGCCAGGCTGCAGCGAGAGGAAAGCGCTTATGGGGTCCCGGCGTGGTGGTAAGTGCCTGTAATCCCAGCATTTAGGAGGCTGACGCAGGAGGATCACTACCAAATTTAACGCCAGCCTGGAATATATAACGAGTCTGTGTCTCAAAACACAAAAAAGCACGCAGTAGCCGGGAGCGGGAAGGGGGCCAGAAGAAGCCAGGGCCTAAAGGGAAAGCCAAGCCCAAGGGGGAAGGGCAGGGGCACCAAGAGAAGCAATCAAGGCCCGGCCGCGTGAGCCCGGCCCACCTGCCAAGGGCCCCCACTCTCCCCCAGCCCACTCACCACTTTAAGCTCCGGCACTGAGCGGCTCAGGGTCCACTCCTGGCTGTTCACAAATGAGTCTGCGAAGACAGAGCCGCCCGTCAGGGCCACAGTGGCACACGCGCCTGTCCTCACCACTCCTGCCGCCCGTGTCACCGTGAGGCCCACTGCAGGCCAAGGCCAGAGGGTAGCACCACATTCTGCAGAATGCCGAACTTCAGCCCTCCTTCAGGAGGGAGCAGCGGGCGCGTCTGACGGTGGGACAGAGCACAGGCTACACAACCGAAGTGGGGGCCGACGCACGGTCCTCCCCGGCCTTTGCCAAGGCCCTCCTGTCCCTCTTTACGCTGCAGCCAGCAGGTACGCAGTGCCCACTTGGCCAGGTGCCCAGGTGCCTCTCACCCAGCACGGAGGCTCTCTAGCAGGTCTCAGACTGACCCAAAATGGACAGGCCCCTGGCAGGGGGCGTGCCAGCCTCTGGCAAGTAGGAACAGCTCGCCGGCAGGGTGGGGCCACCCACCACATTCCTGAGCCAGGGGAAGAAGGCGGAGCCTCACCTGGCCCTGTTCGGCAGGGGTGGGTCCAGCCACGCCCATCCACCCTGCTGCGCCTGGGCTGCGAGCCCCACCCCCGGCCTCCCTCCCTTCGCTCCGGTCCCGGAACCACAGGGCCCTGAACCACAGGGCCCTGAACCACAGGGCCCTATGCAGGGAAGCCTCCAGCTCCCCAGTGCCGGGTGACAGCCAGGCCTGTCCCCTCCTCGCTGTACCTGCCCCCTCCCGCAGCCAGCCCGCACGAGGAGGCCCAGCCTGGGCTGGCCTTTACCCTGCACTGGCACTGTCACTGCTCCCTCAAGGGCACTGTCAACACTGCAGTCATCACCACCGGGCCCATCACAGTCCCTGGCCCCCGCTAGAGGTCCACCGCAGCCAAGGCTAAGAAACGGGGTGGCCCGCCGAGAGCCACCTGCGGGGGTTGGGCCTCTCCTTTTGTTTTTTTGGTGTTTTGTTTTGGTTTTTTTTTTTTTTTTTTTTTTTTTTTTTTTTGAGACAGGGTCTCGCTATGCAGTTCAGGCTGGCCTTGAGCTCACTCTGTGGCCCAGCCTGGCCTCGAACTCAGAGCGATCCTCCTGCCTCAGCCTCTCAAGTGCTGGGATTACAGGCCTGCGCCACCCCGCTCTGCAGGCCTTCCCTCTTTCCCGGACGGCAGTTCTGCATCCAACAATGAGGAGATGAACCCTGGCCCTTCCTGGCCTCAGACTCCAGGGGGGCCACCGCCCACAGGGGTCCAGAGTCCTCCTCAGCCACTGCCACCTGCTCTTGACACTGCCAACGACCCCAGGCAACGGCTGAGTACTGAAGGTACCTGGGCCAGCCCCAGCCCGCTACCAGGTCGGCTCCCTGGATTCCCGCAGAGCCGTTTCCTGCCACCGTTCACCCCACAGCCCCCCAGAGGCGCCCCGAGGCGCGGCCGCCCCTTACCGCTCCGCGCGCCCCGCAGCCCCGGGTCGCGGCGGCCCCAGGGTGACGCGGGCTCCCTCCGGCGGAAGCGGCTGGTGAGCAGCCTCCAG